>NC_081171.1:19928983-20257733 GCF_012432095.1 Onychostoma macrolepis
AATTTGTGAACTCGCTGCTTTAATAGGCTATAAAAAAAAAATTTTTTATCATTTATTTTATGCTTCAGGAGAAATGCTCGTCATATTTTCCCCTCACTCCCACTCTTTCTCTAAGAAAGAAAGAAAAGAAAAAGAAAAGAAAATACTAAATATCAGATAAATAACATTTTGATCTGAACAGACTAACAAACTACATGGATTTGAGCTTCAGGAATGTTTGGTAAGGGAAATTCTGAGGGAGTTGTTTCCATAAACATGCTTCTCTTAAGACACAAAGGCAGTTTTGTTTCAAGTGAGCTCAGACACAACCAAGACAAGGCCTCTTAGAGTCAGATGAGGAGATGTTTTCCCTTTACCCTACTCTAGAAGCTTCCTTTAACCCAAATGTTGCTTGCAACCTCAAGACATAAATAAAACTGGTCTCAGATCACTGTAAAAACACAGCAAAGGGAAACTGCTCCCAGAACAGAAAACCTCTGAGTGTTGAAGACGACTCAAATGTTTATTACTGGACCATGAATCACATTTCTGAAACAAAAAACAATTCAGTCGGCCTGTAGAGAATCTGTCAATAGCTGTGAACTCTGTGCATAAATATAGACATGTTTCAAAATGTCTGAAGCTTATGTAAGAATTCCACTGATTTATTTTTAGACGTTTTGTTCCTCAGACAGCAGTCAAAAATTAATCTTCATTCTTAAAATAAGGCTAAACACACACACATTTATGGAGTATATACATATATACATATTCACATAACATATATATACACATAACTTTTATATATAACTTGCACTTATTTTACTTTACTTTGATAATCTAAAATTAAAAATAATTATTCTTTTATAATAATTATTAATAATTACTTTTTATTTATTTTACTTATTTTATCATATACTTTGATTAAAATAAAATAAAATAAAATAAAATAAATCCCTTGAAACCTGTTTTTCATCCCTGAAATTATGTTAGGTGCTACTTACCAGGGTGCAGAAGACGCATTGGCACTGGGTGATGGTGGTCATTTGCTCCAAGGGAAACTCTCCAAGACACAGCTTACAGGACACCAGCGGGTCCAGGGCCAAATCCCAGGTGGGTCGGTACCTAGCTGTGGTCATGATGCCTGCCGCAGAGCTGAAAAACACCGAATGGCTGCTATTAGAGAAAGCCCACACAATTTAATACACCTATACAACCAGCGCAAAGCTTTTAACCGCTGTCAATCTGAAGTGCCTACTGCTGCTGCAGCCATGATAAGTGCTTTTGTGATGCCCAGCACTAATATCCACGGCATCACAAACACCAACCCTCTAAATGCACATTAAATTAGCCACATTTCGTTTAGTGAAGGTCTAACAGATGCAGTGCTGAAAGGGTCAAATACATTTACCCCATTTATATTATATAACTGAAGGCCTGGCCACGAAGTGCTTTTCTGAGATGCGTTTGGGAGTCTAGTCTGACTGTAATGGAATGAGAAGTCGGGCTGGATAGACATAGCAATTTTTCCTCTTCTGCTGCTGAATGAAAGATGACTTCATTGCGTGGTACTCCATAAATGAGAAGGTCAGGAGAGAGAGAAAAAATAAAATAAAAATCATACTTTACTCTCTGCCTACGTCTCTCCTTTTCACAGTTTTTCAAAGAGGGATATTTTTGGAAGTCTCGACTATGAGACACTTCCATTTTCTCACGCTGAAGTGGGCTGTTTTGCACAGAGAGACTCGTGTCGTAAGTGTTTACAGGAAGTGCCTGTTAGAACATCAACACTCTGCCTTGGCTGCTAGGCAACAGGGGAAATGGGAACGAGGCAGATACGCTTCTGCCGGTGGCAGTACGTGTATTTAAGGCAGGTGCTGTTCGCCACTTGTGGCAGGATGTAAGGTATCTTGTGCTGAGAATCACCCAGGATGCTTTTAAACATTGCAGTCAGTGCTGTACAGAGTGGTGTGGTGTAGTGGTTAAGGTTTGTGCTAGTTACCGTAAAGCGCTTACTGTAACACCAGGTTATGCAGGTCCTGTTAATGACACAGTTCTATGATACTGCATGAAATTCGCCTAAAAACAAATTCATTCAACCTAGTTGTGTTCTGATAAAGATTTCCGCTTTTTTTGATGGAAATGTGCCACAGTTGTGTGCTAGTTGGTTGTCAGAGCATATAGTGCGCAATAGTTGGGTTCCAGATGTAAAATCCCATTCATTTTCTACATATGGAAATTTACTACTATTACTTCTGAACTTTTAAGGACAGGAGTGTGAGCTACAAGGTTGTTTATCAATAGTAAATGCTTTTGTTTAAGCCATCAGCCCCTGTTTAACCTTATTTTTTAATAATCACTTATAAAAAGGGAGAATACTGGTGAGAAACTACATTACCCATCAATGTTGAAATTGTATATGGGTAATGTAGTTTCTCACCAGTATTATCTTCAAAACTATTGTTGTTCTGGTCCCACTTTATATTAGGTGGCCTTAACTTAACTACTATGAACTTACATCAAAAAATGAGTACATCATATTATATTGCACTTTTGCTGCTGTTGAGGTGTTGAGTAGTCAGACCTGTTCATTAGAAGGGGGTGTCCCAATACTTTTGTCCATATAGTGTATGTACACAATTGCATTGTAAATGATTCATTTAAACATAAGTAGAGTAGTAGTTAAGGCCACTTAATATAAAGTCGGACCATAGTTCTCTCTCTCATTAAATTCGTTAAGTACACACGTTCTTGTACTTTCGTAGATTTTCAAATACTTGTTTTGCTTCAAAGTTCGCAATGTTATGATTCACCTCACAGATGGATTGTGTGAGTTATAACTCTTAAGAATTTTTTAAGGGCTAAGGGAAAAATGAACAGGAAAAAATACTTTAGGAAAGTGAGCAAGCATTGTTGCAGTCTTTTAGAGGATTGCTATGCAAATTGCTATGGAGTTTTAGGTGGTTGTTAGGCTATTCTATACGGTTATATGGTAAATGCTATGAAAAGTACACCTCTACTCAAAAAAAAAAAACAATACATACAATTGCACAATAAGGTATATATAGATATCCATAACACAAGTGATGGTACACAACAAAGTTTAATACTTTTCTTCAGCACTGACCTTAATAGGTTGCATATTGAGAGGAAAGGTTTTGCATAAGACAATCAAATGTTATTTGCTCCGAGCATAAGCACAGAATTAAAAAAAATTCCCCTTAGTGCTACAGAAGTGAAAGAGCTCTTAAGCTCTCATTCATCATTTCCACAAAAAGTCTTGGCTGTTTCCGCTTGATAAGTTTAACGGGATGAAGTATTGATGGCTTGATAATGCACCACTGCAGCCTCCTCTATCTCAAGAACAGAGATGCCAAAGAAAGCTGATTTTGCTGGTCGAGCTCAGAGGTCTTACATCACCCTCCCTTCAATCTGTCACAACCTGTCTCGCTCGTCCACATCCATCCATCTCTGACGCTCTTTCTCTCAGGCGTCCTCATCCACCTCTGAGCAACACAGAAGAAAAGACCTCACTCACTAGATATCTCATGAAACAAATGGGAATTATGCTGATTTTTGGCTCAGGAATCAAGGGATTTTGGCAAAGGAATCAGAAATAAAATGTTATGTTATTTTATTAAAATGTTTTATTATGTGCATAATATATATATATATATATATATATATATATATATTGAATTAGAACTAGAATCATTAATTCCAAGCAATCCCCATCCTATTTCACACACCCTCTACATCAATCATCAAGGTCTGCAGAGACAAATGTTCTGTGAGAAAAGGTGGTGCATGGGAAAGTTCAGAGCTGCATTACTCAGAAAGCAATTATCACTTTTCAACACCGAAACAATAACAAGGAAAAACACAAGTAATCCAAAACAAGGCAGCCTTTATAGAGAACATAACTATGCCCTCATTTCAGTTTCTTATCAGATCACTGAACAAAGAGAACAATCATTTATCATGAGCCCGGGTTGCAATTTGATCTACAACATTATGAAATAAAGTCATGTTGCAACTTATAGTTCACACAAAACTAACAATTCTGTCATCATTTACTCACCCATGTATGAATGAAATGCATTTCTTTCCTCTATGGAAGAGAAAAAGAGATATTTTGAAAGTGTCTCAGTGCTTTTTTCATCCATACAATGAAAGTCAGTAGGGTCTAGAGCAGGGGTCACCAACCTTTTTGTGAGTGAGGGCTCCCTGAAGGGATATAATAGTCTCAAGGGCTACTTGTTTGTTATACTCCAATATATCGCGATACTAAAGCTTAGAAATACGGTGCCATTGCATTTTTTAAACAGTAGTATTGTCCATATGGTAGTACCGCAAGATATGTTGTATGCACGGCAGGAAAACTGTTTAAAACATTCATTTGAACATGCATGCCAGCATAAATATTACAAGTTGATTGCCAAATGTCTTTCTGCTGTGCTCTGTGTAGTACAGGCTGTGTAATCGCTTTATATAGTATTGAGTGTTTCCCAACGCTTCAGTTCAGTTTGCAATGAGAAGTTGCACCTGCACGTCGTTGTTCTTGCTGCAGTTTATCAGAAGAAAGGGTCTGATTCAGACCATCTGATAAAAAAATAGCAGCTCAAGCATCACTTATTCAACATCATAATATCTTACAAGAAAGTATTCTCGCAGTTTTATTCATTTGACCACTTATAGAACAAGTGTAGTAGTTATTTTCTGGAAGCATCTTTGCAATCACGAAAGCACTTCTATTCATCGACATAGCGGCTTTGCACATTGTTCTTATCAATCATTATTATATATATATATATATATATATATACACACACACAGTCATTGCCAAAAATATCGGCACCCTTGGTAAATATGATCAAAGTAATCTGCAAATTAATCTGCATTGTTAATCCTTTTGATATTTTATTAAAAAAAATTCACAAAAATCTAACCTTTCATTGGATAATAAGAATTTAAAATGGGGGGAAATATCATTATGAAATGTTTTTCTCAAATACACGTTGGACACAATTATTGGCACCCCTATTTTACTCATTCTTATGAGTAAAATATCTCTGAAGTATATTCCCATTCATATTCACAATTTTGAGCACTCCAGGGTGATTATGAACATGAAATTATCCAGTCATGGCTTCCTGTTTCACAGAAATATAAATAGGAGGGAAAACAAAGCTCAAATTCCCTTAATCATCCATCACAATGAGAAAAACCAAAGAATATATTTCTGATGTGCAGCAAAAGATAATTGAGCTTCACAAATTAGTGAAGTGGCTTTAAGAAAAGAGCTAGAGCAGTGAAAATTCCCATTTCCACCATCAGGGCAATAATTAAGAATTTCCAATCAACATAAAATGTTACGAAACTGCCTGGAAGAGGACGTGTGTCTATATCATCCTAATGCACGGTGAGAAGGAGAGTTTGAGTGGCTAAAGACTCTCCAAGGACCACAGCTGGAGAATTGCAGAAAATAGTTGAGTCTCGGGGTCAGAAAACCTTAAAAAATAAAAATTAAATTGTCAAACAGCACCTACATCACCACATGTTGTTTGGGAGGGATTCAAGAAAAATTCTCCTAGCTCATCCAAAAACAAACTCCAGCATATTCAGTTATCAGACACGACTGGAACTTCAAATGGGACTGGCTTCTGTGGTCAGATGAAACTAAAAAATGAGCTTTTTAGCAGCAAACACTCAAGATGGGTTTGGTGAACACAGTTATAAAAAGTACCCCACGTGTACAATGAAATATAATGCTGTAGTTTTGATGTTGTGGGCCTATATTTCTGCTGGAGGTCCTGGACATCTTGTTTAGACACATGGCATCATGGATTCTATCAAATACCAACAGATAAAAAAATCAATAAGTGACTGACTCTATTAGAAATCTTATAATGGGCCATGTTTGGATCTTCCAACCGTACAATAATCCAAACACAAATCTCAAAAACAGCACAAAAATGGGTCACTGAGCACAAAACCAAGCTTCTGCTATGGCCGTCCCAGTCCTCTGACCTGAACCCTATAGAAAATGATTGGGGTGAACTGAAGAGAAGAAGCACCAACATGGAGCTGGGAATCTAAAGGGTCTGGAGTGATTCTGGATGAAGGAATGGTCTCTGATCTCTTGTCAGGTGTTCTCTAACCTCATCAGGCATTATAGGAGAAAATTTAGAGCTGTTAAACTGGCAAATGGAGGTTTCAAAAAGTATTGAATAAAAGGGTGTCGTTAATTGTGGCCAATGTGTATTAGAGAAAAAATAAATATTTCATAATGATATTTCCCCCCATTTTAAATTCTTATTATCCAATGAAAGGTTAGATTTTTGTGATTTTTTTTAAATAAAAGATCAAAAGGATTAACAATGCAGATACATTTTCACAGCCTTTGATCATATTTACAAAGGGTGCTGATATTTTTGGCCATGACTAATTAACAAAAAAAAAAAAACCTGCTATGTGTACTGTGTTAAGCTAACTGAGACTTGTTATAGGACTTGCATATCATTGCTCTTTTGTTGATTCTGATTGCTTTCATTGTCCTCATTTGTAAGTCGCTTTGGATAAAATGTATGACTAAATGTAAATGTAATATAAACTCTGCATTCTATTAACTATATTAAATTTCATTAGGGCAAAGTATAATTTAACAGAATAGCTTTAAATGTTTAGTTCTAATTAATGTTAATTGAAGTAAAATGTTAATTCAATTAGAGCCTGATTAAAGATAAATAGTGTCTTATATAAATTAGGAGTTAACTATTTACAAATGTTAAAGTTCTTAAAGGGATAGTTCACCCAAAAATTAAAATGGTCATCATTTACTCACCATGTCATTCCAAATTTCAAGAAATTCATTTTAGTATACAGGAGTGATATATTCGGTCATAATTTCAATTTAGACCGGACTTTTATTTTGACGGCTTGTCGTGAAGGTCTTTCAGTTTTAGTAAAAAAAAAATTTGGGTAATTTTTCTCAAATGAAACTGCATAAAGCTGGTGAAGTGATTCTCAGAGCAGCTCTGGAGATGAAGTTCATGTCCTCATATATTGAGACACAGATGCTGAAAACACCGCGAGTCACGTGTGTTTGCGTTTGTGTATCAGACGAAACCACTCCACACATTCACACAGAACATGCAGACTTATTATTAGCGACATGCACTGACTGGCTGCTGTAACATTTATTTCTGTTGTGTGATAGGATGTTAGATTAATCCATATTGAGTAAAAATGTCCAGAGCTTATTATCATTATTAACATAAATTTTTATCATAATCTAGATATGATATCATTTATCGCCCATGGCTAATTCAGGCTATTTATAGAATGTGCTTGGTGGGCGACTCAGAGACCGATTATTCAGGGTTTCCCTAAAGCCAAATTAGACATCCCATTGACTCGATGGTTTTGAAAATATATAGTTTGGTACATAATAGTTATCACATTGTGGTTACTATCATAAACCTGTGGTAACTTTCTAAAATAATAAATTAAATCAAAATCTCCTTATACTTTCTAAAGGAAAATGTCTTATTCATCTAAGCATCAATAACTATAGTATTTTGTCCAACAGTATTATTTCCGTCACATTTGCTGTTTCTCAGATGGTCACACAAACATACTAGTAAATAGTATGTCTAAATTAACTTATCTTCTTCCATACAGTTCTTTTCCTTCTTTAGATGTTCAGATATGAAATAGGTGCAGAAGGAGGAACCTCTCAAAGGTGCTGGTCTCTAAGTCTCCCCTCCATTATTTATTCTCCAAGAGAAATGGGTCAGTCTCACAATGAAAGCTGAGAAGTACAGATGCCTGAATATTTCAAGATATGGATGTCTCAGTCCTAACCGCCACAAACATGAACACAATGTTCCCTTACTCAACTTTATCTGACTTATGGGTTTTACTTAATCATTACTGAAAAGAGCAGAAGCATTTACCTGCCCCCTGGGCTCAGTTCGTCCTCATTTATCACAATTGTGATAACATAAAAGCGTCATATTTCACAATCAACCATTGTGTTGTAATACAGTAGGGATTCATAACACTGTCAGACAATAATTGCATAAAGGAGATCAGTCAGATGCCAAAAACACACCAGACTGGGATGAGAACAGATATAATTTTTGCTTTTCTCACAATATAATATTGAAGAATGATGGGGAATATATGATTACACCGAAAAATTAGGCTATGCCCAGAAATGTTGTTGCTTTTCAAATGTTGAGTGTTATTTCCTCCCACTGGATGTTGTCATGACCTGCAAGTTTTCGATCTGGTAAGGTAAAACTGAACTCAACATTTTTTCCTCACTCTGTTACTTTTGAAAAATCCAGCATATTGTGAGCTTAACTATTTACTAAAACTAACAATTTATGACGTGTATAACAAGTATTTTGCTCAGAACATCTAAATTCACTAAATTCTATTTTTGAAGTTTTTTCCCCCAATAGGTTTGATTATCAAAGTTCAATTATTTGTTGCTATCAAAACAGCATTTTAATAAAAGGCACCAATGTTCAATATATAACCCAATGTACTAATGATAAAAGTCACTGAAACAATTTCTCCATTAAGTACTGTTGTTCATTATAGCCTAATGCTGTGTTCACATCATGTCGGAATTACTGTAATTACAAGATGACAACTGTCAGATTCCACTCGAAACGGTTCACGTCTTTGGACTCAGAATTATTAGTTTCTATGACAACAGAAAAATATTTAATCTCTACATTAATTCTTATGCTATATGCTCTTGCAAAATAATGAACAAAGAAATCTCACTAGATAACAGGTTAAAATTACATGTGTAGATATACATACTGTATATCTTTAGCTTTTGAGGCTGTCATTTTTGTTCATTTTATGTGATGTTATGACAGTAAAATCAGAGCTTTACGTGTTCATTTTAGACAGGAACAGTTCCATAAACTAGAAATGATAAATTAAGGAACATGTCACAATAAAACTGTATTAAATTGATGTGTGTATCGAATAGCCTTGAACATGGCTCAGCAAATCAGATTTTAGAGTCTGAACCATCTGTTTTAATAATGGCTTTTTGCTTTTTAGATCTATGAACATTCAAATTCTGGCCAACAGACATCAGTAAATAACTCTTTTTTTCAAATTCTTTCTGTAAAATTGCTTTGAAACGATGTGCACTGTGAAAAGTGCTACATATAACTGAAACTGAATAAAACTGAACCGTTTGCATGCTACGGTTGATAAAATATTTTATCTAAATAAAAGCAAAAATGAAACACTAAAAATTACAGTTAATCAACTGCATCACAAAATTTCAATGTACAGTATGTTTGGATTCTGAAAAGGTTTTGATGTGAAAATGTGGGGATGTCCCTGAATGGAGGAGCCCCCGGTTTTCTTCTAGCTGCACTGGTCTCTGACTGCAGGCTGTGTGTGCACCCGCTGAGGTGGGATGTCAGCACTGAGCCGCTCTTTCTGTAAAGGTCATTCCTGGCTTCCTGTCAAAAACTATAACCTCATTAAACAGCCACATTACAAAGTGAATGCCAAAGTAGCATACAACAAATGTCTATACAGGTTTTAGAAAGTGAGAAAATAAGATGATTTTAACAAAAGTTAAAAATAAAAGTAAAAACCAAACAAAAACTCAGCCTAAAATTATCCATTTTAGAGGCCGTCTCACTTCAAGGGAGAGTTCATCCAAAAATGAAAATTCTGCCATTACTCACCCTCATATTGTTCCAAATTGTCATTTTTGGGTGAACTGATCCTTTAAGGCTTGTGATTGGCTAAAGACTGGAATACGCTACATGACTTAAAATCTGAACAGATTTTAAAACACTTGGCTTGGCATCATCATACACTTGGCGACTTTGTAAATAGCTACAGAAGAAAAACTGGGTATCATACACTGAACAACTTTGAAAATATTATCCATATAAAACTGTCATTTACAGACAGACAAAGCATTATGAAATAGTTTGCCTCACAAAAACAGAAGTTCATTCGTAAACTCTACATTACATGTACCGTTTACAAAACAATCTGTAGTCAAATGCTCTGAACAAACATAATCCTCAGATGCAATATGAATCTCCATGACAAAATAAACCATTCACTTGCTCCTAACACTGGGGTCCTTCTGAAGACTGTACAGATCAGAAACGGCAAAGCAAACATTTTTTTACTCTTCCAATATGTATACTGAACCCAGTATAGACAGCATCACTGATATATATATATAATATATATCACATGCCACATGCAAATGTATTTTACTCTGATTCTTGACTCAAGATTTACATGGAAGACAAGAAACTAGTGCATAAAGCTAAAAACTTCAAGTGGCCATGACCCTGTGTGGACAAACACTGCTGTAATGTCAAAGTGAAACACAGGCACACGTGTAACTCTTCACTCACTGTTTGTTTGCCCTTGCCAAATGACCCACATTTATCACCCAAAGCGATTGAGTGCTCTTTTATTTTTGGCTCCGTCTTTATAAACTTTGGGATCCTAGAGGTGAAACATTCCCAGTGAGCAGCCAGGGACTATTATCTTCAGCTCCCAGTAGTGAGATCAAAACTGAAATCTATAACAAACTGCTTAACTTATACATCAAGCGATCATCCTCCACTTCATTCATCAAGGGTTATTTTGTAGTTCAGTGACTCAGACAAGGCTACAATAACAACCCTGCATGAAAGTATGGGCCAATGTCAGCCTTCAGCCCTGGAATGCGTCATTCATGACACCGACAGTCTCTTCTCTAAAGAAGTTTCCTTGAACGTCATGGGCAAGATTAATAGTCAGCACTTCCAAAAGACTAGTCTAAATAAGAAGGCTGTGTTTTTGAGAACTCCAGATTAATCAAAGCATATGACTTAAGCCCGATTCGGATGGTAATTGTTTCTCATATGGATGTCTGTAAAAATAAATTTACATATCACCTCAGTGATGAAACTCATGTATTCGGGTGGCGATTTATTCACAGTGGAGAAGCGAGTTCTGTGATCTTACGAACTTGGGAACACGCTGCTCACGTGGCCAGTCACATGATCGTCTGCTGTAAATGAAATGAATTTTATTTACAAATTTATTCTTATTATTATGTAAAATGTATTCCTATTATTCCAAGCATATTTTATAATATATGATCCTATTTATTATTTGATTATTAAAATCTCCTGTTTAAAAATAGGAAAATAGACACGCTATAGTTGTATATAATTATACGCGATATAGTTATGTATAAATTTGTTTATAATACACATTTTAAAATTGTATTGCATACCTGCTGCTGCCATAATAAAGACCCATTTAGAATGTTTACATGCTTTTCTTCTCTTTCTGCTCCCACTTGCTGTGGTGGAGCAGTTATGAAGTATTGTTCTTTTAAATACTTTCCAGCATTTCAGAAATAAATGTGTGTATGCAAATTACATCGCAGTACAACAGTTACCTTACGGTGTTCGGGAATGCTCAAAAAGGGTTTAAACACTGAATTTATTTATTTTTTCTCGTAAACTCAGAGATGTAGATTCAGACGGCAATTAAATTACCACACGACCTTGTTGTTTGTCAAAAAACAGTAGGTAATTCGGCCGGGGATTTTTACGGGGGTGGTGAGAGATAATCACTGACATTCTGGATTTGGACGGCAATTAAATAACCGACTTCCCCCTGTAAATGGTGAAAATCACTTACGTCCCCATGAGAAACAATTACCGTCCGAATAGTGCTTAAATCAGTTAATTTCTAACTACGTTTACAGAGATGGTATCGTTTTTGGAAAAAAGCACAACTAGCCCAAATCCAGTTACATCCAGGTAGTAGCTGGCTTTACATAGTTTCTAACTGGCCCAAAGTCATTCAGGTGGTTGATCAACTGAACCACCATTAACTACTATTAACAAGTCAAGATGGTCAGTTAATCAGCCAACAACTGTCTAGACAATTAGTGAAGTCTAGGGGTGGGTGACATGACCAAAATCTTATATCATGATAGGAGTCATTTTATTTCACGGTAATAGGACAGACAGCGGAAATTTTAGACTAGGGCTGTCGCGATTCGTCGATTTTAGTCTACTAGTCGATTTTTAAAAATCATCGACGTCATTTTGCTCGCGTCGACTAAGCGGCAAAATACTGGAAGTGGCGCATTTCATGGACGAGAATCCATAAAACACATTTTAAGACTATTTTCCAAGGCTGCATGATATATTAAACCCATTTAAAAATCATAATTAAGCATAATTGTGAATTTACAGACGCTACGATTTAATTAAATAATTATATGCGATGCAGTTCTAATACAGTATATGTGCTTTATTTACATGCGTGTAGGATGAGTAAGGGATAATCAACGGCTAGCTGTGCATTAAACGATTTGAATGCACGACGTGGAGGCGAAGAACCACCCGACGAAGTGCATTCAAATCGTTTAATGCACAGCTAGCCATTGATTATCCCGTTTATGCCATGGTCATTTGCCAGCATTCACATATTAAAGATGTTAATAATATTTGCGCTGCAATATTTGACCGGAACGATAAAAATGACGTTTATTTTCATCTGTATTACTATTCAACTGTAACTGTATGTTACTATGGTTACCAATGTTTATAGGAAGCGCATTAATATAGAACGTGATTAAACTGACCTGGAACTACCTGTGCAGTTAAACAAATTTAATCAACACCTGCCAGCCAATCAGAATCGAGCATTCAGACAGACCATGGCATAAGTACATGCATCACACAGTGGCTCCGTTCACAGTAGTTCCACAGAAACTGTTATCATTTACATGTGTGGAGTAGGGGTGGGCGATATGGCAAAAATATATCACGATATTTTTAAGAAAAATCACGATTCACGATTTTATCACGATTCTTTGTCATGTTGGTTTTACTATTTTGCAAGTTGTCTGAGCACTACAGCCAAACTAATTTCCCTATTATAAAGACAAAACCTTTCAAGATAACAAAAATATTAAAAAAGAATGGCGGATATTTAGGCCAAAGTGGGCGAAGATAAAAATCTGTGTCATTATTTTATCTTTGTTATTAAAAAATGAGAACAAAGATACACATTACAAATACACATACTATACAAATAAAACAGTGTTTTATTTTCAGGTACAATAGGTGTATTTAGCAGGAGCATTTGAGAAATTGAATCAACAAATATAAAAATAAAACACTATATAGATTGATTCCTATTAAATCAAATGTATTAACGTTTTTCAGTCAAGAGTAGTGAGTGATTTTTCTCTTTGTGTTTTGGTGTTTTATTAACATTGAAGGAATAATTAACCCCAAAATAAAAAGTGTTTTATATTTATACCATCATTTACTCACTCAAAAGTTTCTTTAAACCTGAATGAGTTTCTTCTGCTAAACATAAATGCTGTTTTGAGGAACGTGGAAAACCAAACAGTTGCTGGTCCACAGTGACTTATTACATAGTATTTTTTTTTCCCTTCTATCAAAAGTCAATGTGGACCAGATACTGTTTGGTTACCCACATTCTTCAAAATATCTTCTTTTGTGTTCAGCACAAGAAAGAAATTAATACAGGTTTGGGACAACATGCGAGTTAGTAAATAATGACAGAAATTAAACTAAGGTTAACTATCCCTTTAATGACAGTCGGCAGCATGTTCAGTACTGCCCTTTTAAGGCATGCACGCATCTAATATTCAGAGGCACGCATCCGTTTCTCTCAGCTGTTTACTTACTCATTTTAGACATAAGCAACGGAGTCTATACATAAACCTTGTGTGTTTTGACAGTATTAGTGCACAAGATAACTTAGTTCAGTAATCAGGTGCTTTTTGACAGGCTTTAGCACGCGCGCTTCGGGTGTACGGGCTCAGAAAAAGCGCGCGTCAGACCGATGCGTGAATAAAACATTTAACCGGCAAGGCTTTAAAGCAGATCCGAATAATGTACAGTATATTGAGACGGAGGAATAAGAACTGCAGCTGATAGAATGTGTGCTGTAGCACGTTACTACGATATTTCTTCAAAAGCAGATCGTGGAGACATTTTTATCGTCCTCGATCAAAAATCGTCATATCGCACACCCCTAGTGTGGAGCGTCTCAAACTCCATCTCTGCATGTTGTTGTGAGTTTGGGTTTATTATAACGTTCATCTGGGGACGCAATGTGCGCCATTTCATCAGATTTGTAAGGTAAATCATTTATAAATCTACGCAGGAGAATACATTGCAACTTCAAAATAAAAGCTCAAACCCTTACTCTGAGTTTATGTTTTGATGTCCACATATTCATTTAATTACAGTGGCTATAGCATTTCTGTCCTAAAGAAATGGCCAAATATTAAAGATTAAGTGGACATTTGAATTAAATAGTGCTTGGTCAATATTAAACAAGGATTAGATCGCGCAGTAATGTGTAAAAATAATCATCAGGCCGTCGGCGCTCCCTGCAGGCCTTTGTTGTTATGCGTAATGTACATTCGCTCTATTGTTTATAATACTTTATGTATTTTAACAGTTTCGTTCAATAAAACCATATTATTTCTTGCTTTTGGTACTTTGTTTGAACTAATTATTATGGCATCATTGCTATTATATATGTATTTTAAGTCATTTTAAAAGCTATTGTTCTCTTAAATCTATTTTTATTAGACACACAAAAAATTATAATTATAGGGCCCTATGAAATCCGTTTTATTTCCAAATTTAGTTTTTTTTTCCATTTTCATTTTTCTATACTCTTTCTTTTAATAATCAAAAGCATCTCCAATTAATTGATTTTATATTAAAAAAAAGTTTTTTAATTTCTTTTTTATTCAGAAATACTGCACATTTACATTTTTCACCTAAATAAATTCTGTTAAATACTCCTTTAAAACGTGTTTTTTGATTATAATTTTATTATTAGTAGACTAGAACACGTGGATATGTTGTCATTCTTAAACTATAATACTGAACTTTGATTTCAGTGATTTGGACTGTGAGATAGACACTTGCTTCTTGCACTCTGTTGCACTTTACTTTTGCTTTAAAAAAGGATTTAATAGAAATTTGGATTTCATTTGGTTTAATAAAATATTCTTAAGTAAAATTGTTGATTTTTTGTGGGAAATTAATCGTTTAGATTAATAGATTAATCGTCGTTAGTGGCAGCCCTATTTTAGACTGCTGTCACATGTGTTTTATTTCTCAGCTATTTGCTTTCACGTAAGACCTACTGTGCTTATGAGGATACTTGCAAAGACAGGCATTTTGAAAACACACAAGTGTGTGTATTTAACCATTCTAGGCCTATAATTGCCAAAAATAATACTCCCACGCTCTATGAGCACCGTCTTCCTTTGTGAACTTCTCTGACAGCACTCATAAACAGTCTCTCAGACAAGCTCGCCACATATAGCGGAATGTGTTCTCTTTCACTGCTCATTGCATTTCAACAGCTTAAAATCACTTGTTTTTAAACCAGAATGCTTAAAAAGTCATGCAGACTTTATGCTTTCGTGACCACGTGGCACAGCAACGTCACATGCACATGCAACTGTGATTGAGACGATAGTTGACAAATTTCTACTGGTTAATTGTGTCTACCTGTATATCGCCTTTGGAAGACAAATAATGACAAATGTCTTTGAAAACAAAAAACCATGTTGAATTGCACTAACTGAAAAAAATAACGCATCGCATTAACAGAGCTTGCATTTTAATGCCTTGTATTTTTAGGGCTTGCATTTTTAGGGGCTGAAATTTAACAGTTGTTTATTTAAGCTTTGATTATTTAAATTCAAAACATTTCACACACATTTTCATAATTAAAAATTCAATCATTCATATTCACCTTCCTTAGTTCACCTCTGAAATATTCAATCTGTTTAAAAATACAATGTAAGATTTTCAACAGGATTATTTTTCAGTTTTTTAGTGCAATTCAACATGCTTTTTTGTTTCAAAGACATTTGTCATTATTTTTTCTTCCATAATCGCTGTCGTCTATAATTATAATAATAAAGTATATCTAAAGTGTATCTATAATGCAATGCTAATCGACATTTATCGCCTTTATCACTGCTTAGAATATTATGAAATATGTTGCATGCCTTACTCTGTTTTAGAAGCCGCATCATCTCACAGAAGGATTTATTTCAAACACTCTACTGACGTTACGAAGTGAGTTTGGAGTAAAAACTTTATTAAATGTGGTATTTTCACGTGCTTTCAGATGGAGCAGCATTTACTACACAGAGCTGTAGTTCACTGAGAAGCTACGCAAACAGCTGTCATTATCGCGATAATTTATTCGATTTCATAATCATTCAATATCGTCTGCAATTTTTTTGCGTAGCTTGTCAGTGAACTACGGCTCTGTGTAGTAAATGCTGCTCCATCTGAAAGCAGGTGATGGAGATTTACAACTAATCACAGAACAGGCTTTACTGACAAGATGGGCATGACAATCGCATTTGATTAATCGTGCAGCCCTAATCGCCCCCACCCCTAGTGAAGTGAATATCCATGCACTGTGGGAAATGGGGGACTTAGGCAATTTCTGTAGTTTTTTTTGTCCTGCCACAAACCCCAAAAAGCTTATCTAAACAACCCATTATAAATACGTCAGATCGAGGTCAAGTGAACCCAAAACCGGTTTATACAAGCTTTCCAACACAGATTATTTGACTACTCATTTAGGCAACATACTGACTAGTCAAAAGGTACTTTTGCGCATCCCTACCTGGTAGACCAGGAGTGTCCAATCCTGATCTTGGAGGGCAAAAGTCCTGCAGAGCATAGCTCCAACACTACTACCTTTAAGTCTGAAGATCTTGATTAGCTGGTTCAGGTGTGTTTAATTGGAGTTGGACTTTTGAGTTAAACTCCACAGGACAGTGACCCTCCAGAAACAGGTTTGGACACCCCTGTGGTAGACAATCTTGGTTGACCTGGTCAGAGCTGGTAGACCTTGGTTCCGAAATCGGTGCCAAAATTGATCGACCAGCTACACCAACTTAACCTGGTATGACCTGGTTTCTACATCAGTATAAGATGGTGAACCAAGATGTGTGTGGATCACAGAAATGCAGTTTCAAAATTTCAGGCAAGTACTGACTTGGCAGGAAGACAGCAGAATCACAAAGATGTGATACAACAGCAGAATGAGCTCTCGGAGAGCCTGAAGGAGGAATATCTTGGAGAGCAAAGACAATCTGATCAAAGTTACAGGAGTATGTACTGTAAAGGTCAATCCTCCAGAATAAGGAGAAGATTTCTCCAATGATCTGAGGTAATTCTGACTAGCGTCTCCAGATGGTGGAAAACATTTTCCAGTGTGACTAAAGCATACCATTATCTCAAAGGATAAATATGATTACAGCAGAATTAAAACAATGAGAAATTTAGCCTCTCTGTAGTGTGAAGACAAGGATTTGAATGATAAAAAAAAAAAAAGACTACAGCTATGTCAGAATAAAACTAAATCAAAATATGAAGAGACATCTTTCTTCTCAGAAGCCTTGTGGCGCACCATTTGTGCCTGAAAAATTAAGAGGATATGACAAGCATGCTGCGGAGTACTTATTTATATTGACACGATCAGAGACTGAGAGCCTGAGGTTATCTATGAATTCCATCTGTTGTCACTCAAGGTTCTGCTAATCAAAAAAATTCTAATTAAAAGATGAAAATAAATGAAATGAAAAGTTTTAACAATTAAATTTAACACCGAGAACATTTTTATGTGAGAAAAAGTAAAGGATTTAGCCAACAAAAAAAACATAAGCCATGGATAAATGTTTGTTTTCCATTTACAAAAGGTCTTTTAAACATTCAGATGCTTCTTTTCTTCAACGTTAGTTGGAAAACTCAGTTATGAAGTGTTGCCTATATGCAATAGTTGTGAATAAGCTCTGAATCACAGATGCTGAGGGCAGAGCTTGCCCAAACTTCTCTTCTTCAGCAAACACACCCTCACTGGAACACACTTCATATGCGAACACCGCATTGTCTTGGCTTGACACTCCAGACACACACTTCTAGAAATCTCCTAGTTTTTCTGAAACAGAAATGAGTATCTGAAAATAAAATAATTTTAACATCATTGTACAAAATCATAAGCAGGCACAAAATGTTCTGTGCCATATAAAAAAACTGAACTGCTGTTTAAAAATGTGTTTTTCTGTGCAACTCAATAGATGAGTCAGGTTTCACTAGTTTGCTGAGGCAATCAAAGCTCTACTTAAACTCGTAAAATTGTGGCGGCAAGCCACAGCAGCTACCAAGCAGTTGAAAAATCTTCCTGAGAAAATCTTCCTGTTTTAAAGTTGTTGAGAAAGGTCACTTTCAGATGAAGTTTATTATAGGAAATATAGTCACATTGTAAGATAAAAAGTCAGATTTAAGATAATAAAGTAGCAATTGTGAGATATAAAATTGCAGTTCTGATAAGTAGTTACATTATGAGATAAAAAGTCGCAATTACGAGACATGAAGTGACAAATGTGAGATTTGAACCATCAATAAGAAATATATTGAGATATAGTCACAATTGTGTGTGATAATACCAATTATGAGAAATAGTCCCAATTAACGAAATGACAAATGCAGACGCATTGTAAGATAGAAAGTCACACTTATGAGATAAAAACTTGCAGTTATGAGAAATACTTGCAATAATGTAATATAATATGAAGTTAAGAGAAACTGAGAAATAATTAAATTATGAAATTTAATTATGGAATATGGATATCACACTTGTGAAACATAGTCCTAATTATAGGGTCTACAGTAGCAAATGAGATATAAAAATTGTAAGATACTGCATAAAGTCGCAATTGTGAGCTATTAAGTTGCAATTATGAGAAATAAAGTCTTAAATGACAGATATGAGATATTAAGTTGCAATTGTGAGATTTAAAAAAAACAGTAACGACTGGTGGAATTTGGTGGTTCAAAAACACTGCATCATGTATGAACATACCATTTTCTTTGCATTGAACCGTTGCTTAATTATTGCTGCATCTACTATCATGGTGGTACTGAAATTTGGATGATGTTGTGCAGTGCTGTACATACCGCTACAACGTGGCAACGCTCTGCAAGGTTTTGCAGCCCTCAATGCCTGATGAGTTCACACTTTGCCAATAAGCTACTAACATGCAAATGCCACATTTTATCACCAGCCACATGTGGCAATGCTTGATGCTACAGGGCAGGGGGAGCCGCCAGGTTTTGAGTGGGTACCGGCTGTGAGAACTGAATGAATAAAAAATTATACCCGTCACTCAGGTACTGCGGTTTAAAATCACATCAGACAAGCTTGCAGCAAGCTTGTTCACCAAAAGGCCAACCGCCATACACAAAATAAACAGGTGCTCATCAGTTATCAATATTTTTGATATTATAAAAAATGCAAATGTGCGTTTTTGAACTATAGTTGTCGCACACTACTGAAAGTAAAAGCTGTGGATGTTGATTCAGATTCAGTAACCACGCTGACAACTTAACTTGTTTGAGTCTTTGGGTGTGACTTGCTTATTTTATTTCATGAATCCCAGTGTGTTCTTGGCGCGCTCACTTTGGAAAATCATTTTGTGCATATGCAACTTTTATGCACGAGGCTACTGGGACTTATCCTGCAAAATATCTGACTCAATCAGATGTGAACCCAGCTGAGGTCACCTTCTGTCGTGAGCCAGCTAGTCTCCTGCCTGCATTACAGAGCTTTGAGTTAACTGCTTTCTCATCCACAGCTGGTGGGCAGCAACAATGTGGCTTTTGATATCACTGATACGAACGATGACCGACTAATAGAGAAAACATGGTATGTTATTAAGAGACTGCATTTAGGAAATACTCCCAAATTTCAGAAAAATCCTTACCATCTTGAGTGATAATGGCAACATAAATTGGAATCAGGAGGTATTCAGAGAAACCGATATGGAATCTTTAAGTGAATAATGGCCTATATGATTGGAAAAGTTGATTGTCAACCATTATGTTTTAGTTGGTATGGCAATAACAAAATCCAAATAACAAAATGGACCTTGTATCTCAATCCTCACCCGCTTCCAAATGCTGGTCTTAACTTAACAGCTTTAAGTGCTCTGTAATGCATTTAGTGCACTGGATGTATGTGTGTGGGGGCTTAGAAGGTCAAACAAGGCCATATTAAGTTTAAAAATATAGTATGCTTGTCTGTGAAGCTCACCTATAGGTTAGAACACATCAGCAAAGCTAGTAAATGTCTTCATGGATTTCCTGTAAAAATTCAAGACAAATTGCGGTCAGAGTTCCCAAGTCAGTTGGATTAAATGGGATGACCAGGAAGAGTTATTAAATAATCGATATAGCCAGGTCAAGCTATTCAGCGTTCTTTGTTATTGAAGCGTTACATTTTATTGTTTTAGGAACAGATGTTACTAACAACGCAAATCAGAGTATGTTACATCTTAATTGTATTTTAACTGTGACCACGACTTCTGCTTCTTTTGAGTTAAGCATAATTAAGCATAAACTCCTACGATACTGGCCCATTGGTTATTTATCCTGAAAATGTTTTTTTCTTATACGATGTTTCTGTTAAATATTGGTAACAAGCCTCCACGAGCGTTCATGCTTGGTGTTCCCAGATGTTAAGAGTTAGAACTTTTCTTCTCTCTCATTTTCTGACTAGTGCATTACTTAATTTTCATAACCTGGCAGCCCTGCCCATGAGTTCTCTCTGCACTTATTAAAGAGCTGATGATCTGAAAACACAACACCTTTTTGTTGTTTTAAAAACGCCACATAATTTGGAATTATTGAAATTAATATTAGGAATTTTATGGTTCTAGCTTTTGAGAGAAGCTTGTTAAAGCTTTGCCAGTTTTCATAATGAAGAGAGTGTATGAATGTGTGATGAATATAATAAACTAAATGAGGTAAAATAAACTCTGCTTATGAGTTAATATTCTCTGGATTTCCGATTGTGAGAAAGTGTCAAATTCTAAACAGAAATTTCTCAAATGTGAACATTAGTGATTATTAGTTATGATTATGTGATTATCATTTTAACCATTATAGTCCAGCCCTGGAGTAAGCCTCTGATTAGTGCTTTTTAACACCATGCACACAATTTTTCTCCTTGAAGAGGATTCACAGTCCAGAATCAAACATTAAACTAGCTTTTAACTTGTCTGACACATTTAAGCAAATATTTCATAAGCAAAACAGTACGTTTGCATGTTCATTATCCTGTTCTTGAGATAACTGTTGTACTTGCTGCTCTTGCGTTTGGGTCACCACCACAACCTTTGGCTGAACTGAAGCATCTGTGCGCTGCTGTAAACAGCGGAAATAAAAGCTATCATAAAAAAAAAAAAAAACAACTTTTTTTGTTTTGTTTCTCCCAGTCAAGCCACCATTTTGATTTAACTTTCTGATGGACGAATACTAAAGATTATACTTCAGAATGTCTATTTACGGTAAGGAAAGACAAGTGGCCTAATTTGGGAGTGTCTTTTTGACTGTTATGAGTAACGCAATTATTTGATCTCTGCTCTACTGTGCATTTCGGATGAAACTGCATAAGCGTGTCATATGCAGTGCACAGGTCAATAATGTTATTGTTTAAGTACATATAAATATAAGTGCACACAATTGTTCTACCGTCAAGGCTAAAATGCAGAATGTTAGATAGAGGACAAAGAGTTAGATGTTAATGCTTCAACTACACAGTCAAATCCAACCCTAGATAACACTCATCAGATAAGGACTCTCCTCTAATGTAAACAGACCGCTGTTATCCCATTTACAAACCCTTCTGTAAAGTGTATGAGCCTGCAAAAGTTAAGATTATTATAATAACAACACACATGGCCAAAACATTAAATCAACAAGCCCAATGATTTCCACAAAATATGGATGGAATTGTGGATTGTCACAAGAATTTTAGATTTATAAATCAAGATTATGCAATGTTTTGTGGTGAAGAAATTAGTAGGTATTCATTTGATTACATTTTAAAAGGTTGATTCAATGATTTTTATGAATTAATGGTGTTAAAAACACCTTTTTTTTTTTCTTTTTTTTTTACAATAAATCTACATAAAATCATAAAACACAATTAAAAATGTAAAGAGTTTAGGTGGAGAGGGGAAATAAAATTGATTTTATAACCTTAATATTATTGTTTAACATTTTTAAAATTACATTGATTAAAGTTTTAGCAATTCAATTGATCTATAGCATGCTTTTTGATGATTGAAATTAATTAAACCATTAATACCACATCCGGAAAAATTACAACAGAAAATGCAGAATCATAGAATTGATCTAAATGATGCTTTTGATCCAGTATAGGCTTCTAAATAAATGTATTTTGTATTGAGTAAATACCAGAGGGATTGCAGTATTATAAACAAGGCCAGTTAGCAACATGTGGTGTGTCAAACCTTTGCAGCCACTAGTTGACCAATGAGAGTGAAGAGTTTTTCTTGGACAATGACTATACCTATTACAATAAACCCCTTTTCCAAACAGCACAATCTACCTTGACCGCAGAAAAAAACATTACAACTTAGCAGCTCGGCAACTCATTTAGAATTCCATGTGCTTTAAATATGCTTTTTCCTCTGTCACTCATGTGCTTGGAACTTACAATATTTAAAACTCCACTTGAAAAGCACATAAAACACAGCAGTTTTAAAATTCATTTTTATAATGATAGACTGTACGTAATTTATGTTGTAGGACAAAACATAAATGTTAACCATAGGCTACTCTTCCAGGTTGTAGAAATGCAAACTTATCATTTCTATAAGACTGAAACCACAGTCATAATTAATCCATTAGTCATATCCAATAAGCTAAACACTTTTTAACAATTAAAGTGGGGTGGATTCAAACTGAAATAACCTCACATATCAGGTACAGGACAGGTCAGTTACCATATTTAATATGGCGGGGCAGAAAAAGATCTACAGCCTCGTACCTTGGATCACACATGCAGTTTTGACGACCTAGTGAAGGGTTTGCTAATACTACACAATCCCAAAAAAAGCAGGGAAAATCCCTATAACTCAAAGCTACTTACTGTCTTTCCATGGAGTGTTCATCAAAACTTAACAAGCTATTGTCGAACTATGCAACCTCAATCCCGATCCTCTAGACCCCTACAGAACACCATCACCTGAACTGGAGCACATCCACCCATTAAACAGCAGAATAGGGCATTTCATATACATATTTGCATCGTCTGACTGGACGGGCCAAGGGTCCCATGATCCCAAGATCCCAAAACAGAGTGTGCTGCCTACCTAAACAGCTTTTTGGAGCACTACAGACTCGTGAGATAGCCATGATGCCCAAAAACGCTGTCTAGGTAGGCAGCACACTAGGTTTTGAGAGCCAACCCATCTGAATGTGACAGTAACCTATGGACATAATAAACAGCCATCTTAGGCATCAATCGAGTAAACAAATCTATATCAGAGCTGCATATCCAGAAAGAAAGTGGAGTTTCGCCGTTATAGCTAAATGTAGATCATAAAGCGTTGCCAAATAAAATAAAAGCGAGATTTTATGACAAATATTGACCTGCTGACATAAGACATTCGGCTTTAAAACGATGAACGCTGCACAAATCCTACTGCATTACTGAAAGTCAATATAGTGTCGTATACGGCGGATACTGTGGATAAAAAAAACCTTTTAGTTTAAACCCAACGCATTCATCATAGCCAGCTGTAATTGCACGGGCGTTTTACCTTCTGTCTTCATGTAGTTTTGCAGGCAGATATAAGAATCAGCTGGTCCGTCGGACGCGTTGTGAAGACGCCATTAGTCTGAGTATTTCCTAGTGCTGTGCTGTACAGAGTCTGTATGTCTATATATGTGTGTGTGTCTCTGAAGCGAATGCGCAGCACTAGCGCCCTCTGTTGGGTGCAACACACAAATTATTATGGTGCTCTTGAAAACAGACTTTGGGACAGCTCCAAATGATATATAACAGTTTTTGGGAGCTCTTGGGGTAACATTACCTTACGTGAGTGTGTTAACCTGAAGGTAATTCTGTTTTTTAACCATCGTTTAAAATAGGCTATTGATAATTTTGCACCGGTTTAGCTTTATCTGAACGGATGGAATATTTTAAAGTAAAACATGCATTGCATTAAGGACATGTTTTTGCTATAGTTAGCCTACATTTTGTTAGTTGGATATTACAAAAGACAATATATTTCTTAACAACTAAAACAATATTTTCAAGAAAACATTTTAGAATATTTCATCATAAATTGCCAGTTTTGGCAACATTATTTTAAAATGACCACTATTTTGACTTTGTGATCAAATAAATCTTATCATTACGATTTCATCTTTAAAAATAATAGTTTTTTTTTTTAATAATTTAAATGATTTTCTAATGTATTTAGGATGTAGCCTATATGATAATGTACCCCACAATACACTGTAAAAAGTGATAAGTTGACTTAACTTAAAAAAATTTAGGAAACCCGTTGCCTTAAAATTGTTAATTAAATAATAATTAAAAAAAAAAAGTTAAGTGAACTTGACAATTCACTTAACTTATTTTTTAAAATGATTATTTACTTAATAACTTTAAGGCAAAGGGTTTCCTCAATTTTTTTAAGTTAAGTCAACTTATCACTTTTTACAGTGTAGGGATTGCCTAAATATTACTGAGTAGTGAAAACTTAAAGACTTTTAAAGAAATTTAAGTTAAGGTAGCATTGTGTATGCCCATTTCATTTTACAATTTGACACATTGAGCAGTTTGAACAATTATGAGATCAGATGTAAGAGATGTAAAAATATTTATTTTTCAAAATAAAGTAATAAAATAAAATATAATATATTATGAAGTTACAACTTTACCTTAAAATAAAAATAAACTTGAGGAATCATTTTATTTCCTATAGATTTCATTTTCAGGGTGCCTCAATGACCTTCACTATATTACAAGTGCCTCAAAGCTTTTCATTTCTAATGGGCTTACAGAGAAAAGAGTATGAAAGTTAAAGCATCTAAGGTGTACTGAAGCCTTAATGCTAATTAAAAGTGCTTTCATGCTTTCAAAGTTCAATACTTTTCTTCCAAGATTACATAAAAACAATTAATTCTACTAAGAATGTCAAGATAAAGACAACCACAGCAAAGTCAAATTTAACAACATACTCAGCTGAAAAGCAAGCATAACATAATACAAATCGTATAAATGTTTATATATTTATCACATATATATAATTTCTTCAGTGCAGTAGAATCTCTTCAAAATACTGAAAACACAGACATTTACGCACCAATGTATCCAACCAGCTTTTGGAGCTGTGTTGTAACTATATTGTACAATTGTTTATTACCATATAAATTAAATCAGCCCTCAATGTAAACACAGTCTAAAAACAGCATTATTAAAACAGTTCACCACTCCAGTTTCATATCTGCTTTGCTCCACAAATATTTCCCCCCTCTTATGAGAAACATCTTCTCATCAAAGCCACTAAACTTGATGGCCTCTTCCACACCAACATCCAGAATGGACTTTGACGGATCTTTTCTCCCCTCTCGGCAATCCAAGAAGCGCATCTGCGGAATCAGATATGGAGGATTAAAAAATCTATTTATGATGATTGCTCTTTCTGATGATGTAGCGTAGACAGCATGATTATTAATAGAGATCAGAGATTATCAAGGGAGGGAAAAGTAATTTGAAGCCTGGAATGAGGCAAATTACTGCAGGCCTTATTATATTCCTATCCATAATCCTTCCACTACTGATATGATGACAATGTAATTTAAAAGAATCATTTACACTGTAATAATAGTGTAATCTAATATAGAAAAAAATCCTTTAGACACTACTGACAACATAATCGAATATAAAAAAATCCTTCACACGGTAATGAGAAGAAAACTTAATGGATGCTGAGAAGAAAATATGAGACCACTTACATATTCATCAAGAATCAGGTAAGAGTCTCTCATCTGTAAAAGAAAAATAGATGAGTAAGTAAACAATTCATATCAGGTTGCTTTATATTCAAGTCCCTGGCACCTATGCTTTTTTTATTTAAATTCAAATCTTGCCGTGCACACTTATAAGTCGTAAAAGCGTAGGTAATGAATTGAAACTGAAAGTGTATTGCTGTGTTACCCATAAATTGAAGCCACTTTATCTTCCAAATTTGAAACGCTGATCTGAATTGAGCGAAAGTATGCACTCTGTGCCTCAAAATTACCTTTTGATTAGACTCTGGAACCAGACACTTGACGCTCTGGTGGCGGTCCAGGAAGTCTTGGAATTGCTGTTCGCTAATGATGAATTTCTCTGCCTCGCGGAGGCTGTTCTCCCCAGCGTTTTCCCCGTCAATTAGCAGACACTGGAAGACCTGTGTGTGCATTGCAATACAGTCTTAATAACGCGGTCAGCAGCCTGGTTAAAATGATAGAGTCTGCAGTAATGAAGTAACAGTACCTTCCAGCGCACTGGGTTCAGATCAGTGATCTGCTCGGTCATATCTTCATCCACATTGTAGGTGTTGATAACTGAGTTGATTTTGAAAGCCACCTTATAGTCTCGGCACCAGTTATGAACTTTATGTAGTTTGTCGAGATGACTTTTCCTGCCCTGACCTCGACCTATGACTTTATTGGTGTCCTCGTTAAAACTGTCGCAAGATACAGCCAGGATGTCCAAGTGGTCCCCTATTAAAGATACAAATTAAATTGGTACATTTGTATGCAAATACCTTTGATATAACAATGTATTTGTCTGAAATGTATTTAGCAAAGTATATATTCCATTTAGTGAATAGTTCAAAAGTTTGTGGTCTGTGAGTTTTTTTCTTTTTTTTTTTTTTCTAAAGAAGTCTTTCATGCTCACCAAGCCTGCATTTATATATTTTATCGAAAGAAAACAAAACAAAAAAACATAGTAATAAATATTATTTCAAATTAAAATAACTGTTTTCTGTTCAAATATATTTTAAAATGTAATTTATTTATGATGACAAAGCTTTATTTTCAGCTGTCATTACTTCAGTCACATGATTAGTAATATCTAATATGCTGATGCTCAAGAAACATTCCTTATTATTAATGTTGAAAATAGTTGATAGGTGTTGCTTAATATGTTTTTGGGGACATATTCAAGATTCTTCAATGAACAGAAATTCTATGCATTTTTGTAACATTATAAATGTCTTTTACTTTCACTTCTGATCAATTGAATTAAGTATTATATATATATATATATTTTTTTTTTTTATTTTTTTTTTTTATTAGAAAAATATAAAAATATTATACAAATCTTACTGACTGTGCAAATTTTTAATTAGCCATATTTTAGCTTGGCCATATTTCACAACTATTCTTTTACTTATTGTGCACTCTGTTAGTCAAATCACCTTGAGCAAAATACTGAAAATCATTTTTGTTGTACTGTATGTGAGTTTGTTGCTAGTATTTTGGAATACAAAAAAGCTCACATTACTGTGCATTTGACAGTGCAATAATAAGGCATCTCACATTAACAAAATGTAACCTAGGCCTACTTAATATTCTTAATTATAAGTAGGCCTTTCGTGGAGCTGTATATAATAAATGTTGTTATAGTCTAGGTTTTTCCTAGTAGGCTATTATTAATTAGGGCCTATACTACACTCTCAGAAATAAAGGTACAAAAGCTGTCACTGGTGCGGTACCTTTTCAAAAGGTACATGTTTGTACCTAAAGGGTCCATTTTGGTACCTTAAAGGTACATATTAGTACATAAAGTGTACATATTTGATCCTAATAGGTACAAAAGTGTCCCTTTTGAAAAGGTACCGCCCCAGTGACAGCTTGTGTACCTTTATTTCTGAGAGTGTAACGTGAAATACGTGTCACGTTAAAGCCAGAGTTTAAAATCAATCTTTGCTGCCCTCTGCTGGTCATGAACGACTCTCACCGTATTTCTGGAACCAGGTTTCTGTGATCAGACTGCCATTGCTAACGATGCTGACGCTGGGCAGCTGCAGCTCCTGTTTGCAGTATCGCACGAGCTCTCCCAGAAAATGACCTCTCTCGTGAAGGAAGGGTTCTCCACCCGAAAAGTTGACTTTTTCCATTCCTAAAACACACAATCGATAATATATATATATATTTTTTAAAGTGTGAGAATAAAAATGACAGTCAGCTTTAAGAGAAAAATGTTAACTTTTGTAATGTAATCTTTTTGGTATTAGCCTACATGATCGTTTACTGTCACTTTTGATCAGAAAAGCATTCTTATTATTAGAAATTAAGTAGCCTATAAAATAAAATGAATAAATCAAATTCTAAAGCTTTAGGCTAATTTTAAGTTGGGCTACTAACTGTCTGTCGGTTAGTAAATGTTAGATAGCCTACCTGCGTCTTTCAGAAGTCGTAAGCCTCGCTTTGCCTCTTCAATAGGCACGACGAAAGAGGTCTTTGCGGTGTGGAAGCAAAATCCGCATTTGTAATTGCACTGCCGGGTAAAGTGGTAGTTTACACTGCTTGGAGTAGTCAACTGCGTGCTGGAGCCCTCTTTCTGCTCTTTGGTGCGAGTCTTCGGGCGACTGATCCTTCCGACAGGTGTTTGTTGCACCTGCGTGCCTGATACCAGCATAAAGACCCATCTCAGCAGGGCAGCTAAGAAGCTGTGGACGTTCTTGACACAAAACTGCATTAACATTGCTGTAAAACCAACTTGGTTTGACGTCAACATGGGTGTTGTGAGGAATGAGGCTCAGAGAACTTATACCTCCCTATTTATAAGGGGCAGTCTCAAGTTGCTTTTCTGATCAGTTTCTTTTCTTGCTTGAGAGAACTGGAAAACGAAAGATAAACAGAATACTATCAGCCGAGTCAACCACAGTAGGCTTTAAGCTAGGCGTGGTGTTTTATTTTGTTTTTAGTCACCATGGATGCAACTGGATCGTTATTTTCTCTTTAAAACACGGGGCAAATGATTACAATACAGCCTAGGTTTCATCTCATTGTCATTCTTAGAATATATTAAAAATGGTAGGTCTATTAATAGCCTAATTGATATTTACAACATTAAATGTTACCAACAACAAAAGCAATATAGGCAATTAGGCTACGTAGCCTAATAGCCACATTCATTAAATCGTAAAAAAAAAAAAGTCAACAACGTTGACAACAGTTGAAAAGTCCTACAGTTATTCATTTTAACAAGCATCAACGAGCGAATATTAATTGAATGGAAAATGTGTGGAAAAACCTGCTTGAAACCAACCAATCTTGCTGGTCTGGTTCATGTTTACATGGAATAGCCTAACAATTTACACCGAAACTTTGTAGATTATTAATTGCTTATGTAATCTTATTGTTGAAAAGAAACTGCAATAAAGTGCATCCTAATTGAATTATTTATCCGTGCACTGGCTTGACAGACTAAGTTTACGTAAGTATACGGCTATGTTGCCTTACTTTCGTTTTCGGATCTAAGTTTCGTTTCTCTGTAAGCGCTCTTCTCCAGATCAGCAAGAATGACATTGCTCTATATATGCTACTGTAATATCTATCACGGTTCACAATGCTAAAGAGAGCAATGTTTCGCTGTGGACAGCTGAGTTCGCGTGTATTCGCGGTGGAGTTTGATGCACGCACTCAACCTCTTTATTTCACGCTGAGCTCAAACCCACAAGAGCTTCATCATGCTCATCAGCAGCTCTTTGGAGATGATGGGAAGCTCTTCTCGCTACATGTCCACAGTGACAGCAGAATTGAGAAAGCGCAAACGCACGCCGAGATCAAACACAAGCTGTCCGTAACACTGTCGCGAGATTGCGATGTTTTTGAAGCGTCGTCTTTTATACCGGACGTCAAAAATAGCGTCGTTAAAGGATTTTTTATACGAGACAAATCCACTACTACCCTCTCAGAGGACATACTAAAGACGCTGCAGCAAAGTAAATCAGTATGTGTGTTTTCATACAAGCGCGAGGGTGAGTACTGCTGGCAGGAGCTGTGGTCACCTGTCAATCAAGTGCAGGAGTCGGTGAGGCAGTACATCGCACCTGCAGCAGCAGCAGAGCATCACCCATCCACACTGAACATCAGGAACTCTGATGTCTTCTACTGTATAGATGAAGCCTATAAAGTTCTTCAGGAGGTACAGTATGATTTGAAAGCATTTTGGGACTAGGTTATAGTACAGTAGTTACTATATAGCCTACAGTACATTTATTTTTACTTAGGCTACTTTTTATTTTCATATACACTCTTAAAAATAAAGGTGCTTCACGATGCCATAGAAGAACCTTTTTGTCTAAATGGTTCCATAAAGAACCTTTAACATCTGAAGAACCTTTCTGTTTCACAAAAGGTTCTTTGTGGTGAAAGAAGGTTCTTCAGATTATAAAAAAGGTAAAAATGGTTCTGGCATTGCTTCAAGAACCTTTTGAAGCACCTTTATTTTTAAGAGTGTAGGCTATATATATAGCCAGATTTCCCAGAAGTATAACTATCACTCTTTTCATAGTTTTTACCAGCTCTGCATCACTTGTTTTGTATTTGTCTGTTTTTTTTTTCCTAGCTAAAAAAACTGCTCATCATGAAATGAAAGCTAAAAAGTGAAGGCTTGGTTATTTCAGGAACTTTGTCAAAAGTCCATTGTTTTTGAATTTCTGTGTTAGATTTGCTTATTTTCACACTTAAAACCATGATTTAGTATTCCTCTTGTAACACGGTCCTCTTTTGTGCAAAAAAAAAGTATTTGGCTTTATTTTGTAACTTTCAGGACGGTGTACTCATTTTTGCAACACAACATTTAATCACTTTAATAAGAAAAATATTATTTTCATGATATCTCCAAATGTCTTAAAGGCATAGTTCACACAAAATTAAAATTCTGTCATCATTTACTTGCCCCCAAGTAGTTCCAAACCTGTATGAATTTCTTTGTTCTGCCGAACACAAAGGAAGATATTTTGAAGAAAGTTTGTAACCAGCCTGTTTTGGGGCACCATTCACTTCCATAGTAGGAAAAAAAAAAATACTATGGAAGTCAATGGTGCCCCAGAACTGCTCTGTTTCCCACATTCTTCAGAATATCTTCCTTTGTGTTCAGCAGAACAAAGACATTCATACAGGTTTGGAACTACTTGAGGGTGAATAAATGATGACACAATTTTCATTTTTGGGTGAACTATCCCTTTAAGAGTAATTGCTGGTCGGCGTGACATACTGCACCATTGTGCTTCAGGCATCCCGAGTTCAAATCTTGACTCGAGGACTTTTCCCAATCCTGCCCCACCGTCTCTCTCCCACGTCACTTCCTGTCAGTTCTGATCTGTCCTATCATAATAAAGGTGAAAATGCCAAAAATAAATCTTATAAAAAGAGTAATTGCTGAATTTGTTAAGTTTCTGGGTTGTTGTACACATATACTACTTGAAAATAGTTATAATACTTCAAAGTTAAAAAAGTATCAAAACACAAGTTTTAAAACCTCTGTAGACTGTTTTACTTTGATGCTGAAATGAAAGTGTATAGGCTACCTAATTTAAGGGAACAGTGAACATTGGGTGATTAATTAATCAATGTAATTCAGTACTTAACCACAATGCAGCATAGTGTAAAACAAAACATCTTTCTGCCCATCTCAGTGCACTGACATTATCCCTGAGTCAAAGGAAGTGCTGAAGCTTGTAGACGAACAGTTGGAGACAAGCAGGGGTGATGGATTTCCTGTCATTGTGATCGAGGGACTGGATGCCACAGGTTAACACTGAGCCTTTGATAAATACTTTATTCAGCTAATTAATAAGTATGCAGTCAAACACAATATTTTTTTTTTACCAAGCAGAACGTAATGTCACATACATATTCATAGCTTCCAATATGATAAAAAACTTAAACAAACAAAAAGTGTGCGCACTAAAATTCTGTTGCTTTCTGTTTCCCTGATTTCTCCATGTACCCAGGTAAAACTACTCTCACAGAAGCCCTGCAGGAGTCTCTGAATGCTACTCTGCTGAAATCTCCTCCCCAGTGCCTGGCTCCTTTCAGACAGCGCTTTGACTCAGAACCACCCCTCATCCGCAGGGCCTTTTACGCTCTGGGGAACTACATCACTGCTGCCCACATCGGGAAAGAGTCCTTGAGGGCTCCTGTCATAGTGGACAGGTAGAGATGTGTGCGCCACAAATACACTCACATGCTGTTTGGGCAGCACTGTGGAACGTATGAGAATGTAGCAAATATGTGACCCTGGACCACAAAACCAGTCTTAAGTCGCTGGGGTATATTTGTAGCAATAGCCAAAAATACACTGTATGGGTCAAAATTATTGATTTTTCTTTTATGCCAAAAATCATTAGTATATTAAGTAAAGATCATATTCCATGAAGATATTTTGTAAATTTCCTACCGTAAATATATCAAAATGTCGTTTTTGATTAGTAATATGCATTGCTAAGAATTAATTTGGACAACTTTAAAGGTGATTTTCTCAATATTTAGATTTTTTTGCACCCTCAGATTCCAGATTTTCAAATAGTTGTATCTTGGCCAAATATTGTCCTAACAACCCATACATCAATGGAAGGCTTATTTATTCAGCTTTCAGATGATGTATAAATCTCAATTTCGAAAAATTGACACTTAAGACTGGTTTTGTGGTCCAGGGTTACATATATGTTCTAAAGCTGAATTTGTGGAAATCGAGGCTCAGTCAAATGTAAATTGTTATTTGAGAATACTTTAAGTATATAAACTATCAGATTTCATTTATTTTTGTAATCAGAGCAGTATTTATCTGGCACAAAAACAATGAGGATATCCAATTTGGGTGGAATATATCTTTAACAGACTGGTTCACTGGAACTGATAGTTGAAAATGATAGTAGTAGCATTTCTACTTCAAGTTAGTTCGTTACCCAGCACGATTATAGACAACCTCCCCTTTTCTTTTTTTTTTGTCTCTGTTAGGTACTGGCACAGCACAGCAGCGTATGCCATTGCCACAGCAGTTGGTGGAAGAGTTGAAAACCTCCCAAAGCCAGACTCAGAGCTCTACCAGTGGCCAGAAGACCTGCTCCAACCAAACCTGGTGCTGCTCCTCACTGTCAGTCCAGAAGAAAGACTGAGAAGACTCAGGGACAGGGGACAGGACAAGACCGTTGAGGAGGCTGAACTGGAGATCAATCAGCTCTTCCGACTTAAGTAGGTCAACTTGTTAAATGTGAGGGTGTTTTTAAGGTACATCTCAACAACATGCTTGTGTACTGCATGTGATAACCCTTATAGTTATCAGATGCTGTTGTGCATCTCTAGACTGGTTGTACACCAGCTGGCCTAAATACTCCAAAGTAAACTTCAATAGCTATTTCTAGGGGATTTTCAGGTAATGACGCCATTTGTGACAAAAAATGTGCATGTCTTGAACTTTTTACTTTGGAAAAAACAGTAATAACTTAATATGAAACAAGTTTAATAAATTAATGATGAAATCATTGTGAAATATTCACAATGATTTGGGGTTGAATATAACCAGATAAAGACTTTTTTATCATGTGGTCAAAGAATTTATGATGTCACCCCTTCAAATATGTAATAATTAATATAATTTTGCAGGATAACAGGTTTGCATAACAATGACAGATTTGCATTTTAATTTCAATAATAGCAATATTTTTGGTAGAATTTGTTTTTAAAATTGTATAGACCGCCGTTCAAAAGTTTGGGGTCAGCAAGTTTTTTATACATAACTTTTATTCTCCAAGGATGCATTAAAGACTTTCACATTTCTATTTCAAATAATTTTTTTTATAAAAAACAACAACAAAAAAAATTCAATAATTTTAAACACCTTTTTATTCCTCAAAGAATTCAATAAATAAATAAATAAATAAAATAAGCAGCTGTTTTCAAAATTTGCAATGATAAGAAATGTTTTTTGAGCACCAAATCAGTGTTGATTTCTTAGAATGATTTCTGAAGGATCATATGACACTGAAGACTGGAAGCTTTGTCATCACAGGAATAAATTACATTTTAAAATACTGTGAAATAGAAAACAGTTATTTTTACTGTATTTACTGTATTTTTTTTTTTTTACTAAATAAATGCAGCCTTGGTGAGTTTAAGAGACTTTTTTTTTACAAACATTAAAAAAATCTTACCAGCCTTAAACATTTGAACAGTAGTGGATACTCTATTAAAATAAAAAACTGTTAGTCAGATGAAAACACACACATACATATATGTATATGTATGTTTTCATCTGACTAACAATTTTTAATTGAGAAAGACAATGAGCGTTCATGACAAATTGCTCTTTGTTTTCAGAGTGGAAGAAGCTTACAAGAGAATCCAGAATCCTGCCTGCATCATCGTGGATGCAAGCCCCTCTCCACAAGAAGTGCTGCAACAAGTGCAGCATTTAATTAGGAACAAATGTCACTTGTAAACAACCAGCTCCCTACCCCACGAGGCAAGAAGCAATGCAATCCCTCCACACACCACTAGATGGTAGTGTAGTGTTACGATTCCACCCCCAGTCAACTAAAGCCACTGTAAGAGCTCCAGTCAGCCGAGCCTGTTGATTGAAAGGGAGGCTGGTGGCTAACTGCCAGCATATATTTCAGGGCTCCTATCTGGACATGTCACAACATATTCCCCTTCCCACAGAGCTTTAGTGATGACACGAGAGGGAAAGTTATTGCGGGTGCCGTAGCTGGGTGTCAGCTCTCATACGCGGGGTCACAGCGTCCACTTTCCTCACTCTGACTTATTCCCAGTGAAACACAGGAACTCAGCTAAAGAGGTTTGAGAATTCATCAATCACTTCAATTAGATTTAAACACAAGAACTCATTGTTGGTCAGCTCAGTGTTCACTCCTTCAGGAGATGGAATCAAGGGACCTTATGGAGGTATTAAAAGCGATAGATCTGATACAGGCAATTTAAACTTGCTTTGATTTGTTGCTGTTGCTTTTGGACACAGAATCTGATCATTAATTAAGAGTGATATGCTAGGACAAAAATGTACGCTGTAACTCAGTTTTCAGATCCAGATTCCTTAAAGTCTGTTTATTGTACTAAAATAATCAGCTAAGAATAAATTGTAATCTAATACAAATCTTTTAAATATGTTACTCGGGTTTCACTTCATTTTAAACAAACAGTTCACCTACAAATGAAAATACTGTCATGAAGGGAACACACTTGTCAAGTGTGGGGGAAAAATTTAAAAACCAAAAAAAGTAGTCCATATGCTATATTACAAGTCGAACAATATTATTTGTGTAACCAGACTAATGCTTCATTACTTTATTATTTTTAATTGTTATTATTTAAATTAATTAATTAATTATTAATTAATTAATCTACATCACTGGTCAAAACATGGCACAATGTGTTTACAAACAAACTATTCACAAGATTTCTATGGAAAGCTATTTTTGCTACAGAATCAAAAAAATAATACATAAAAAAAAAAATAGCTTTATAGTTTTTTAATTTTTTTAGTTTATATCTTGCAATTCATATTTTCCCCTGCAATTCCGGGAATAAAGCTGGGAATAAAGAATTGTATCTGTTAAAGAAAGGTCTGACTTGTGAGATAAATATAGATAGATAGATAGATAGATAGAGATATACTGTATATCAGTGGTGGGCCGTCAGGGCCAGCAAAGCCTTCTCTGCTGACCTAAACACTATCAGAATCACTGACTTAGTTTTAATATATTTTTTTCCATGAATGTGTATTAAATTATTTCCAATAGTCTATTCTCTTCATTTCATAGCTTTTCTCTTCTTTGCGCTGCTTCCAGTAGTGTATGTTTATATTAGAGCTTTTATCCATTCATATTTCAGCAATCGTGTTGCCAGGCTCAAAGAAATCTGCCTAAGGTGTAAAATGCACGGCCCGCCACTGCTGTATATAGATGTAAGCTTGCGTAACCTGTGAGTCATAATTGTGAGATAAAAAGTCACAATTATTATTTTTTTATTATTTTTTTCTATTCCATGGCGGACACTTTAGAGCAATTGCCAAAAATAAAAAGGAAAAAATAAATAAATAAATATAAAACCCCCACCAAAAAGTAGTCCATGTCAAACAATATGTTTTTGTGTTTTTCACAATTAAAAAAATAAAAAATTGTGTGTACAGACTGATTTATTATTATTACTTTTTATTTAAAATGTTCTTTTTTTAATTATTAATATTTTTATCTGAAAATGTCAAAATGTTTCACAATGCATTCACAAACCATTTTAGAATCTTAACACAAACACTAATGAGATTTCAGAGCTTCGGTGGAGGGGAACGTTATCAGTAAACATCAACCTAAATTTCAGTCTGAACACCAGAATTTGATAATGACCGAAAGAGTTTTAATTTTTGGATTATTCAACTAATCTTTTAATTATACACATGATCTTCAATAATCCACATTTAGCACACATGCACACCTTATGCATGCATGCATGCAGGCATCCATCTGCCCTCATGTGCTAACAATACCACACTTACCCTATAATTCATTTATATGGTGAACACTGCATTTACCCAGTGATAGCAAGATTAATTAAAGGTTTTAGTAATTATGAGCTCAGTGAGGATATGGGCCGGGAAAGACGGAGTGACCCGTCTATCTCACACTGATGCCTCAGCAGTGTGGAGAAGAGAGTGGGGTATATTCATATGGCAATTAAGAGAGTCCTGTAGATCACTGTCAGACGGCTTTCCACACCACTGCGCAATTACACACTCCCCTTAGCCAATTATTGAATCTTTTGCTATAGACGCAATTATATGTTTATTTTTTTTAACACATTGCATATACCCCATATATGCTCGTGGGTGGTTAATATTAATGCCTCATAGGCGTAAAAGGCCACATTTAAATGTGCGGCATGAGAAATGTACTGGTCAGTGATTTTAATAAACGATTGAACTGGTTGCAGTTAAATTCCTGGGATTTTCTGCTTGGAGACCACAGTGGTCCCCAATGGTCGGACAAGCCAGGTTGATCAATTTTCCATCTATTTGCTGTTGCTCTCAGTGGGAATATACAGTCTTTAAGGATTATATGTTCAGTTGTTATGGACAGACACTCCTACAGTGCAGTCCTTATGAACTAGGGAGGGGGTCAGACATGTGCTCTTAAAATACTCTGGCCGGCTTGTAAGTAGCTTGAGCAGTGCTTTATGTATAGTCATCCTTCACTGACTGTAATAAGTCTTTCTTGTGGCGTATTATGAGAATTTGAAGTTATAGCAGTATGTTTCTATTAAAAATGTATACTACTGTTCAAAAGTTTGGGGTCGTAAGATCAGTAAAAGTCTCTTTTCTTATGACAAAAATACTGTAAAAACAGCAATATTGTGAAATAATATTGTAATTTAAAAGAACAGTTTTCTATTTGAATATATATTTAAAAAGTAATTTATTCTTTTAATGGAAAGCTGAATTTTCAGCAGCCATTACTCCAGTCTTTTGTGTCACATGATTCAATTTTGTTCTCCCAGTATTCTTTGAGGATATAAATGTCTTTTGTAACATTATAAATGTATTTACTGTCACTTTTGATCAAATTCGTGCATCCTTGCTGAGTAAAATGATTAATTTTAACTAATTAAACTAAAATAAACGTTTTGAAAAAAAAAAAAAAAAAAAAATATATATATATATATATATATATATATATATATATATATATATAAATAAATTAAAATGAACTTTTTAATTAACATTTTTACTGAACCCAATATTTTTAACGGGAGTATAGTTGTAATAATAATAATAATAATAATAAAATCACAATTGTGAGATATAAAGTTGCACTTAAAAGAAATACATTTGCAACTGATGGATAAAGTTGATTAAATGTTACAATTACAAAAATTAGAATCACTGTTTGTTCATTCAACATATAAGTTAATAATTTCTGATGCTTTTAGATCAATGGATACAAACTGTCCATTGTTTCTAACACACAAAGTAAGTTTATTTCAATGAACTTGATATACTGTACAACCTCATATATTCAAAACCCTATTAGCAAAACTACATCACAACCTTAATTTTTCATTTCAGTCTAAACTATTTATAGAAAAGACACTTATTTTACCAAATGCTTTAATCTAAAGTGATTTGCAAATGAGGAGTGTACTGAATCTTACAATAATCAGGCATAAAAACAAAGCTGAATGCACTGAACCCTTTAAACAAACATTTGATCATATGTGCTTTTGAAATATGAAAAATCAGGTCAGAGTGCAGAGGGTCTGTGCAGAGGGGAAAGGTAAGCCACCATCCTCCCCAGCAGGCCCCATGAAATCTACATCGGCCACTTCAATATTTCATTAGCACAACAAAGAACAAGACAGAGAAAACCCTCTCTGCAATAATTAAAGATCCAGCAGGGATGGAGCCGCACAGCAGTCTGCAGTCCCCCCCGCCTAAGTAATAGATCAAATGAAAGCTGTCCCTATGAACATGAATAATGAGTGAAGTGTGCTGAGAGGTGGGGGTGGTATAGGAGGGTGGGCTGGAGTGGGATCTAGAGACCTGGCACTGACACCCTCCTTCTCTGGGCCCAGAGATGCTGCCAACTGCAGGGGGGTGAGGGGGGCGATAGAAGCCTATAGGACCCTATGGAAGAGATGGCGGGAGGAGGACCAGAGAGGCACTATATGTGTGTGTTCTGTGCTTCTATAACACTAAATCTGCCAAATACACCAGATGATAAGCAGGTGACTTTAGATCAGCATTCCGATTACACAGTGACCTTCTGGGTGTTATGATGGGGATTATGATTTTGATTAGTAATGCTTTACAATAGAGTTGTATACATAACCATTTGTACATATAATGTACATATAATGTGTTTTAAATTCCAAATGAATTATCATGGATTCTTGAATATATATTTTTGCACATCTCTGTAAATGTATAAATATACTCTTGTCTATTGTTTTAATAATGCTACATTATTTGATTTAATAAAAATGAATTGGACTACTAATGATTCTAAAATGGTTTGTTTAATAGTTTGTGTTTTTGAGTTGGGAAGTCACTTTGGTCAGAACAAGATCGTGATGCATTTTTTCTACAAAAGATTCAGAAACAGAACTCTACTTCTACAAAATGATGAATAAACAGCATGCATCAGTTGTATTTTTTTTTTTTATGTTTTTATTTAGTTTATGATAGTGCTGTATATTGAATAGACCAATAGGGTTAAAAAAAGCAGAAGTCTTCATAGTTGGGTAAACTTCTAGAGTGGTGAGCAGAAACTAGAATAAACTTTTTTTGGGGATTCTCATTTGTCCATATAGCACAAGAAAAAAAATTCCATTATAGCATTTCTATTACTTTCCAAAAGAGGAAAAAAATATTGAGAGATTGATTACGTTGGCCAAAAGCAAGAAATATGTTAAATTTGTGGTGCCTCTGTCAGCTTTTGTATTAGAAAATCTCATGCAGCGACGTTAAAGTGATAGTTCAACCAAAAATGAAAATCCTATCAACATTTACTAACCCTTCCCTTGAGTTTATTTCTTCCACTGAACACAAAAGAAGATATTTTGAAGAATGTTGGTAACTAAACAGTTGATGATAGCCATTGACTTCTATAGTATTTTTTTTATATACTAGGGAAGTCGACATCTAATGTCAACTGTTTGGCTACCAACATTCTTCAAATAATGCAAATCATGGCAGAATTTTCATTTTTGGGTGAACTATATACCTTTAACTACTATATTTAAAGTATAGTGCTATAAAATGCACATTAATTAGTATTCTGTTGTAATTTTACAATGCTGTTGTATTTTGTACGTGCAACTTTTTTGCGAGATCTATTGTTAGCAAAAATTGTTTCATTCATTTCAACAAATTGCTGCTAAACCCCACCAACTCGGAAACTCAAGACTTAAAGCGGCAGTCCGTACGTTTTGACTCTTTGTTGCCATCTCTGTAAGAATTGTGCATCGGCACGGCTCCTCAGCGCAGATAAATGTTATGTTTTGAGTTTATGTGTGGCTCTCAGTCAACGCACATGTGTAGATATTCACTGTACTTGGAATTACAGATACTACATCTTGAAAGTATGTCCAAAATAAGAAGTTTCATCGGAAAATGTCATCTGAACAAGTAAGTAACATGTCTGCCACTTTTGTTCTGACCAACTGAAAAAAAAGTTTCACAATAAATCACGCAACCAATAGTAATTAAATCTAACAATTGCAAGGCTAGCTCAGATTATGTCAAAACATGCAAATTTACACTTTGTTCTCAAACTGTTAATGTTAACAACGTCAGCATTGTGGAAATTGACCCGAACCACTCAAATTAAAAAATTATTAGCCTACATTAAAATTGGGCAAAGGAGATAGTTTTGAACACTGATTGATTATGTACTTGCTCAATAATTGATTTGGGATCATTTTAACCAAAAAATTTACAGAATGCAGCTTTAAAGAAAGTTCAGGGTTTCCCACTAACAATCACAACATTGTTTACATTTACATTTACATTTATGCATTTAGCAGACGCTTTTATCCAAAGCGACTTACATTGCATTCAAGTTACAGTTTTTACATTTTTTATCAGCTCTTGCTGATAAAAAAATGCAATCTTCATAAATGCAATCTTTCTGACATGACTTAACACACCAAAAACATCAGTGAACCTTAATAGTGGGACTTAATCAAAATTCATTTTGTATCGGTCTGAATGTGACTTTACATTTAGAATAATAATAATAAAAAACAAAACATTTATACCAAATTTAAAGAATAAATAAAATAAATGGACATTAAATATTGATTTGAAAATTTTATTTCATTATTTGAGAAGAGACTGTGAAGCACTGAGGAAGCTGTGGTTGCCAGTTATAGAGTTTAGCACTCATTATACACAAACACTTGACCACAAGATGCTGCGATTGACCAATCAGAATCAAGTATTCCATAGACCCACATGATCAGCCCTTGTTCATTTGAAAATTTGGGCAAATATAGGCTTGCATTTATGGGTAGATATATTCTTAAACAGATGCACAAACAGAAAATGAGCCGAACATCAATGTGCATGCCACATTTTCTGAGCATTTCTCGGAATTGGGATAAAATTGCAATGGGTGTTCCTGACAGCAGATAGAGGAGCTACTCCAGGAATTGTTAAATATTTAAACACGCTGCGAGATCTCATTAAAATCTGTACAAGCGCAGCCCACACCAAAACCCCCATCAGTGTCTAGCGCAGTCATTTTGGATACTAGTCATAACTCAGTGAAGTGTGACACAACACTTATTATCTAAAGCTTCCTTGTCATACTAAGAACATCATATATCATCATTTCCAGTGAAATGAGGCAGCCTTTGACGGAGATTCATAAAATCTTGGAGTGATTCGCTCTGCTTGAATTCTGACAGCTGAAGGCGGAAAACAACAAAAAATGGATCGAGGGGAGAAAAAAGTAAAGGCAAAAAAAAGCAAGTGACAGCTTGACTACATGACTAACTCCATAGAGTAAACACAAAAACAGGATGGTGAACAAACTTGGATTCTCCCGAGTGCTCCCTTCTACCAAAATCATGCCAATTAATTCTTTGTATTCTTAGCATTCCCCTATTTTTAACTGGGATGCCCTCTCACATAAATTGATTTCCTGTGGTGAACTTGAATCTTCCTTGTACTCCATTCAAGATGTTCCAGTCCTTTCTCTTCCCCTTAGGAATAAATCAAAGACCACGGCTGCCTAGTTGCTGCGCGGCTGTGTATCTTTTTATACTTGAAAATGGTTTATTTTTGTTTTAGTGCCATTAATGGTGGGGCACACTTTAAACTTCATCAGTGTCAACCGTTGAGATGAAGCGCTGTGTCTGTTTATTCCTCTCCCATCTCCTTGTTTATGTATTTACTGAGAACGCGTGCATCGTACCGTTTTGGTTTTCACAATCCCAGTCACCGAAAATGAATGCAAGGTTGAAAAAAAAACTAAGAACTTGGATTGTGGAATAAAAAATGTTTAAACAGCTTCTGCTGCACACATAAATAAAAGTAGAGTGACTTCTTAAGCTCTTGTCTGAGTGTCAGGGGAAAAGCGTGTCTGCGATGAATGTAGTGAGATGCAAGATAGTTGGCGCTTAGAGTGTTCTGGTTGGAAAAGAAGGAAGTCCGTTGCAGTTTTTTTCTCGCTCTACTGGAAACACTGGAGAGCGTATCCTTAATTATCACATACAACAACCAAGACAAAGTTGGCTGTGTATACATATTTCATAAGTATCGTTCTCTCTCTTAAAAGTAACTATTCTCTCTTAATAGTTCATCCAAGAATGAGAATTCTGTCATCATGTCATTTCAAACCCGTATGATTTTCTTTTTCTCGTGGAACACAAAAAGAGATTGTGCATGTAGTTTTTCCCCCCAATGAATAAATTAAGCTTTTAAGCTTCAGAAACGCATGTGTAAGAACCATAAATGTATCATAAAAGTATTCTATATGACTTGTGCGCTCAAATATTCTAAAGCTATATGATAACTTTGAGTGAGGAAGTAACCAAAAAAAGTCATTATTTATTAATAATCTTCTGAGCAGAACTGAATGTTATTGTGAACAAATCTTCTGGACCATTTGTAAACCATATCAAGCAATTTTTGGGGCGTTTAATGCTTTTCTCATGAAGTAGGAAATGAAAACTAAAGCAGATATCAAGATTTTCAGTGAATGATGACTTAAAGCGCACCTATTATGCAAAATTAAATTTGACATGTTGTTTGAACATAAATGTGTGTTGGCAGTGTGTACACGACCACCCTTTAATGATAAAAAATCTCTCCTTTTTTAATCCCCATAAATCATAAGCAGTGTCTCACAACAAGCCGTTCACAGAATCTGTAAAATGTGATGTCACATTTACAGGCCCCGCCCACAACTGTTGAGGAACAGTGCCATATTAGCAGATTTCTTTCCAAGATGTTTACCTTCACAGACATAACCTACTGTGTTTTTGTAACTTATTATGTGTGTTTTTAACATAAACTTGTGTGTATTTGACAGTTTAAGGGCAATAAGATATGAAAGAGAACTTTTAGTACTCACTAAAATAACTTTTAGTTTAATACTCACATGTCATGTGACGGCCGCTTTCTTTGCGTGTACTTAAGATGTGTGCACTCAGAAAATTGTGCATCAGAAGTTTAAACCGATATGGCTTTAAAACGCATGATTTCAGCATGATAGACATGATAATCAAAACCAAACAGATGTTATTTAGCAGAGTATCTGATTGGCACAGCTATGGTGGCCGAGAGAGCTCAACGCACTGCAAATAGAAAAAAAAAACACCTGCAAATTAAGAAAACAACTTCATCAATTTGACAACACACGCGCTGCAAATACTCACAACACAACCAAACAAAGAAACACACTGCAAATAAAATTCTTTATTTGTTTGCATTGTGAGCATTTGCAGCACCAGCTGTCAAACTGATGAAGATGTTTTCTTGATATGCTGGTGCTTTTTCTATTTGCATGTGTTTTCTGAAGTTGCAGCGCTTTGAGCTCTCTTGGCCACTGTACACAGCCCTATTCTGGAAAAGGGGGTGGGGAGCAGCAGCTCATTTGCATTTAAAGAGACATGCACGAAAACAGCGTGTTTCTGCTTCCACTCAAAATAGGCATTTTCAAAATGATATAATAAATGATTTGTGGGGTATTTTGAGCTGAAACTTCACAGACACATTCTGGGGACACCTGAGACTTATATTGCATCTTGTAAAAAGGGGAATAACAGGTGCCCTTTAAATTGTGGCTTGTTTTCTCAAATGAGGATATCGTATGGTATCAGACTTGGAAAATAACATGTAGGGACTACATTTATGATAAATTTATGGTGTTTTGTGTCAATGTCTGTTCATAGCAGTTGTATGAAAAAGACCATTCAGAAAATGTAGAGTCTTGACATTTGCTTTTGTACTCCAGTGTGTCACCTCATTGTTGTGGGCCGAGCACTGGGTGTTTGAGAGGAAGCCCTGAGGTGGGAGGAAGAGATGAGTGAAATCCGCACTCTTTATCCAGAATAAGCTTCATGAATCCCTCTACACCCATTTAGTTTTCTTACTGTGCAATTCTTTTGACTATGACCCAGTCATCTCCCTACTTTAGAGTTCACTCACTCCTCCTCGTAAAATATGGAGCTTATGGCCGTTCATCTCTATAATCATCTGTGTGCGTGCTTGGCGGGCGGCTCCAAGACAAGCTAACAAGAACTTGGGCTCCATGCCAGCTTCCTATAGCTCTGTTCAAAAAGTCCCCACTTTTTCAAAAGGTAACACTATTGAATGTCCCGTTGAGAGTGGAAAGCCTTTACAAAGTGCATGGTTTGAAATGCTATCATTCCCAAATATGGTTTTATAAAGAGAAGCATTATGTTGTCACAAAGAATAATGCATACAGTTCACACAGCGAACTGTGGCTTAAATATAAAGCTTAATCAACAAGTCAAATGCTCTGAAAACCTTGAAAGTCACAGTAGCTTGAGGTGGGCTTTCTTTAAACAACTAACTGTACTGCACAGACATACTGCAGTAAGAAAAGTGTCTGTCCCAAGCTGAGCTGATGTAAAATTCAATACCCAAATCATGAAATCATATTTTTACCTGAACACCACATATATTACATTAACATTTTAAATAATGATTAATGTAATGTACTACTGTTGTGCCATGGAGCCTAAACCACAAAGCTTTGTGGCTTGTAGTGCATGTATGTTAGTTTTAGGTCCATTGTTATGTTAGCATACACCTAAAAGCCTAAAAGCTGACAAATTTACAATTTAACAGTTAAATGGAATTAATATTTTTATAAGTTTTTTTTCCTCCCTGGAAAATGGAACAAAAATACTGATGACTCATTTTACATGCATAAGATTATTATATTATATTGTATTGTTACATGCATATAATATTTATTGTATTTATATAATATATATAGAATTATATAGAATTCTTTAAAAACATGAAATACTTACTGTTTACTCTGTCACTGTAATGAAACATATCCGAGATAAACTATAATAAAATATAATATAATATAATATAATATAATATAATATAATATAATATAATATAATATAATATAATATAATATAATATAATATATATAATATAATATAATATAATATAATATAATATAATATAATATAATATAATATAATATAATATAATATAATATAATATAATATAATATAGAGAAATTGCATTGTATAGTTAAAAAAAAAAATCATTACTGTGAAATACAGTAAACAAGGAAAAGACACATTTCTTTACATAAAATACACCACTCTGGAAAATACCATATAAAACAAGTCAAAAGATGGGTAGTGCCTTTTGAGTGCTCCAATATGCAAGATCTTCCTCCTGAGACTACAGTTGGGGGCCATTCACACAGCGTGCATTTGCACTGTTTTAAAATTGTTTTTCTATGTACATACGCATCAGATGCATTTGACCTGTCTGACATGAAGCGGCATGAATGCCAGTTTGTGTCAGGTTAAGTGTAGTTCAAGCAGGTCTGATGGTCTAGTGGACGTCTCAAGGACAGCCAAACCTGTGCAAAATATAGTCATATACGGTGCAACACAATAAATACAGAGAGAGCGTCAGTATGCTCAGTCACACTCACTGTCTGTCACAGCGTCGGCTGTCCAGGGACTGTGACACGGCACTCAGCAGCACAGACACTAACGTGTGAGCTCGTGAAAGTGCCAGCAGGGGCACTGCACCTGATAGCCAGAGGATTTATAACCAGCAGACTGAGAAATAAAGAGAGAGAGAGAGAGAGAGAGAGAGAAGGAAGGGGAGAGGGAATAGAGAGCATGTGTGAAGGGAGATTGCTGCAGGCATTTCTCAGTCTGACCTTCAGTGTCCCGTCCCAGCCGAGTTCTCTAAATGAGTCTCTACACCACCGGCGGCCAGGCAGCCGTCCAGCCGCGAGGCAGGGGACGACACATTTCAGCCACCCATTCACGCTGCTGATATGTCCAATTTTCACCAAATCCCCTGAAGAGCGTGTTCTCAACAGATGCACTAAATGTATTTCAATGAATAGAGCACAACAGCATGGAGAAAACAATAACATATAAACCTTTCAATACAGACCTAGCATGAGCTCAGAGATTTATATGTTATGTGCATTTAAAGAAGGTACAAGTGTTTCCTGCTTTACTTAAAAAAAAAAAAAAAAGTTTAATAGCCAAATTTCCAGTAACTACAGTAACCATAATCCTGAAGAAAAATCAACCAATCAGAGGATTCACTGTTACTGTAGAAACAAGAACCACATCCAGAGCTTAGCAGCCATTGTGAATGCTGTCATTTGCAGATATATCAGTTAGATAAAAGTCAGTTATATAACAGTTATAAACCTGTTATAAGTCAGTCATTTATATGTTTGTACATGGAATACATTACATTACAATTACACTACAGTTGAAATTTATACCAAAAATGTACACCTCTATGATAAACATGGGTTTAATTTAAATTAAAACTGAATGTATTTATTTATTTATCTAAAAACATAAATAATTATTTTGAAGTTATTACATTTTTGTGAGGTTTAAAATTTTTTGGGACTTTTTTCAAACAAAAACACAAAACGTATATTTTTATAGTTTTACATCATATTATCATATATTTATATTATATATTTATACTACGCTTTTCTTTATTTCATGATGTATTATTTATATAATATATTATATATTGTGTGAAAAATTTAAGTATATTTAAATTTAAAATTAAAAAATGTTTTAATATAAGTTTCAAAAAAATAAGTATTGAAGCTATTTTTATTTTTAAATATTAGAGGTTTTGAATTTTTGTCTGCTACTGGCTTAACCAACATGCAGGAAATCATGTAGCAGTTTTTTAACTGACATTTAATTTAATTTGAATTTAAATTGGACTATATTTGAATATATTTTATTGAGGGTTACACCACTTGACATTTCAGTCAGTAAAATCGACATTTTCTTCAGTTTTCAAACACTTCTTAGCTTCATTTAAAAAAAAAAAATTTTGTGTTCATGATTCATCTGAGTTGGTTGGTTGGTTTTCAAGCATAGCCTATAACTCTTTCCTTTTTTTAATTAATTTTTTTAATCTCTATAGAAATAAATGGGAAACTACTTAAAGAACCCAGGCTGCTGAAAAAGGTCACTATTGTGCTCTATTCATGAGACGTGAAATATTATTCACGTCAAATGTGCCCTCGAGCAAAACCAGCCCAAAATGTTTCTGAACACAATGCTGTGGTGGGCCTTTCCTGTTTGATTCAGTTCGGGCCACTACATGGGTTCACAGATGAATCGTGAATGATTCAGTGCATCAGTCCTGATACCAGCAGAAGTGTAATGACCGTGCTGAGTAATATCTCCTATAGGAGATGCACATAAAACACAGCCATGATACCAGGATGCTTTACAACCACAGGGTCTCCACCGAGTCTGCATGGCTCTGCATACAGAAACCAGATAAGATAATGTGTCTGTGTGTGCGTGTGTGCGTAATGCACATGATGGGCGTTTATGAGAGACCGTGGCTGATCTCTTTCTTTTATAAGGCATTCATAACAAAGCATCCGGATGTGTGGTTGTCTGCAAATACTTGCAGAGGATGGTCAGAGTTTACAGTGTTATCAGACATGGGCATTATTCAGTCTGCTGCTGGCAACACAGTGCTGTAATTGGCCGAAAGGGATGGGCGTCCCGGCGGGTTCACATGGGGGCTTGCTGCTCCTCAGCTTTCAGCTGCTCCTGTTACACCCTGATGTGCTGAGACGACCGTGCTGTGGCCCGTCTGTCAGTCCCGTGGTCAGACACAGACATCCTCACCGCTTCACTCTCCAGTTTCGATGTCCTGAGCCGAATGTCCTCTGTGACCATGAGATGGGGCGGCAATACACTTCAGTTATTAAAAATAAAGAGCTCAGCGCTGGCTCAAGCTGTCAAGCTCAATGATCAAATAGTTTTATCATAACAGAAGGTTATTAATTCAATTTTCATGGATTATTTGATTAATTAGGAGAGACGCAGTTGTGCTATTCAGTGTATCCTTTACAGAAATAAAGAAGGACTGATGAGTAAAATAAAAACAAGATTAGAACATATTATTATTGCTCATACAGCCCCCCCCCAAATCCTTAAACCCAAAGTACTAAAATGAATAATTTCCAATGATAGCAATTTATTCATTCAATCAAGTCTAAAAAACAAAAAACAAAAACAAAACATAAATAAATAAAAACAAAAACAATTAAAAACTATACAATAATAATGATAATAATAATAATATATTTAAACATAATAATATAATATAATATAAACATTCCAATTATATATTTATATTATATGATTAGACTTTAAAAATACAAATATTTTCAATATAGTGGAGGAAATTTCAATCATTCAAGTACAAAAAAAAGAGTAATATAAAACAACAAGAGAAGCCTTAAATTATCTATATAAAATAAGTTAATAATAATAATAATAATAGTTAACTTATTTTGGTAACCCTTTAGTTTATTAGCATGCATATTACTAGCATATTGGCTGTTTATTAATACTTACAAAGCACATATTAATGCCTTATTCTGCATGTTCATATTTTAGACCCCTTAATCCTATGCCTAAACTTAACAACTACATAACTAACAATTAATAAGCAGCAAATTAGGAGTTTATTGAGACAAAAGTAGTAGTTGTGAGAACTGGTCCCCAAACTTAAGTGTGACCATAATTTTATATATAAATATATCTGAAGGATTATTATTATTATGTTTATTCATCACACACAGGTATCATATGCCTTCAGAAGACACAGAAAACACAAGTCCACTTTTAAGATACTTTGTTACTTTTGCATCCTTTTGGAAACTGATTGACGTTTGAGTAGGCAGGATACTCTTTAAAAATGCATGGTTTGAAACAAATTCATATGGGTTGGGAGCACCATGAGGGTGAGTAAATGATGACAATGTTCATTTTTGGGTGAGCTTTTCCATTAAAGATGTTCTCACTCTCTCCTTAAAACTTGAATCAAGAACTTTTTATTTCTATCAGGTCTCTTTCTCTTTTCACCCTCATCTGTCTCTCTGCTTCGCCTTCTTTCTCTCATCCTTCTCTCAGGCCCCTTGCTGTTCTGCCTGCCTTGCCTTTGCCCTGTCAGTGGGGCTGCAGGGATAAACTGTGTGATTAAGCAAGCCCGGCTGTGAACAGAGGAGAGATTGGAGCAGCTGTTCTCATAAAAAATGCAAGCCAATGAGACTCTCTTCCAGCCAGAAATCATCCTGCAGTTTAATGCATTCATTTTTTGCTAGAGAAAGTTGCCCCCAGCCATTTTACAATGGCTAGGTCTTCACTATAGGTGAACATGGAAAATGAATCATTACAAAACACCATTGTACAATGTTCTGTAGGAACATGTGCACACACACAGATAAAAAGCAAACAGGAGCACATACACTTAGATGTTACTGAAGGTTTTAAGTGCTTTAGATCTTATGGCTTTGCCATAAGGAAGGGCAAAGGTTTGGGTTTAACAACAGGGTCATTTTAGAATTAATCAAACCTTAAAGAGATATTTTCACGGACACAGTGGAAGTATTTGTGTACTACCTTTTGCACACTCAGTAGAAATAGTTTGTACACCCTAGTTAAAAATAAATATACTAAAATGTATTTTATATACATCTATTTTGTGGTAAGTATACTACAAATACATTTACATATTTACTTACTTAAAAAATACCCTGCAATTATACTTTTAGTATACTTAAGTCTGCTAAATTGGAACTAATTTTGTACTTAATGAACTTTAATTGTGAAGTTCAACTAAAGATATACTGAAGTATATTTGATTGTGCTAAAGTGGAACTATTGCAAGTATACTTCAGGTACACTTTAAATATCTTGCATTTAAAGACATTTTTCAAAGATCAAACAGTCCTCATCAATAGTGACATTAAAACATATTTTAGGCTTAATATTAAGAAATGTGCATTGTGCACAAGTAGTACTCCAAATAAAGTTTAATTCGAAGTTTTATATCAGTAAGTCTCAAGCGATATATCAGTAAATATGTTATTAGATTTGAACTATACTTAAATGTATTTTAAATATAGGCCTATTACATTTTTATTAAAGTTTCCATTTGCAACCTATTTTACTCAGGCAATGTGACATATTTCCAAATTGAATAGGATATTCTTGGGAAAAAATCTCTAATGTAATACAGATTTCCACATTTAAATCCATTCTAAAAAACTTTTTAAATAAATAAATCCACAAATTCATTCCAGAATGTTGCACATTTTCTCTCAGTGCAGAAAACGTGCAAAAAGTCAGCAGGTTTCATCTAGGCCTGTGGCTATAAGATCACACACAATCAAAGCAATAAAGTTTTCATTTTCTGTTTTTGGTGAGAGAGCGTTTAGTCCTGTGGTGAAAGGCAGAATACGTTCAGGACATTCTCTCAATTTTCTGCTGACACTTCAAAAAAGAAGTGAAACACAGAGGAAGGGAGCGTAGCCTTTAAAGTGGAGAACCAATGAACTGTACAAAAGGGCAACCTAAACAGGCGGTGTGCAGAACCTCCCGAATCAATCACCATCCACTGCTGACCCCCCACCCCACCAGGAACTTCACAGCAAGAATATGAAGGCTAAAACTGCAGCTCTGCACAAGATAAGCCACCATGTTACATATTGTCAACACAGGATGCCATTTTTCTAGTACTGTCTAGTGTTTGGAGAGTTTAAGGGGATTTCCAGACTGGATGGGCAACTTCTGGTTTTCTTCAAGCAGCTGCTGAACATGGGGGTCATGGGAGGTGGAAGAGGGGGTTCTGATGGATTATCATTTTCACCTTTGAGACGGACTCCATTAGTACACCTCCTCTGTGCATGCAGAAAAACACACATGCACGCACCAGAGAGACGTTCAAACCTCGGTTACAAATCAGTTTCTTAGTCTTGTTTCGGGACACGGAGAGACATGACCATATGTGTGAGGTGATTTAATGTTACATCAATATAAGAACATCTTCCTTCACCAATGTGTCCAAATGCTTTGGGAAAGCACAGTCCTGTTGGGTCACATCAGTTTCATATACTTTGTGATTTTAATTCTTCATGCCATACTTATATCAAATAGCTAAGTTTTTGGCATAAATTCAGCACACATGATCTTCCATGATAAAAACCATATATATACTCATAAAAGTAAAAACTACAGAAATCCCAAACTCATCTGGATAAACAGATCAGGTCACAAATACCCAAATGTCACTAGTGTTAATAACTACCTCAGATATTATTTTAAAATATTAATCCAGTCTAAACAGTGCAGAAGGAAGTACACATTGAGGGAAGGAACGAATGAGGTAAGCAAGCAAGGAACAAAGGAAGAAGCAACTCAGTAAACATGGAAGGAAACAAAAGTAAAGAGGGAAGGTAGGAAGGGACTAAGGAAGTGAATAAGTGAAAAGGTAGCAATGAAAGAAAGGAAATAAGTAGGTAAGTAAATATAATGAGGAATAAATCCTGTGGTTCCTGTGGCTCAGTGGTAGAGCATTGCGTTAGCAGCGCAAAAGGTTGTTTGTTCAATTCCCAGGGAACACACATACTGATAAAAAAACAAATGTATAGCCTGAATGCACTGTAAGTCGCTTTGGATAAAAGCGTCTGCTAAACACATAAATGTGAATGTAAATGCCGGAAAGGCAGGAAGGAAAAAAAAAAAAAAGAAGTATGTAGGTATAAGGAAGAAAGGAGTGAAACAAGTAGTTGAGGAAGAGAAGAAGGAAAAACAGGAAATACACAAGTAGGTGAGTAAATAAGGATGGATGGAAGTGGGCAATTAAGGAAGGAAAGAGAAAAGGAAATAAAGCAGGTAGGTAAATAAGGATGGAAGAAATGGAAGAAAAATGGAAGAAAGTCAGTAGATAATAATAATAAAGGAAAGAATTGACTAATAAAGAAAGCAGGCAAGTAAGGAAGGAAAGAAAGAAGACATAGGAAGGATAATTTAGTAGGTAATGACGGAATGAAAAGAAGTGAAGTAGTAGCCGACTGTCAGGAAGGGATGAAGGAAATAAGTAAGGCGGCAAGGAAGGAAGGAAAAAAAAAAAGTAAGGAACAAGAGAAAGAAGGAAGCCAGAAGGAAATATGTATATAGGTAAATAAGCAATGAAGGAAAGAAAGAAGGAAGCCAGGAAGGAAATAAATATACGGTAAATAAGGAGGGAAGGAAGTTGGCGAGTAAGAAAGGACATTAGTAAGGAAAGAAGGAAATAAGGTAGGTAGGTAGTCTATAGGTAGGTCAATAAGGAGGAACTAAAGGAAAGAAAATGACAAATTAAAAAAGCAAATAAAGAAGTAAATAATAAAAAAGAAAGCAGTGACTAAGGAAGTAAGGAAGGAATATTTACTGTTCGCTACATTTTTGAAATTCAGTCATTTCAATAGGAATTCAGGTGATTAGGAATTTTGAGTCACTTAGTGACAGATTTTTAACAGTTTCTAGTTGGTCAGATGGATTTTCTGCATTGACTTCTGCATTAACTTTTTTTTTAAGAAAAAAAGAAAAGAACACAAGAATGGATGAAAAAGGATGTTGTTTTTCTATAGTATCTAGTGCCATCCAGGTGCCTCTTAAGCACTATGCAATTATGCAGAGGTCAGTGTATATCTTTCTTAATGGACAGCATTAGGTTCGGGCGTTACGTTTTGACTACAATAAAAGCTAATAGTTTCTCCAGGGATTGATATTTAATTGAATTTGTTTGCAAATAGCTTTAGCAGACACAGTCATGGAGAGGTTTGCGCCATTGTGTGGGGTCAACTGCACCACAATTTCATCACATTAGCATAAGCACACTATACTGATAATAAATAAAGCTGATTTTGTCATTGTATGCGCTTCCTTTAAAAAAAGAGATTACTGGGTTCTCGGGACACAGCTGCACACTCCAGAAACCCTGCTTGAGTGTCACGCTACCCTAAACTGATTTATGAGAGTTTTCCAGTTCCTCATAAGACCTCTCAGTGATTAACGGCTGCAATATAAGGTGAAATGTTCCCAAACAGTTTACATAATTCACTGTATTGCTCCTAAAATGGCATTGTTGTCACTTAGTGGATTATTGGAGGGAAGACTTTACCCTCACCGCTGCGCACAGTAGCGCAACGGTGAACCGCATATAGTCAATAAACCAAATGGCCGCTATGAGGAACAGATTGTGTTGTTAAAGCAAATGTTGTTTGTAGCACTCAGACACTAGCAGAAGTTCAACATAAAAACAGCAATAATGTGCATGTTGCAAAGATTTATGGATTCTCACCTCCTTGCTTCATACATACAAAATATTGCTAAGTAGCAAACGGAAATAGCAGCACTTTTGCCCCTTTTCCTCGCAAGCATGTTTCATAAACGCACACACAGAAATATTGCCTGAGTAGATGATATGCAAAATTTCATCTGAAACGCTCAAGCGTGGTGTTTATAGCCGTGAATGAAACTTTTAACAGGCCTTTACAGATAAATGAGAGTATTAGGTGTGCTAAATTTGTTACATTATAGTGTTAGCAACATAGTTGCTAACATAGTTATGTTCTATACAACATTCACTTGCACTACACTACACATTGCCTGCTATCTAGTATATGCATTTTCGAAGGGTGGTGTTTCAAGTTGAAATGATGTTGTTTTCCTGAGGTGTTGTCACCAGTTGCCAAGTCTGCGTATTTTACGCGTAAGTCACATTAAAAAATCACAGGTTGTGTTTTTTTTGGGCTTATTTGATCAAATATGGTTGCTTGTTAGGTAAACCTGACAAGCAACTTTGTTTCTTTACATTTACGGCCGCTGTTTTTTTCCAATATATTGTTGACACTGTCTGCTCGCAGCTAATAGCCAATCAGTGCAATAATAAATGTGCTGTAGGGTTATTCTTCATCGCACATCGTGCCCCCTCCTCCCTGTCATTGGAATAAAGTCGCATTTAACGTGCAGACATGTGACTGTAATCCAAGCAATGATGGTTAGTAGATGTAAATAGACAAACAAGGCCACCAACAGAGACGTGCAGAGATAGTGGAAACATGGGAGAAGGTGAACGATGCAGGGCAAGAAAGGAACCTAATTTAATTTGTAAAATACTTTTATAATGCATTCATCATTAAATCATTAAATAATTGAACTGAGCAGTAATACTAATAGTAGATACATATGGTTCGAGTTTATTTTCTTATAAATATGTGGCTATATTAAAGCTCCCCCTTAGTGCTCTTAGTCTTATTCTCCTTTTCCATCTCCAAAACTATTCTGCTCGCAGGCCCTCCCGATTTTGTTGTAATTTGATGATTTTTTTTGTAAAATAACTTCTGTTTTTGCTCTTCAAACTCCGAGTGGTTTCAGTTTATGTTGCAGGCTCATTCATTGATAATAAATCATACTGATATTATAAATAATATTATAATATTGGGTTTGTTTTTGAAGCTGCGGTTGCTTATTTATCTTGCGACAGTTGACAACACTGGTTGTCACTAGCTTTAGCATGTTAGCTCATCTCTACACTACACTGTGTACACCGCAACCGTTGAGGGCATAACACGTCAACTTTCAAAACATAGTACATCATCTGGGTATTTACTGTAGGGTATAATACAAAATGGAGTGGGGAAGGTTAATGTTTAAAAGTATTAGTAATTAAATAAAACAACATTTAGCTAAAGTAGTAACTCATAGGTGCAAGTATGAGTTTTGTAACAAACAATAACTTTTAAAATAACTTGTGGAATTTATCTTGTGAAATGTTTAGTCGAAATATTCTCATGCTATGGCTTTGTTGTCTTTAGCTTAAATATTTTAGCTTGATTTAGCTAAGGGGATTAAAATTGGGCTACATTAAAATGCATGTAATATTGAGGATGTCACCTGATATTTGCAGGGATTTAGCTTTTAGATATCTCTCTCAGTTACTTGTTAGGCCACATCACAAACAAAAAATACAGACCCTTTCAGACTGAAAATCTCTGTTGGAATTCAATGTAAATGGTGGCGGTTCAGGCTTACTGTCTGCCCATAGGCGAGACCTGATATATTGCTCCCCACTCCCCTTACATTTAACACTGCTGACAAACTTTTTATTACAAATATTTGAACACATAGAATATTAAATGTATACATAATTAAATAATAAAAATAATTAAATGCACATTTGTTAATGTCATGAAGTAACAAACAATAGTTTTTATAGCATTTAGCTTAATGTTAAATGTACAAAAATACTAAAGCAGCGATAGATGCTATTTACACTAAGTGCAAATAGTGATGTATTTTATGAACACTAAGTGAAAATAGTATTTTTTAACGATATGCTATTTACACTAAGTGCAAATAGCTAGATTCTATTTACACTATGTTAAAATAGCAAGATTTTCTGCTATTTATACTACTTATTGCAAATAGTGGCAATTATCTGCACCTCAGTATAGGGTTGGGTATCGTTTGGTTTTTTCGATACCGGTGCCAAATCGATACTTTTAAAATGGTGCCGGTGCCTAAACGGTGCCTGAACCGATACTTGTTATATATATACACAGGTATATGTATATATAAACATACTGTATATGCAACTCATGAAGCTCCAGGAAATCCCCAATATGGACAAAGGCATTGCTATTGCTGTAACTGAGTAAACAGAAGATATAAATGTTTTGAATGATAAAACAAATACATTAAACACTCGACTACAACAATATATAGTTTATCTGTGTTATTCAAGCCATCGCTGGTATTTTCATAATAATTAAGTATATTAATAATCCATTGCTAATCGGTGTATTAGTAGCCTATGGAACATATTTTCTGCCTCATTCTGTGACAAGAAGCTACATCAGATCACAAAAGTAAGCATTTAACTGCTGTGGACTAAAAAGGTTATAATGTTCTCTTTTGTTGGACAACAGGTTTAAAAACGTGAATACAAGATCATTTTATTTTTAGGCATTTTAATTAAGCTAGGGCTGGGCGGTATATTGAGTTACTATGATATATCGATATATTCTTTATAAGCTTGATACGAGCGCAGCTGAAAAAATATCTAGGGAGGACACAGACTGAACTGCTGCGGAGAAAGTGCATAATACAATTTGTTCTAAACGTGACAAGCTTTATATGAAGGGCTTTAAAAAAAAAAAAAAACTCATAAGATATACTAGCGTATAGTTTATAGTTTCAGTTTAAAGCGGCTCTGACAGAACTGCTGCGTGTGCCGCTGACAGAGACGTGCTGTTTAATGTGTTTGAGACGTGCTGTTTTCCCTAATGCATACTTACATTTCACAGGTATATTCTCCATCTGTAAATGTTAGAAAGCTATGGAAATATTTCCATTTTGCTGTCAGAAGTGCGTGAGCTTTTGCTTTGCGATTCTTCGCTAAACTTCACAGACTTAATTTAGAACGAGCGCCGCCGCGCGCACGCGCGCCAAACAGACGGAGCGCAATAACTCTGACTAAAATATACATTTTGCTGAAATATTTGTAGTTGGACAATAAATGTGATGTATGCAGAATTTTAAACCTACAAGTAAGTGTATTTGTATGATAGCACTAACTGTAAAGTAATGGGGTAATCAAAACAGCCATTTCTACTCAGTCTGTGCTTTATTTTCATTTTTAGTTTAGTAAATTTAACTTCTGCTTTAAAAGCATTATTTTTGTTTTTAGATTGAAATGTTACAATGTTAGAATGTAATGTGATTTTAACCCTTTTTGCACATAATATATGCCAACATGCTTACATTCACTTTGTTTGTTTAATCCAAATACAAAATACCGAGATATATAACATATACAACACATCAGCCAAAAGATACCGAGATATGATTTTTTTGCTCATATCGCCCAGCCCTAATTTAAGCATGTTTAGCTTAGCTAGTTAATAGAACGCTACCTGCTGCCGTCAGAGCAAATGTAATTTCTGCATTCACACGCTCCTCAGATGCTCTCATTTCCCCAGTTGTGCTTTTAAGTCGGAATGTGAAAACGGCACGCGTTACTACTACAAAGATTTGTTGGACTTGTATTATTTGAGCTTTCCGACGTGAGTTCACCTGCATTTTCTCAGTCGGGAAATTATTTTTCACGTGCGGTGCCGGTGATGATGCTTCTTACCTTCGTTTCGGAGAAACAAAGGACAAATATTTTAATCGATCGCTCAGGCATGGCACCGAAATGAGGCACCGAAATCTGCGTTCTGATTCGGTTCTAGTACATACCGGTTACTTAGGTACCGGTGCCATATTGGTACCGGGTTTCGGTACCCAACCCTACCTCAGTATTGTAGTACATTATAAAACAGTATGCAATAATAACGTATTGAGTGTAAATTATTGTTTTAATTCAAATTATTAAATGGATGCCACCTTATTGGGACAATAAAGCCCTCACTACACCTACCCTAACCCTACCCGATACTTTATTTTCAACTTTTTGATTATTTCCTTCATTTTTATTGAAAATAAATGCCTTTCCGATGCGATATGAGATTTGAAAAGGGAGAAAAAATAGTTCGGTAAAAGGCGAGTTCGAACTCGGGTCAATCGCGTCAAAGCACCTTACCATCTACACCACTGAAAATGATGTTAAAAGAGCATATTTTTTTCAGTGTTGACTATCCCAATCACAGGTTGGTGGGCGGAGTTAGTGCAAATAGCCTTTGCCAACAAGGCGGGCTATTTGCACTTAGTGTAAATAGACACTCTGAAATACTATTGATCATGGTTGCCATATGCTGTTACATTATGAACAAACATACGATAACCATAAACAGTGGTTTATTTGTAAACTGACAATCATCTAGATATATGGTATAAATTATTTATTGTTATTACTAACAACAACATTTTGGTTACATTTTACAGTAAGTTTCGAAATATAATAAATATAATATAATAATATTTGTTATATTACAGATAATAATGATAATCATCATAAAATGTTTTATGTTAAAGTATGTTTGTATTCTATAACATAATATAACAATACAATTATTTTTAACATTTATAAAAAATATCATTATTTCATTATTATCGGTATCATCGTCATAACGGAAGAATCTTGTAAAACTGCTGTAGATGAAGCAAAAGTTGAATGTGCATCTTGAGAGCTCTTTGCCAGGCCAACCTGATCTGACGGCAATTTGTACATATTTGACAAGGTGGCTAATTCGTACAAATTTGTTCTACCTCACTCGTATGAATTCATACGATTTGTGAAAAATGTAAAGTATTTTACGAAGTGGCAAATTCGTAGCAATTTGTATGATTAACCATACCTAACCTCACCCCTAAACTTAACCATCACAGAAATCATACAAAATTGTACAAGTGAGGTCATATGAATTTGTGCAAATTAGCCACCTCATAAAATACGTACAAATTGGCCGCGAGATAGCGTTGGTTGGGCTGCCTATATCGTCTATGCCAGGATCCACCACTGATTATAAAAGTTCCTGTTTTACAATTTTTAGCTTTGTTATGCACACTAAAAAATCAGTGGTACAGTCTTGAATAAAAAGATTGTAGTTTTGAGGTTTAGGGTCCTTTAGTCTGTCTGTGAAACCCTCTCATATCACTGCCCACTGAATGAGAGCATCAGCACAGCATCTTTAACCTGCAATTTAGAGCCTTCACCACTGAAAAACACTTAATTCAAATATTGGGAATAATGTGTTCACTACACTGCCCACTTCACACATTTTTAATTTGGTTAGGCTGAAGGCAAATCAGCATTGATCAAACCAATACACTATGGCAGTGTTTGCTGATAATTATACTTCCATACACAGATGCTCCCACCCTGATATCTTTCTCTGATAGATCCGAAGAACTCAGTTCAGGCAGCTGGCTGGTATTAAACCTGATCCCCTGGTTCCCCAGCAGCTTTGGGAGGCTAGCTCATTATAAAAGCATCTCTACTGGCCACAGCCCAGTGGGAAAGGATGGCCTTCAGCCAAGCCAAGCACTCTTTTGCCAACCACACCCGAACCATGGCATCTGCTCTACTTCTCCACTCAGCTCCAGTCCTGACGGTAGGTCACGTTCAGTTCCACACGTATTTGCTCACAGAGCTACATGCGTCAAACCTCACTGGTGTCATTAGAGTAAATAAACCAATTGCTTATTTCAGGGACCTGCTCAAGTTACAAGCTCATACAAGGCATTTTGTTTGGATGGGGCCTGGTCCAAATTGGAGATTTCCCCTCCAATGCCTCCGATTTATGTCGAAACATATAAAAGCCCTCGTAGAGTGCTATAGGTATAGAGTCTGCTCTGGGTGGACTGAAAGCCCATCTTAGTGTGTGTGGACAGCTGCTGTTTTATGTGCTAGGCTCATTTTATCACTGGCTTTAGTTTGTGTGAGTACATTAATGCATGGGATCACCCAGGCTGATGCAGAAACAAAGGGAGGCATGGACATGGGAGAAATGTGCACACAAATGTGCCGCTGTTAATCTTTACAGCAAAACATAAATGCGTCTTTGCAATTTCAGATATTGCCTTGAAAAACAATCATGTAAGCACCATGGTTGGGTGGAATTCAGAATTTAAGAACTGGCTGCTTTTCAGTTGATTAGTTGGAATTTGATTTGAATTAGCAACGGCCCACTGGAGGTTTAACTGGAATGTGAATTGGAATGAGAGGAAGAGGAACTCACTGAATTGCAATCTAAAGAAATTCAACAATTTGAGCAAGCGCAAGATAACTTCTAGATAACGTCTAAGATTTTCATTTTGTAAGCCTGATTTACGTTATTTTGCTCCATCTAATTTTCCTCTAACAGCGCTCTTATGAGTATGATATTGCTTCAATGGTTCGATAAACAAGTTAATATTCTGTAACTTATGTTTCAAACCCATTTTGGCCAGTTTTCTTGTATTTTTTTCTTCAGGAACAGTGTATATGACTGGAACTGTAATTATTCAGCTCCTACTCCACTTCAGGTTTCCCATTTCACAGCTCTCTTCACAGAATTTCTCGAAGTGATACTGGAGAGAAAGAACGGACAGATGCTGTGATTTTTAGAAATAATACAAAATATAAAATATAGAGTATATTTATACCAAATAAATAAAAAAAATTAATTAATAATAATTAAAAACCTTAACATGCACTGCATATATTAAATTATATAAATTCTATTTAATATACATACTGCAATCAAATCTGTTATACAAAATTTATGTATACACTCTAAAAATTTTTTATATGGCACTATATGCTGTAGAATTTGAAGGATTTTTCCACATTTATTTTTTACTGGTGTTTTACCAGTATTTTGAATTTTACATTTCATTGCATTGTGTTTTAGAGTTAACAGAAATGTCCATAAAATTAATGGATAATGTCATGTATAATGAGCTGCCAGTATGGATTTATTTTTTACAGTGTAGGTTGAATACATAGAATGTTAATTGTAAATGATACTAAAAAATAAAATCCAGCCAAACTTTTGTCACCATTTACTCATCCTCATGTCGCACCAAACCCATGAGACTTTTGTGGATCTTCAAGACATAAAGATGTTTTTAAGATTCCCTCATTGTTTTTGCCCATCCATTTGAAAGTCAATGTAATCAACATTTTCAAGCTTTGAAAAGTATATTAAGATATAATCTATATGAATCAAGCAGTTAAATCCAAGTCTTCTGAAGAAACGCTATAGCTTTTTATGATAAAGAGATTTAATTTAGGCTTTTATTCACATATATAAATCGACCAACATACATAAAGCATATCAAATATGGTGAACGGCAGCTCATACATACAGTACATGCTTGGTAGCATGGAGCAAAAATGATTACAGAATATTAAAAATATCTTAATGTTTGATGACAAATAAAGTACTTTGCTATGACATGAGGGTGAGTTAATGATGGGAGAATATTTGGGTGAACTATTCCAACACATACAACAAAATTATTTGAATTTCATATTAATATAAATTCTAATTCTACTTCCTTAAATTGAAATATATTCACATCATATTCATTTCCAATTCAATTCTGAATGGCACACAACTTTGGTGAAGACAACCCCAGCCCCTTATGTGGCTAATACAGCAGCTGTCAAAGTGATCAGAGGTGAGGTGTGACCAGAGGCGGACAAAGTACACAACTTCCTTACTTGAGTGAAAGTACAGATACTACTGGTCAAATACTACTCCACTACAAGTGAAAGTTGTAAAGACAGATTTTCACTTAAGTGAAAGTACGGAAGTACATGTTTTTAAAAGTACTTAAGTATCAAAAGTAAAAAGTAAATGCATTGTCGTATTGTTGTATATTTACAATACCATATGCCACTAATGCAACCTACTGAATACACTGATTAGCTTGTATTATCTTTGGAATTAAGAGCTTTTATGTTACAAAACATATTAAAAGGGAACAACTGAATGAAGATAATTATCTTTATTTTTATCTAACACTCCTACAGCTACATTGAACTCATTTTAATACTTGTTTAAAAGTTACAAAGTTCTTTTTCAAAGAGATATTGAAGTCTATGATATGGTTCATTTTAGGCAAACAAAGCAAACATTGAAAAGAAAAACTATAGGTTACTATAGTGAGATAATAGTAAATTTGTGGATACTGTGATTTTACTGCAAATACCATAGTTATAGTTTCTATAGTAAAAACATGGTTAATTTTCCAAAGGGCTTTAATGAGTTAACACATGCCTTTTTAGAGTGCTTTTAGCTGTGCAGCAGCGCCAGACGTTTACATTAGTTTAGTGGGGAAGATCCCGAGTTTGCCAGATTTGCGTAAAAAATATCAGCCAAATGTCCATTCAAAGCTAGGCGGAAAACTGTAGGCTTAGAAATACTGTAACACTTGGCAACACAGGAAGGTCCTGACAGATCGCAGGCCGGATTTTCGCAGAAGAAAAGGGTTCAGTGAATCTGAAAATGCACTCATTGTAAAAACTGCTACATATAACGACTTTCTACTTGGGGACCTTGATATAAATGTATTTGAGTAAAAAGTACGATATTTGTCTTTCAAATGTAGTGAAGTTAAAGTTGCAAGTTTCCAGAAAAAATAATACTCGAGTAAAGTACAGATACTCAAAAAGTGTACTTAAGTACAATACTCAAGTAAATTTACTTCGTTACTATCCACCTCTGGGTGTGACAATGGACTGAGGGTCTGATACAGACAGGCCTCTCTAGGCCATATAGGATAATGGGGGAGTCTAATAACTTTGTTTTGCTTGTTAGCCTGATTGTTTTCTTACAAAGCTAATTAACTAGTGGACGCCTTAGGGACCTTCTTCACTGCCCGGCTCCCCTTCTTTCCCAGCTCTGCAGCCCTGCACCTTTTCGCTGTAGCTCTTGTTCCTGTCATCTGGAAATTGATGGGAGGCTGTGAACTGTCTGTTGCAGTCCCAAGGTGCCTTTGCTCAGCACATAGACAGTGCCTGAATTCCTCTTTCCTTCCAGTTGATTGCGATAAATCAATTGGAAGGTCAAAAGTAATGGCTGAGGCAAAGTTTTCTCCACTGGCTGTGGCTGAGCAGGATTGTGAAGGGGAAGCTTTCTCCTGACCTCAAAGACTGATCTTATATCCAGGGCAAGACCTTCATTAATCGAACCTGTGAAGGCAAGAAAACAGATCGAAAGGATGTTTGTTAATATATAAACTCCTGTGGTGAATATTTTGGGTATGTTCACACTGGAGTTATGGCCTATATAATATATATGATATATATAATATGGCCTAAATTTTGGTCCCACTTTATATTAGGTGGACTTAACTACTATGCACTAACATCAGAAAATAAGTGCAATATACTTATTGTGTTCATAATGTATTGCAAAACACTTCTGCTGCTATTGAGGTGGGATACAAGTAAGGTTAGGAACAGGTTTGGTGGTATGGGTAGGTTTAAGGGTTCAATTATATATGCAATTACAGAAATAAATTACAGATGTAATTACATAAAGGTATTTTTCAAAATATAAGTACAATGTAAAAACATGTGTGTACACAATAAGTGCATTGTACCCAGTGATTAATTTAAATGTAAGTACATAGTAGTTAAGGCCACCTTATATGTGACCCTGGACCACAAAACCAGTCTTAAGTAGCAAGTAGCCAAAAATCCATTGTATGGGTCAAAATGATCAATTTTTCTTCTTATTATTATTAAGTAAAGATATTAAGTGAAGATCATGTTCCATGAAGATATTTTGTAAATTTCTTACCATAAATATATCAAAACTTAATTTTTGATTAGTAATATGCATTACTAAGGATTTCATTTAGACAGCTTTAAAGGCGATTTTCTCAATATTTAGATTTTTTTGCACCCTCAGATTCCAGATTTTCAAATAGTTGTATCTCGACCAAATATTGTCCTATCATAACAAACCATGCATCAATGGAAAGCTTATTTATTCAGTTTTCAGATGATGTATAAATCTCCATTTTGAAAAAATTGACCCTTATGACTGGTTTTGTGGTCCAGGGTCACATATAAAGTGGGACCCAAATTTCTATGTACACACTACCCAAAAGTTTGGGGTCAGTAAGATGTTTTTGACAGAATTCTCTTTTGCTGACAAAAGCTGCATTTATTTAAGCAAAATACAGCAAAAACAGCAATATTGTGAAATATTATTACAGTCTAAAATAGATGTTTTCTTTTTAAATATATTTTAACATATAATTTATTCCTGTTATGTTAAAGTTGAATTTTCAGCAGCCATTATTCCAGTTTTCATTGTAACATTATCCTTCAGAAATAAAAATATTTTTTATTATTTTAAATGTTGTTCTGTTTAATATTTATATGGAACTTGTTTTTTTCTTTGATGCCTAGTAAATTAAAAGAACCACTTATATATATATATATATATATATATATATATATATATTTAGAAATCATTTTTAACATTATAAAGGTCTTTACTATCAATTTTGATCAATTTAATGAAACTTTGCTGAATAAACCCACAAGTCTATGTACAGATGCACACCAAATGTGTCACAATAACAACAACAACACTCACCAACACCTTAGGAGAGATAATACTGGGACTTAATTAATGTCTAAAGAAAAGCTGGCTAAAATCAATAAATCCCATGGCGGTTTGTTTTCATGTGTATAGGTGAATCACTGCACTGCAACATGAATTGGACTAATTGAAGTGTGCAATTTATAAGGAGGCTTTAAGAAGGATGTCCATGACAGTTTGATACATGAGGCCGTAATTGATCTGCATGGTAAGAGACTGATATAATGGGCTGAAAGAAACCTGGATCAAGGGAAATGGATCAGCTCTCAGTGGGGAGTATCTTTGATGCTGATCTGCTGCTGCGAATGTCTCAAACAGAATTGGTAATTCATGACATACCTCATGTAAAACTAAATTATCACATTATATTATTATAAATACTCTGTTTCAAGAGATCTTCAAAAAGCATTTGAATTTTTTTTTTTGCGTGTGTGTGTCACTTGGGGAGTGCTAAATGGCATACAAATATTTAAAACAGCGCTCTTTTGTAGAGAAGCAACCACTTTAATGTGATGTATGGAAACCACTCCACTCCATTTCATGGGGGGAAAAAAAAACATGCCAGATGTAAGTCGACTGGTTAGAAGTTAATCCACAGTTACAAACATTCCTCAGTCTCCAGAGAGAACACAAAGTGAACCGCAAATGTTGTATGTATCAGTAAACACAACTGGAAGAACAATTGATGGTGAGAGCAAACTTGCCAACGACCTCATTTGGCCCATTCTCGAAAGGAACCAGAGCCCCCTCAAGATCAGCAGGGTCTTAGTCTCCTGCTCTGGCTTAATTAATAAATTTGGCAGTAATAGCCAGAACAACAATAGGTTTTAACCTGGCAGGATTGTGGAGCATGTAGTGATTGTGGGGCCTGTGATGAAGGTCCTGGGCAGGAATTAAAAGATCTTTGCAGGGATTGTCTCCCTCCGCTAGGCAGGAGATTTGAGTCTGAATGAAATGATTGTATCAGATAGAAATCGATGGCAATCCATGGTTCCCTTAATCCAGCCGCAGCGCACAGATCGGGCTCTGATGCAGGCAATCTCTCAGCCATCATCACACCGCACGGATCGATCGTGCTTTCTGCGAGGCCCAAGCCAGCCCTTCCTCTGCCTGAGACAAGGGGAGGTGAAAGGCCTACATAGCTTAAAGGGCTCCGGGTGCCTGACTTGATACAGAGTTGTTTGTTAGAGGTAATTAACACAAACAAGACAATATGTTATAGACAATGCAAAGTAAGAATGTACTATATGGTTCAAACTTCTTGGATTTCATAAAAACAGAAGCAGAAAGGCAAAATCATTGGTGTTACAATACCTAATATCTATGCTAAATACACTTACATAAGAAATAGTGTTCTATAGAGCACTGACACCCTGTCTAATGACTCCAGAACCTAGTACACCACCTTGTAATGACTGAGACAGAACAGACATGCAATTACTTGTTATAATTAACAATAGTTTTTTATTTACAGCCTATAGACCTTAGTTAGGTTAGATGCCATACTGAATTTACATGGATAAAAACAAGGCTGTGAGGGATAGACTTACAGTCACTCACTGTATAGGCCAAGGGTCCAGGCTCATGTAATTTTCACAACTTTCAAAAGTGTTTTCTAAAGTTTTTGTCAACTGAAAGTTGTTTTAGAAAGACATTTCATCAGCTGAACAATCGGGGTGTTGTTAAACAACAGCAGCCTACTGTCCACTGAACATACTGTACTTCAGTCCCTCACAGTCTCATTTTTATTCCCACCAAAAATTAAACATTGTGTACCCTGACTAGGTCTATATGCTGTACCTAGACAATACTAAGACATCATAGGCACATTCTCATGACCTAAAAATCACACAGCGTTCATGTGTGCAATGTTTTTGTATGTGTTTATTAGAGTAGCATTAGCTTAGCAGCATGCGTGCCAAACAACCTCTCACTAGCCTTTAATCTTACTTCCCTACTATATAAAAGGTGAAAAACAGTATGCCAAAAGAGTACTATGTTTGGTAACACTTTAAGTCTCACTATTAACCCATTACTTATTAGCATGCCTATTATTAACACATTAGATGTTAGTATGCTACTTATTAAGCACATACAGTGCCGTGAAAAGGTTTTTGCCCACTTCCTGTTTTTTTTTTGGTTTTTTTTGCATATTTGGCACACTTAAAAGATTCTGATCATCAAACAAATTTTAATATTACACAAAGATAATGCAAGTAAATACAAAATGCAGTTTTTAAATAATGATTTCATTTATTAAGGGAAAAAAGTGGCCCTACGTGAAAAATGAATTGCCCCCTCCTGTTAAATCATGAAAGAACTGTGATTAACCACATTATGTTAGAAAGCAGAGTTAAATTTCACTAGCCAAATCCAGGCCTGATTACTGCCAGACTTGTTGAATCAAGAAATCACTTAAATAGAACCTGTCTGACAAAGTGAAGCATGTTTAAAGAGCAACACATCATGCCAGGATCTAAAGAAATTCAAGAACAGATGAGAAACAAAATTGTTGACATGTATCAGTCTGGAAAGGGTTATAAACCCATTTCTAAGGCTTTGGGACTCCAGCGAACCACGTTCAGAACCATTATCCACAAATGGAGAAAACTAGGAACAGTGGTGAATCTTCCCAGGAGTGGCTGACCAACCAAAATTACTCCAAGAGCGCAACGACGACTCATCCAGGAGGTCATAAAAGAACCCAGAACATCTAAAGAACTGCAGGCCTCACTTGCCTCAATTAAGGTCAGTGTTCATGATTCAACAATAAGAAAGAGACTGGGCAAAAACAGCATCCATGGGAGAGTTCCAAGGCAAAAGCCACTACTGACCAAAAAGAACACAAAGGCTCGTCTCACATTTGCCAAAACATATCTTGATTATCCCCAAGACTTTTGGGCAAATATTCTGTGGACTGATGAGACAAAAATGGAACTTTTTGGAAGGTGCGTGTCCCATTACGTCTGTCGTAAAACCAACACAGCATTTCATAAAAAGAACATCATAACAGTCAAACATGGCGGTGGTAGTGTGATGGTCTGTGGCTGCTTTGCAGCTTCAGGACCTGGATGACTTGCCATAATTGATGGAACCATGAATTTTGCACTCTATCAGAAACTCTAAGAAACAGAAAGAAGAATGTCCGGCCTTCAGTTTGTGACCCTCGAGTCATGCAGCAGGACAATGATTCGAAACACACCAGCAAGTCCACCTCTGAATGGCTCAAGAAAAATAAAATTAAGGTCTTGGAGTGGCAGTGGCGGCGTTTCACAAAACCATAGGGTATGGCCAGCGCGAGGGAGTGAAAATAATTCAATAATTAAACAACTCTGCGTCGTTAGCGTTGGTATTGTATCAGACACTTGCTCTTAACATTATATGAAAATCAAGCTCAAATGGAGTTAACAATGTTTTTGACCAGAGAATGACAGAGATGGAGTGTTTTACGGCTGTAACTGTTTGTTATCTGAGGCAGCAAGTGTATTACATGCTTTCATCAACTTTTACAGGTTATATAACGTTGATTGTAGCTATATGGGCGCTTAGTTTTTCTTGTTGTTTAATACACTTGGCCAAAATCTCAAATAAAGCGCTTATGCACAGGATATTTAAAACGTACAAAAGTATATTGGCTAGACGGCAAATAACCTAATTCTTCTCCGCTCTTTAAACACACAAAAACATTATCCTTTACAGACATAGTGTTTAAGTAAAGAAAACGCTGTACTCTTTAAACATCAATTATTTATTTACCCTTTCATTGCGAAAAAGCGGAGATCTGTCTCCAGGCTGTGCACGGTGCGTCAGTCTGAATGGAGGCGGGGTGAAGTTACGAGGTTTCGCTGAGAGTTTGATGATCCAATGGCGTTACGAAGTTTTACTGACAAGTTCTTCTTAATGCTTATCATTGGTTAACTATTTTTAAAACCCTCTGATTTAAAATAATAATAACTAATTATAATAGACTCAAGTTTGGATAATTTTTCACAGCACCTGACTGGGCTAGGGTATGGCAACTGCCATACTCTGCCATACGGAAACGTCGCCCCTGTGGAGTGGCCTAGTCAAAGTCCAGGCTTAAATCCAATTGAGATGCTGTGGCATGACCTTAAACAGTCCATTCATGCTCGAAAACCCTCCAAAGAAGAATGGGCCAAAATTCCTCCACAGCGATGTGAAAGACTCATTGACAGTTATCGCAAATGCTTGATTGCAGTTGTTGCTGCCAAGGGTGGCACAACCAGTTATTAGATTTAGGGGGGCAACTACTTTTTCACGGAGTGCCGGGCAGGTTTGGACAGCTTTTTTCCCTTAATAAATGGAATCATTATTTCAAAACTGCATTTTGTATTTACTCGGGTTATCTTTGTGTAATATCAAAATTTATTTGATGATCTGAATCATTCAAGTGTGACAAATATGCAAAAAAAAAAAAAAAAAAACAGGAAGGGGGCAAAACTTTTGTTAACACTTTATTTTAGGGTATCTTAACTAGTTGCTTATTAGCATGCATATTACCAGACTATTTGCCATTTATTAGTAGTAATTAAGCACATATTAATGCCTTATTCTACATTACTTTATTCTACATCCCTAATCCTACCCAATACCTAAACTTAACAACTACCTTACTAACTATTAATAAGCAGTAAATTAGTAATTTATTGAGGGAAAAGTCATAGTTAATAGTGAGTAAGTTTTACCTATTCTAAAGTGTTACCAAACTTTTTCACACCACTGTATTCTGCATGACCATATACATCCCTAATCAACCCAATACCTAAACTTAACCTTACTAACTATTAATAAGCAGCCAGTTAGGACTTTATTGAGTCAAAGTCTTAGTTGATGGTTTGTTAATAGCAAGAATTGGACCTTAAAATAAAGTGTGACACTAAGTTTAAATTTATATAGCCTATTCATAAACAAGTATACCAGATGACCTACTTACTTACTTGGATTTCATTCATTCTACACACATTATATAGAAAATATTTTTTTTTAACGTTGCAAAGTTCGATCCTCATCAAATGTTGTACTTTGATAAACCTTAGGTTTTAGAAACAATATCACAATAATTGGGCCATTTTGGAACATTTTGGATCCTTCACAATCAGTATTATTGTAACTTTGACAATGTGTTTACAAGTTAAGATTATTTGTTTGCAAAAATGATATGTTACAGTGAGAGCAAATTTCTACTGGACTATTTACTGAAAGCCGGCTAAAAGCGAACACCATTTGATTTAATCTTAAAGAACAAAGCAATACATTCTGAAAGTACCAATGTTTGTGAAATAAATCTCCAAGCAGTGAACAACTCCACAAGCAACTCTAATTGTAATCATCGGCAATCTCAGACATTGTTAAGTTTCTTCCCCAGCGCACACATCAACTTAGCTCTTAAAGCCCCATTCTAATTTCCCACCTCCGTCAAAGTCTGCTCCGCTCCCAGAGCTTGCTCTCCCTCCGAGGGCTTTGTCTGGATCTATGTAAAACAAGTAATTAATTCCCAACATCAATATTCCACTCATGAGCAGTGATCAGAGCCGGTGCGTGCACAGGAGAGCCGCGCAGTTAAGCCATTGAGCCTCGGTTGAGAAGCGTTTTCTTTATGGGTCTTCCATAACTAACCTCCGCTCTAGTGTTTATTTCAGCCCCCTGTTCCAAAGCCTACCGGCATCGAGGAACTTTCTCACAGCAATTAAGCGAGTGCCGCTGAGCTCGTTAATTACGCTGGCATAGTGCTGTTGTCACAAATCTAGATTTGCCCCTGGTCATTAAAAATTGCACTAAAGGATATTTTGAGATGAATTATTCAAAGTGATGGCTCGCTCTCCATTATTCATGTGCTGAGAGGACGATTTGCATCACCACACTGTAAATGTTATTAATCTTGCCTATTACTAAACTTGTTGCAACTTACTTCCACATGCTAAGCCTAGTGTTCATGCCACGAGTTGGCTTTAATGTTTAAATGTTTGGATACCAATGAAAATTAAACAGTAATTGTGGAAACAAATGGCGTAGCACAAATGTAATCACATATGCTCTAGGACATAAACACATTTGCCTCTGGTGCAGGAATGTGATCAAGGCCAGCTCTGTTGTAGGTTTAGGCAGTATGACCAATCATCCTAAAGGGACGACTTCCAACATATGCCATTTACAATTCTGATTGAAAGTTACTAATGAGTCTCATGGAAGAGCGTTAGCATGCTATCAGGAACATATAAAAATTACTGGATTTGACAACAAGCCTGCTCAATTAATACATATCTTATAAATATTCTTGTGAGAAGACTTTTAAATACAAAAAACAACAACACAACACAATTAAAACATGGTGAAATATTGGTCTTAATGAGAGGTCCAACTTGAATGTATATTCTCTGGTGTTGGAATGGTGAATGAAGGCCTTGATGCAAAGATTCCTAATCCATATAGTCTGATGTAATGCATCTCAACCCTGAGCAAGCTAAATTACATCAGGAGCACACCCTCATTAATTACTTAGGCTGTCAGCAACATCTGAGATAAAGGAGACTGTAATAGCAGTGAGGGAACACATGCTTTATATTGTAGAGTCAGCAGCTCTTTATGTGTGCAGCTCTGGAGCAGAGCTATAAAACTTACTGACATCATGTGAGCCTCTGTATGATCATTGAGGTTCAGTATGATCTTAGCAAATTCTAATCTGCATATGCAGAACACTGCAATATTGCTCTCAGAACATCATTTTTTCAGAACAAACTTTTAATCAGTATTATATGCAGTGCAGACTGAAACCTATTAATGCATCCAAACCTGTAGAGGTGCTGTCACAAAGCTTTGAAATTTGGATTTATTTAAATGTTGGTCTCAGTCATCTATAATACGTGGTGAAAGCTATCTGCTAGCATTGCTTTTCATCCTTATGGCACTTGTTATGCTGGAGCAGACCTGAATGATTTGAAATCAGTCATATTCTGTGGCTCAATCAGTTTGGTGCTAGTAACCAAAATCATGGGTTTGATTCCTAAGGAATACATGAACTGATGAAATGTATTGCTGTGTTCAATTTACCTTAGAATTTTGAAGTCAGAACACCTAAATTGACCGCGTTCCAGTACACAAGCCACAAAACCAAGATGAACGCATCCATTAGCAATAGCCAGCTAGGAATGTTATTGTTCTAAGAATATTCTGAGAACATTATGCTATGCTCTGGTAATGTTTTCAGCTGCAAGTTTTATTTTAGTTCCCAGAATATTCTCCAATATATTCTAAGAATGTTATTGATAACATTATTAGAACATTATCCTCTAACATTCTAATAAAGATTTAATTGAGAAGCTTCCCATTGAACATTGGATGTGGACTCAAATGTTGCTCTGATGTCAAATTTTGGTTGAAAGTAAAAACCCGACCTTTATTTGATAACACTCCAACTTCATTAAATAACTCCAAAAAACAGCATTACCAGTTTTGCTTATTATAAACTAGATTGGACTTTATTTCTGTCAGACATTTACAAGAGGTCTTAATGAGATTAACAGAGGTTTAGATGTTCATGTCTGTTTGGTTTTATGTCACCATTATGCTGAGAAATGTTTGCTTTAGGGCAATTTGACTCTTGTTTTAAAAAAAAAAAATTTTTTCCTCTAGCTGTTGTAGCTATGTTTGTTATGGCAAAAACAGCAAGGGACCATGTGATTAAATGAGGCTGGTTGCTTACTGATGATTAAGATACCATTACATAGCAGTCTGATTATCTGATTTCATCTAGTCTAATTTACGGTGCTAGCTGCACGTTATTTATTATGGAAACGCAATGGCTCTACAGACTGAGATCTAGTACAATTATAATCAGATAATTTCAAGGCTTTAACAATAATAAAAAGAAAAACCTTCTTTCTCATCAATCAATGATGAGAATCTCAACAATGGTGACATGCTTCATGCTGCAATGTATTCTGGGTGCATCATACAAAACTCTTGCAGGGCTCCCAGAATGCACTGTGGCATGAAGTATGTCACCATTGTTGAGATTCATACACTGATTTTTGATGTCTGTGTGTGTCTAACCATACAGTAGTTCAAAGTGATTTGTGAACAATGTGTTTTATTTGATTATAACACTGCTGGGCTTTATACTGTTAAAACACATTACTACTGTCTCTAATATGAACTCAATCACATAAAATAGGCTCTAGATGAGATCACTGCATTACGATGATATATTTATTATCTGCAAGTAACCAACATAGTCTGATAACATTTTCTCTTGCTGTTTTTGCCATAACAAACATCGTTACAGCAGCAAGAGAAAAACATCAAAAAGTCAAAATTCAAATTGTCAAAATTGTCAAATTGCCCAACTAAAGCAAACACTTCTCACCATAATGGTGACATCAAACCAAACTATTACTTTCAAACAGACATCAACATCTAAACCTCTGTTAATCTCAATAAGAACATTTGTAAATGTATGGCAGAAATAAAGTCAGTCTGGTTTATAAGTGAAGCTGGTAATGCTGTTTTTGGAGTTATTTACTCTGAAGCTTGACATCAAACAAAGGTTGGGTTTTCACTTTCAACCAAAAAGTCCACATCTAGTGTGATGGGAAGCTTTATTAGAATGTTAGACGATAATGTTCTAATAATGATATCAATAACATTTTTTATCCTACCTTGTAGCAGAACATTCTGGGAACTAAAATAAAACGTGCCGCTGAAAACATTCCCAGAACATGAAAAATTTCTAGATGGGTAGCAATCAATAAAAACACACAGAGGGGCATATTTTGCTAAAAAAAAAAAATTGATATTTTGCATAGATGTATCGAAAAATCATATCCAAGGATAGTGGTTGGATTGAACACTTTTGAGTTTTTGAGACAAGGCTGTCAAACCATGTTCCTCTGGTGTCAGCTATTTTAGCAAAATATTTCTTAACATCATAAGGAGATTGTTTAAATGTGATTACACTTCATCAGGGATTAATGTAAAATGCACAGTTTGTTTAGTTCATGCAGCCAAATCATTCACAACAACAAAGATCTGAGCCATTAGCATCAGTATCGGATTTTAATACAACATCTTTTCTAAATGCATCATCCCATCTCTTTTGTCTTGCAAATGATAAAGGATTGAATTAACATCACATTTCCCCAATAAAAAAACACCTGTTATACCTCATCATATCTCAATGATAAATTGATATCATAAAATTATATCCACTATAATTCCAGTATAAATACTGGGTCTCATTGTAAACAAGCCAACGTTAAAGATATTAAAACATTCAGGTGAAATTTTAATTAATGCATTGTATAATTGAGTACTTGAGATTTTGAATGCATTCCATATAACCCTTGGAGGGGTTTGGTGGTCCAGTGCAATTGAATAAATCATCGTCCGTGACTAGATTAATCAAAATGTCAGACTGCTGCTGTGCATGGCTGTATTTTACTGCTGTCCGTTTGTAGTGAGTGAACATCCTCCTCTTATGTTGTGAGAGAAAGTATCAGCCCATCACAACTTAATTTCACTGCTTGTTCTAATATTGTCGTCTTCTATTCTGTGGGAAAGAGTTTATCGTTTTCACATTGAACACAAGAAATTACCCATTTAATGATCAAGAACCACATTTTTAAAGGGTTAGTTCACCAAAAAATGAAAATACTGTCATTAATTACTAACCCTCATGTTGTTCCAAACCCGTAAGACCTTTCGTCTTCGGAACACAAATTAAGATATTTTTGATAAAATCCGAGAGCTTTCTGACCCTGCATAGACAGCAACGCAACTGAAACATTCAAGGCCCAGAAAGTTAGTAAGGACATCAATAAAATAGTCCATGTGACATCAGTGGTTCAACCTTATTTTAAGAAGCTACCAGAATTTTGTGTGCAAAGAAATAAAAAAATAATGACTTTATTCGACAATTTCTTAGTCTTCAATGTGTGTGGTGCTGCTGATGCAGGAGTTGGCATTCTGACGTAGAAAGACTGTCAAAGACTGACACAGAAGAGAGGAAATTGTTGAATAAAGCCATTATTTTTGTTTTCTTTGTTCAAAAAAAGTATTCTTGTAGCTTCATAAAATTATGGTTGAACCACTGATGTCACTTGGACTCTTTAAACAATGTCCTTACTACCTCTGGGCCTTGAACATTGTAGTTGCATTGCTGTCTATGGAGGACAGAAAGCTCTCGGATTTCATCAAAAATATCTTAATTTGTGTTTCAAAGATGAGCAAAGGTCTTACAGGTTTGGAACGATATGAGAGTGAGTAATTATTGACAGAATTTTTGGGTTAACTATCCCTTTAAGGACAAACTGGATTTTTCTTGGAAATTATGTTGATGATGGCTACGGCAAATATCAATATTATTATTTCTCAAACTTTGGGATTTTGAACTGAACTGAAGTGCATACACTATAAAAAATTCCACCTATTTCAACTTAAAAACGTAAGTTTTGTAGCTGCCTTAAATTTTTAAGTATAAACAAATTACAAATACAAGTCATTTCAACTCACTTTGTAAAATCCTGACTGGCGCTGAACTGCTCTCTGTAAGTTGATTGGACTTTTCAGTATTAGTTGTTTCAACTAATCATGTCAAGTTTAAAAAAAAAAGTAATCACTTGTGAACCTCAACAATGGTGACCATATATATATATATATATATATATATATATATAAAAAATCATGCAGCAATGCATGCTGGGATCCATGGATAAGTTTTGTACTATGCTAGTACCCAGCATGCATTGCAGCATGAATTTTCTTTTTTTTCTTGTTTCATAATGGTCACCATTGTTGAGGTTCACAAGCTGATTCTTGATGTCTGTGTGAGTCTAGTTGCTACCATAGATTAAAACTTTTTGTGGACAAACTGTTTGGAAAGTCCTTTCTATTAACTGACTGTCACAGAACCACTGGCTCTTAGAATCACTCTTACTATAATCAATACAACATCCATTTAATCAGAGATTAGACACACAATGAGATCAGTTCGCTAACAGATGATTGTCATTATAAACATATAACAACCAACTACTGATCATTTTCTCTGGGCTTTTGAGTTATAACAAATATGTTTGAGGAACACATGGTTACAACAGCCAGAGAAAAAGAGGAGGGAAAAAAAAACTAAAACAGGAGTCAAGGGTCAAGAGCCCAACTAAAGCAGACACTGATCTCTAACATGGTTACTTTAAATGAAACAATAAATCAACATCTAAACCTTAGTTAATTCTCAATATTATTCAACATCTTATTAATTCTCAATAAGATCTTCTGTAGATGTCTGACAGAAATAAAGTCAGTCTGGTTATTAATAAGTGGAGCTGGTGATGATGTTTGTGGGGTTGTTTAATCAGATCTTGAGAGATTTAATGTATTTTATTTCAGTTGATTTCAGGCTGTGACTAAAGTTAGTTGGTCTTGTGTTTCTTTTTCTTCAGTGATTATGTTTGTTAACAGCAAGTGTTCATCACTAATGCTCAATTATTACTCAATTAATCACTTAATTGCAATGTATATCTTATTTTAGTGAACTCAACTGAAATAAGTTCAGAGCACTCATAATTGTTAGTGTTAAAAACTTAAATGGTTTAAGGCAATAAGTTTACTCAAACAGTTTGAGTTAACCTAACTTGTCGGGTTTTACAGTGCACAAAAATAAGTCGAGCTAACTTTTAAGTTGGCTCAACTTTTTTTTTTTTTACAGTGTATGTTAATGTAAGTTAGAACTTAAAATGTTAAGTTCACTGAATTAAATTGGTCTCCTTGAATTTCAATAACATTAAACTGACTTAAAAAATCAAGTTGAATCTAGCATAACTTACAAAAAAAAGTTGAAATTGCTTAAATTATTTTATGAGTTAAAGTAACTTTAAAACATAAGTTGTCATGACTTTTTCATCATATCATTTTTTACAGTGTATGTAGTTCTGAATGTCTTTTGCTCTAGACATGAATAATTATTGTCCATATTATTAATGTCCATTAATAACTATTCAATTTTGCTGTGGACTTACATTAAATCAAAGACTCGGGTCCATAGATTATGATATTGTTAAAGTCAACCTCTTAGTAATTCATGACATCAAGCATAATGGGAATTGGTTTTGTAGATTATTGTGACTAGAAATATGAATACTTTTTATGAAACGTGATTAATTTGTTCATTAAATAGTTTGAATTTGTGATGAAGAGGGCAGTTCATGTATCTGAATGGGTCAGATTGGTTTTTCAACACATGCATTGTCATTTTTGTGCAGATATTCACACAAAAAGACACACATATGGTCATAGACAAGTTAACAACAAGATCAGCATCCCCCACCCTCTTCTATTCTAACATTCAATGTGAGAATCTCTTTTTGCTTGTAGTAATCTCATAAACATGGTTTTCTCTATCCCCATGTTGCAGGCTCAGGCAATAAAATCACTTACATAAACGTCTGCACCGAAAAAAACGATGTGATAAAAACAGCTAACATATTACTAGTTCCACTTTGAATTCCGTGGATGTGCTCCGGTTGATTTCCTATAGGAACGCTTTATACCCACTTTTTATCACTAGCTCTGTCCTGCTGTTTGAGAGCCTGTTTTAATATGGGCTAACACTGCCCTGTAGGATAATGAGAAGATGTGGTCCATTATGCTCCAGAGGGGGTTTTACTGTCTCACCTAACCCATATTGTCATGGCATGTGAAGTATACAGAAGACCATACATGGACAATATACATAGACTGGTGGCAAGGTTTTGCCCTGCAGTCATACATGTTTGTTTAATAACATCAAGCTGCACTTTCTTTTGGATTTGTTTTAATCTTATGTACCAAACAATGTTTTAATACCACAATTATAATTTTTCACAGATGGGAAAAAGTCTTGCATGAAGAAATCAATGTTACCCTCAGGGACCACAACATAAACACGCTATCACATCCTAGTAATTTACACAGGCCTATTTTTTCAATTGTCTATAGCAATTGGAGTACCCTAGCACTGCACATATCAGATGTCTCCCTAATCAAACAAACCTGATTCAAATGGGTGTGTCAGGTATGGGAGACATCAAAATGCGCAGTGTTGGAAGAACTCCAGGTCAAGGGTTGCAAACCACTGGTTTATAGAGTAGTGTTTCCCAACTCTTCCTGAAGGCACACCAACAGTAAACATTTTGGATGTCTCCCATATCTAACCCATCTATTTCAGATTTTGTCGTCTCTACTGAAAAGCTAATTGAGCTGGATCAAGTGTGTTTGATTAGGAAGAGTTTGAAAATGTGTTCTGCTGGTGTGCCTCCAGGAACATGGTATATACAGACCTTATTTACCCAGCAGAGATAGAAGTTTCAGCTTCAGATGGCACAGAGTCCAAACACTGACCATCTGATACTGTTCACAAAACTAGAAATCCCTTTCTGAACCTGCTAAACAGTAATCTGATTTTATTTTATTTTTGAGTTTCTGATTTAAAGATAAAGTACATTCCAAAAAGAAGCCCGCATGTTGTTCCAAACCAGTATGACTTACTGTGGAACACAAAAGAAGATATTTTGACAAATGCATAGTTTTTTATCCATACAATGTCAGGGGGTTCCAAAATTGTTTTGTAGCCTGGTTACAGAAATTCTGTTATATGACGCACACATGCACATAATGGTTTCCATTTTTTTTTTTTTTTTTTTTTGTGGGGAAATTCAATAGACGTAATGGTTTTTATACTCTACAAACTGTATTTTCTATCCCCATCCCCTTACCTAATACCCTATACCTAAACCTACCCCTCACATAAAACTTTTTGCTATTTAAGATTTTCAAAACACTTCATTCTATATGATTTATAAGTTTGTTTCCTCATGGGGACCAAAAAAAAAAAAAAAAAAGGCGTAATGGTTTTTATACTGTACAAACCATATTTTCTATCGCCCTACACCAACCCTACACCTAAACCTACACCTTACAGGAAACTTTGTGCATTTTTACTTTCTCAAAAAAAAAAAAAAAACCCTCATTCTGTATGATTTATAAGCCTTTTGAAATATGGGGACATGTCCTCATAAGTCTTCTCCTTGTAATACCTATGTCATACCGCGCAGAAACACACACACACACACACACACACACAAAGTTAACAACAATTCTACCAAATGTCCACTATTTACTCCAGATAAATCCACCCCAAACAGAACATACTCACAAAACAAACTGTGGTTGGTTGGTTGGTTTCTATGTCAGTCTTCCTAGCCAGAATAAGCTGCAGTGTGTGGGACCAGACCTTTTGCTGTTAAGTCAATGACTACCAGACCGCCACAGACAGACAGTGAAATAAAGAGAGACAGGGACAGGGAGACAGAGGTGAAAAAGACAGAGGAGAAGGGAGAGAGTGAAAGAATGAGCTCTGATTAGACTCCGTATTATGTATGCATCTCCATACTTCCTCTTTGCTCCCCTTTTATTAAGGATCTTATGATGTGCCATCATTCATGTCTGTGTGTCATTCTTCCCCTCTGAATGGGATCATAATCTCCTCAGCTTTGCTTTTAATGGCAAAAGTGACAATATGCTAATACCTGCTGGGTGTGCACCTCAATTTGACACCTCTGTGATTCTGTGGGTTAGCGTAGGCAGATGTGCCCACTGAAGCGGAACCGGCAGGGCCACGTAACAGGCTTACTCATTAATGAGGCTCTGACAAACCACAAGCATGCCAATTAATGGGACTGAATGAACCCTTTAAACTGGAAGATTAAGAACCTGAGCATTCTGACGAGACAACGGAGACCGATGCGGTAATGTATTCCAAACTATGGCAGAAGACTCTGACGGTAATGGTTTCACACAGGACACTGTCAGCGCCAATATTCCCACTTTGGGAGGTGAAAAGGCAAGACAGATGGTTTGTTCTGTCAGAGAATTGAAAAGATTGTAGACTGGTGTGCAAAGTGCACCAAAGGTCAAAGCTTGTTTATCTGGAGCACCACTAGAAAGTCTTCTAAAAGGGGTCTTGTAAAAGGACTAACAGGCAACTGACAGTTTATGGAGCTCGTTGCGTGGCAGGTCTGATTAGATGTGTGTCCACCTGACATCTTACCCTCCTTTGTCTGGAAGAGACTGCAGAAGTTGAAGACCCATGAGAGATGACCCCACTAGCACCTTGTCCACCATTGACAAATGTCTTCTCCGCAGGGTAGTGTCAATCAGGCAGCACGAGCACTTTATTGAACCGCTGCCATGCTTGGGGACGGGACAAGTGACCATATGAGGTTTTTTTTTTTGTTCTGTTCAACTTGTGTCCCATTTGTACCATCCATGTCTTACCTTCCAAGATGGGAGAAGGTACACTGTGGAAGCATGGAAGGAAGGAAGGGTGTTTGAGAAGACTGCTGAGAAGCTGCAATGGGGAAGTAAAGCACATAGGGGTGGTCAGCCCAGTAAGTGGTCTGACATGGGCCTCTCAGTAGGCTGCGTTGATTGTTTTCTCTTCTCCCTCGACCCCTCACTGTAGGAGGAGGCCTCAAGCAAAATGCCGGTAATTGATCCTACAGTATATCCCCTTGTGCGCTTCCCTGGCCTGCAGATGCTGCAGGGGATCTTTCACTGCTAATGCACCCCCTTGTTTCGGCACTTGCTGTTCCTACTATGGTAACCCCTTAAGTCCTAGCAAGACTGGATCATTAGACCGAGGAGCATCCAGTCTTCAAAAGCCGCCTACATCCTGGATCTTTTTATCATGTTTTTCACCATCCAAATTATTGACAATTCCTATAGAGGCTCTGATGCAGAATCATTGGCATTTCTACTGGACACTAGCGAGAAACCGAAGCTTGTGATCAAAACCAGCCACTGCCCATGCAGGTGAAAGTAAATCATCACTACCAATTTGTTCCAATGTCTTGATGCGATCAATCACAACTACAAAGTTGCTCTGTTGGAGTATCCAAACAAACCTACTATCAGATGGAGGTTTTAGGTACTTTTTTGTCTCTCTGTTTGAGTTAACCACCTGCAGGAAAGCTCTGAAACCAAGAACAAGGTTTATAACCTCTCATAGTGTTACTGTAAGTTCTTTAGATCCAATTCAGGCATTGGGGTTAGTTTTCACCTTCTGTAAGTTGTAAGAGCACTGCATATGCTAAATTATAAGCTTCATTGGTCAGCCTAATTAATGGTTCATAGCATCCCCTTGAATTGACTAGATGAGGGCAGCCAAATCACACAGGGTAGACCCTCACAGCTAACTGCGAATGAGTTACTGGCCCGTGGAACATGACACCTTGAAAAACAAACTTGTTATTACTGGTCCTCACTGTTACAATGCTTTATCGGGCCTCTCTGGTCAGACAGCTCTTTTACAAACTTACTTTATGGCTAGCTTTACCTTGGCAGCTTGTTGCTGATGAATAACAATTTGATAGGGTTTTGTCAGACTCATTTTTACAGAATGTACTTGCTAGAACAGCCACACTGTTAGACATTTCTGTAATTTCTACAGTTATTTACTGTATATCACCCAGTATAATACTGCAAATTCCTTTTACAGTAAATAACTGTAATACCCTTTGCATCATGGGAATTTTCTGTGACGTCAAACCCAAAATACACAGACTTACAGTATTTTTTAAAATTGCTGTATACTACTGTATTTTCTGTAACGGACTTTGGCACCATTTTATTGAGGTTATTTTACGATTTGGATTGACATGATTTGCCTACAACGCCGCAACAGCTTGGGACTGACTACGCTAGACGTGTTAAATCGCTTTAATGATTGTCCTTCATGTCAGAAACAGCGCGAGTGCTTGGAGTACTACTACGTCAGAAATATACCAGGGCATCACATTACTGTCCGCATCCACTGTAGATAGTATATATAATGGGTTCTATATTGTCTTTTATCGAGTCGCGCCGCGGATGAACCCGCGAGAGTGGAAAAGTTCCGGAGAATATCTGCGCTGTGTGTTGATGCACCTTAAAGGGATCCCCGGGTATTAAGACATGTATAGCTTAATATAACGTCAATGATGTCTCTCATTTAAATATGTAGTAAAAAACCCATGAAAATGTATATTATTTAAAAAAATCGACATCGTTTTTTGACTATGGGGAGCGCCATTATTTTATGTGCACAGTACATTCTGCTTCGATGACGTCAAATGGTTGCACTACTGTACAGAACTACTGGCACTTTTACCGCAACACAACTCAGAATACACAACTCATAAAATAAAATACTGATACGATACCACATTGTGAGACTTTTGGTTGTAATTTTCAGTCGAAGGGCAACAAAAGAAGCTATGTAATGTAAGACTTCACTGCTTTCCTAGCGATAAGAAGAGGAGAAAAGAATGGGAAGATGCCTGTGGACGAATAAAACTTCCTAAAGACCCGCTTCTCTTTTCTCTCCACTTTAGCCCTGATGCCTTTGAGTCTTTTAGTAGACCACAGCTACTGAAAGAGCTTACAAATGGCTGAAATAAGAAACACTAGATGCCATCTGTTAGGATGTAAACATGCCGACGCGCGGCCGCTAGAGGAGTTTCTCAGCACCGATTTCCCTCGATATCCAGGGCGTTTACATTCCTTGTGGGGAAAAATCGATGGTACAGCATTTGGTTTAAACCTATACTTATATCCATCGCCACCAGTAAGCTCTTTCAGTAGCTGTGGTCATCATATCAGTATTTTATTTTCAGAGTTGTCTATTCCGAGTTGTGTTGTGGTAAAAATAGCAACAGGTAGCAGCAGTAGCTCACCGAATGCAACCATTTTACGTCATCAGAAAAATGGCGCCCCCATAGTTCAAAATATGTATAAAACGAGGTGATTTTTTAAAATAACATAAATCTTTAATGGGTTTTGTACTACAAATTTCAGTAAGAGACATCATTTATGTTATATTAAGCCATACAAGTCTTAATATCCAGGGATCCCTTTAAGAGAGAATAAGACCAGCAAACAAGGTAAAAATATATGTACGTTTGTCTGTGTGTTTGTGTCAGATTTTTGCACACCAGTTTAACCTAGTAATATTTACCCGTCAACATGGCGGTTACAAACTTTACTATGGTAAACTGCGCTGTCGTTTTAAAACGACTTTTGTCAGCTTATTGACATTATTATTACATTATTTTTTAGCGAGCAACGCTTATCTTATATTAACATTAGGTTAACTAATGTGAAATTTAGTTCAGGTGTTAGTAGCTAATGTTGGCCAGTAGAGAATGTGAAGCTGACGTCACGCCGCGTTGAGTTCTAGGAAACTGCTTTGTTTATCCGCCATACTGAGAGGATTGCACTGCCTATCCGCTATTGAGTTCAGGGCAGGATTTTGATTTTCTGTCGTGATTGTGGAAAATGTCACCATTGTTTGTCATTCATGCTGCATCGAAAATTGCAAAAGTAACTCTGGTACTCGTTCTGAGAGAAAACTGGACAGTGCAGTGTATTTTGTCGCCTTTTCTCTGGGTAAAAACCCCAAGGGAAGCAGGTCGGGGAGATGACGAGAAGACGGCAGATAGTAAATCTATTAATAATGTCACTGATTAAACCCACTGCCTGTCACTCAATAAAAGAATCATATTGCTATGTGTTTTTGAAAGTTTTGATTTTGTTTGGTTTAATAATTAACAGCTTGTGAATTAGCAGAACTTGAACAGGGACTTTAACACAAATAACGCTTCATGTGGGTTATGTACCAAGACAGTGATAAAGACAAAAGTGTAAAGCATATACTATGTGCAGATACGCACATAAGCCCAAAATGTGAACGCAACGCGTTTATTGACACGTTAAGCGTTTTCCTCTCATATAAAGAATGATTAATGTACCGGGACAGTGATATTAAAAGACCACATTCTGTACACACCTTTCTAATAAAGCATAATATCTGCAGAAAAACTGATGAACCCAAAATATGAACTTTAAATACTGTCTTCATTACAATTTTCTAAAGGGATGAAAAAGCTTAATGTATAAACAAGTTGCATTAATATTCTGGCCTCATCTGCATGTCTTTTAGCTTCACTGTCTTACTACATTAAACCAGCATTTTAAAATGCTACAAAACTGTTCCAGGGATTTAATTTTAGTTGTCATTTGTTGAAATAAATATAAACATACAGTGTGCTTGTGTTTGTCTGCTGAATGCGACCCACAATCTATGATTCTCCTCCGTGGCCATGGAAAAATTAATATTTACAATGACAACAATTATACTTTGTCATTAAAACGTTTCCAACAAAGAAGTGGATCGACTTCAATCAGCTTGTTGAACAAACACTTTATTTGGATAATCTACGATGGCTGAAGCAGCAGTGGGCGACACTGTTTTTACGGTAACTAGATCAAAGTAAACGAAATTCTATAAATCATAAGAGAAAAAGAAATCTAATTATCATACGAAGCAATAAAATAGCTTCTCTTCCCTGCTAACGATCCAATGAAGAATGTGAATATTTAACTTAAAGGCAAAAACAAAACAAAAGATAAGCAGGTATCCGTATTAATTTCAGCATTTGCAGCAGAGGGTGATCCTCTCAAAATGGCGGTGGCACCCCAGTTTGCAACGCGGCGTGACGTAGCTTCCCATTCTCTGTAGTCTATTGAGAAAATAAACTTGCGTGTTAGCAAGGTTAAACAAAGTTTTATGGCTAGCTGCCTTTCTAGTTTTAGAATTAATTTGTTATAGTTTTTAATGGAATTTAAGATTTACTGCATTTGTTTTGTATTTGTGTTTTAAAGGCAACTGCAATGAAGCATCAAGTAAGACATGAGCAATGCATGCCAGTCAGCCACCCTGAGACTGATAATTCATGGTAAGAGAACAGCTATGGTTTTGAGAGGTTTGTGTATTCTGTATGAGGTTTGCCTTTTAAAAGTGTTCTATTTCTACATCTTGTTTTTCAGAGAAGACATTTCTGTCACTAACAAAGTGGATGGTGAGCAAAGGTGGTGACCACGTTTTGGAGCAGCACCTGGGTTTTGCAGATGGCTATGTATTCTTTGGCTGCTTGTCTTTTTTCCCCATTATATTTCTGTTGCCTAAAGATTCTTTGTGAGGATAAATCCAGAGGATACAACATAATGCACTGCAAAACATCCCAAGACAGGAGAAATGGTGAAGATGCACTGTTCCAGCATTGGAAGACTGCATTTTTAAGTGTCATACATGCAATGTTTTAAATAAAGCATTTGATATTTTGTAATTCTTGTGCCTGTTTTAATTGAATGCCAGTAGTAGAGTAAAAATAAAATGAATTCTATGTAAAAATGATAAAATCCAATGAAATCTATATTCAAATGAATGAATTACAGTAGTATACTGATGAACTTGATTTTTTTTACAGTAATTTACAAATACAGTGTGCTACTGTAAATCTTAATTACAGTAACTTACTGGCAACACTAAAAACCCTAACAGTGCATGTACAGAAATATGATACTAGACAGAACTACATCTTATAAGTGGGTAGTTCCTCTCATTGTTTTAAAACCATCTCAGTTTGTTACTACTTTAAACAAAGACACAGTGCAACTGCGTCTTGTACACGTAAATAGGTATCTACAGCCCACTGCCATTAGCATTTGCTTCTCCTCTGAACATGATAACTTTACCAGCTCCTTCACAAAATGAAGTCTGCCCAGCAACCAATTGGCTGTAAGTTCCAGTTCAGGAAGCACCAATTACATCAGCGTCTGTGATAGTCCCTTATGTTCTGTCTGATGCGGATGAGGTGCTACATGTTGTCAGCCGCAGACCTCTCTCGTGTGGCCTTGCCCGATGTCACACTCTTGCATCATGAGGTGAAGATGGAGTGTGTTGTCTCAGCCACAGACGGATGTCCGCAGTTGGCCTCTGGAGTCTCAGACCACAAAGTGAGAGGAGTAATTGAGTATCAGTGGTCAGCCCCCTTCAGGCTTACTAAAGGGGGAAGAGATCATGCCTCCAAATTCCTTTAAGCTCAGTCGAATCTGGCACACATTAATCTCTTTGCATCCAACTGTTTAAAAGCCAAGTGAACTTTGGTGATTCTCACAAACCGTTTGGCTTAATCAAGCTAACAATAAACAATCTGGTTTAAAACCTACAAGTGTGAGTTTTGAACGATATGTATTTATTGATTTAACCATTAAAAGGCAGTAAATTACATTTACATTGACAGCATGTGGTTGCGAACCCATTTTGGCTTCTGACAGTAACTGACGCGCCAATTCATTGTAATATGGCTCTACATCTTTTCAACTCTGTAAACCAAACAGTGTGAATTAGTTCCAAATCAAAACTTCAGACACAATATTTAAGCTTAAAATTTACAGCACCGGCGACAGAAATGGTTTTTGAAGACTATTCACAGTGCGGCAATGTCACCACCATGTCTCAGATTGCCTTTGAATTGCACCATATCGAACCCCTGCTGATGTGGTTACCTTAGTGCCTCAGTGATGAGACAGAAAAATATATTTTAAGTAAAAAAGAAAAGGAACAAAAAGCGAGCAATAACTCTTCATGTTTTCAGTCTTGTGGTGGAATATCCTCTTATCTCCCGGGAATGGCTTTTGTTCTTGCTGGAATCAGAATATCAATCAAAGAAAACTGTAAATGAGACACAGAGGGATGCGAAAGTAGAGCTGTTGCTAATTGATCAATGACTTGTTCAAGGACTTAAGAGCCTGACTGGTCTCATTAGCTCAAATGTACGGGGTTCTCTGACTAAAGCACCTTTCAGAGAAAACATCGCCAGAGGGCATTCTTACTCTCCTCAAATAAAACTTAAACTGAAAATATGCGGGGCTTTCGGTGAGTTTATTTGGTGCTGTCATCCCTTCAAAGTGTTGTTGTTTCTTGCAGTTGGCGGACAGATGCCGTGTTCAAAGTGTTAGGTTCCTTGTTTTTTTCCCACAGCTACAACTCAGGGCTATCAAGGACTTAGTGCACAACTGATCCTCTAATACCCTGATTTCATACAATTGTGTTGCTGGAAAATGAAAAGAAATACAACATAAAACATCTCTGGCTCTTAAGAGGGTGGCCATTAGCGCTGTAAAGACTGGACTGGGTTTAACTTGTCAGAGGACTTCAAAGCCGGCGGTGCTGGTCTCTCTGAATCCGCTCAGGCTGATGGGGAATTATTGATTGCGTGCTGAAACATCTCAGGGCGCTGGTGTACAACATTGGGCTTTTAAATGCAGCCCCTCAGACACAGAACATGCATAATGCATTTGTTTCCATCAGCAAGGTAGATTCACTAGAAATAGTGAGGTCGATCTGTTGATGTAGTCAAACTTGTGCTAAAGAACTACCACAGGTTGATACAGGGGAATTAAGGTGCGAATTATACTAAAAGTATCCCATCAAATCTACTTTTAAAACTTTTGAAGGTGAAGTATATAATTTACGTGCCGCTAGTGACACCAGACTGCATTTTTTGTGAACTTCAGGCACTTTTATGTCCCAGGAGTTGATTTTTATTAAAACAGGTTTTAACATTTTTCTTTTGTTATAAAAAGGTTGCATTAAAAATAGAAACTTTGTTGATTTCTGGCCCATTCTGTTCCACTCTTTCTGCCCCGTGCTATCCAGTTTGATACTATCCTATCCAATAAAGGCCAAAATATATAATAACAATAATAAAAAAAATAACAAATAGTAAAAAGGTCAAAATATACCATTATTAAAAAAAATTACCTTCATTATTTATGCACAATTTTTACTATACCAAACAATTTTGCTTCTAATAAAGGTTTTTTTTTTTTCAAGTGTTAGTGAAAATGTTTACTAATGACACAGTGTCAGTATCAGCTTGATATGTAATACTGTAAAAGAAATGATGTGGAAAGTTTATTTTCTATAAGTGACACCAAAATTTGTTATTTGTTAATTTGTTATTTGTTAATTTGTTAAAGTTGTTATTGTAATCAGTGTTGGGCTTGTTACTCAAAAAATGCAATTCATTACTCGTTACTATTTACTCCTTTCAAAAGTAATTATTATTACTTTTCTTATTATTTTTTGGCAACAGTAATGTAGTTAAGTTCGTTAGTTAAAGTAGTTAAAGTACATTACATTTCTTTCTCACCCCATATACGTTGTAGTTGCATATTTTCCCAATAAAATTATTCAAAATTGTTACTAACAATATATTTCTGCCTCATCATTTGATCAAAATCCTCATTGGTTCGGAGTCAGAGGTTATTACAAACACTCACTGGTGATTGATAGTAATGTTTAAGTAAAAGTGTTGTATTAATCTCATTTATTGTCATGTGTAGGTTGAAGCTAATTGTAGCTATAATTACTCTGTTACCCATATCCGATTATATTCCATGATGTATTTTATCAAAATAAGTCACAGAAGTTCATAAGAAAAGGTTTCGTTTTCTAAAGAGATGTTATAGAATTTATATCGGGATCAGAGAGATGTGGGTGGGCAAGGCATAATAATGCAAGAGTAAAGTAATTCCACAACTTGCATAATGCCACAACTTGTAAGTATTGAACATATCAGTGTTCAGATCATCTTTTCTCCTGAAAAAAAAAATCAATGTAATGGCAATATTTCCATCCGCTGAATGTAAGCTTTTTCATATTCCAAGCTTTCCTGCTGCACTGGTGACTTCATGTTCCTGTGCAAGTTGTGAAAATTACTGGATTGTTGGACTTCAAATCAGTAGGGTCTGAGGCATCAAACGTAACTAAGTAACAAGCTGTTTTATGGAATGTAACTAATATTATTCCTGAAATCTTCTAGTTAATGCAAAAAGTAACATTATTACTATAACTAGTTACTAGTAACTACTTGCTTGTAACTGCTAACTGCTTGTAATATACAAAATAGTAATAAAATGCTAAATGATGACACTATAAAATTTCTCCGGCATACTTTTGTTGCCCTGGCAAACAACTTCTGTTCACACGCATCTGTTCAGCACAAGGTGAAAGTTCACACTCAATGTTTCATTTTGGCTTCTCTTGAGGGGGATTTTTTGGGGAGACAAAAAAAACTTGATTTCCATCATCCACTCAATGTTTTTTTTTTTTTTTGGTGCAAATTAAAGACTAATTCAAACATAACACCATTTCTCATCAAATTGCTATGGGACCATTTTTTTGGCCCCTGTGATTAATAAGAGCCGGAGCTGCATTCAGATTACACAGGTGCTCTAAATGAGCAGGGTCAAAGGTCAGATGGTCAGTGCAGAAGCAATTTACACCCCACAAATAATTTTCGTTCTAGACTCCTGGTGTGAAAATGTCCATTTGTTTAACAATTCAAATATTGATCCGTCTGCTTCCAGGGGTGTTGTTCAGCACGGATGTTGAACATGCACCTTTCTATTGAACCTGAATAAATATATTGTAACGACCAGCCAGAGCAGCATTTATCAGGCCGGTGCAACTGAACTCTGACATGAATACTAACAAAACTGCTAGCTAACACCTTCCATGAAAAATGCACCAGGAACGTAATTGGGTGCCATGTGGAGCTCATCTCAGCAGACTATCCACCAATCAAGCTCAAAACAGGTGCAGAGAACAGCACAGCTCCTTCCACTTCTCATTTGGCTGTGTGCATGCGTGTGTGATGCGAGAGGAAGTCGGGGGGAAACAGCGGCTGTCCTCATTACCAGCGGGCTAACACCTGAGGGATGAGATGTATGTTGATGCCCAGACCTGATTTTCACCCCTATTATCACCAGCAGGGGGTCGTCGCTATGACATTACGGGGACTGAATGAGCGTGGATGGGGCAGAACTGGCAGCTTACTCTAGGAGGCTACAGAACTCCGGAGAAGAGCTTAATGATGAGGGGCTGAGCTCCATCAGAATGGTGCTCATTCAGTACGGCTAGGCTAAATCAATAGTACCTGATGAGGTGTCTGACAGCCTTAAGATGTGTATGAACATTGAGTATGTTTTTTTTCACCTCTCGTTCCCTTCTCCCTGTGTGTCAAAGCTAATTGGGTAAGACTGCCTATCGTTTATTGATTAATCAAGCAGAATAGCTGTGGTCAGTGGCTGACAGGCAAAGATGCCGCTACATTTTGTTTTGATTGGTAGCTACTATAACTCATTGGTACTATAACATAACACAACAAACTGTGGGAAAGTTGCGAAACTATAACATGTTTGCATTAAAATTGAAGAATACTACAGCAAAACATGACAGTAGGCCATAGCATGAGAAGTGTCACTACATTAAGTTCCAGAATTGCTCAGTACAGAGAGGTATGTGAGATACAACAGAAAGTAGTAGACAAAGTTTTAATGAAATTTTGTCATGATTTCCTCACTGTCAAACCCGTGCGACTTCTTTCTTTTGCGGAACGCAAAATAAGAAATTTAGCAGCATGTTCGAGCTTCTCTTTACATCAAAGTGGATGGGGACCAGTGGCTGTCAAGGCTAAAAAATTACAATATAAAAAGAATCATAAATTCAATTAGGTTCAAAGAACACTAATAGGTTAATTGTATTGTAATTAATCAATATATGTATATATGTATATATGGGTTACTTTTTAACCCAAAATGTTTGTTTTGCACTAGCTCTGCAATGCGCATAAACAATTTCATGCATTATGTAGTCACGTTGGAAAGGTCACGTGTTGTGTAGCCGGAAGTACCGACCCAGTGTTTACAAAGTGAATGTTGTTCAAACAACGATGTTGGACGATTTTGAAGTTGAAGGAGAAAAGCAGATGGAGTTCGATACTACTTCTGCCTACATCACGCGTGACTTTTCCAACGTGACTCCGTAATGTGTTTAGTCAAGACAGTGCAAGACCAGCATTTTTGATTAAAAAAGTATATACATTTTTTTTTTAAGAAAATGACCAATCGTTTAGCTAGATAAGACCCTCATTCCTTGGATGGGATCGTGTAGAGCCCTTTGAAGCTGCATTGAAACTGCAATTTGGACCTTCAACCTGTTAGTCCCCGCTGTAGTCAGAGTTTGTAAAACTCTTGGACTTTCTGCTATAAATAACTCCTTTTGTGTTCCACAAAAGAAAGACATCTGTATGGGTTAGCAAAGAAGTGAAGTAAATGATGAAGTAGAGAGAGACTTTGTACCTTATAACACTGGTATCACAAGGCACTGCTCGTTCACTGACCACAGACTTCGGAAGTGAACTTAGATGTCTTTCTGCACTGAAAGAAATGACTTAGTACTGTTCTGACCTGTACTTCAGGAAACCTAAATTATTAGATCAAGTCAATATCTGTACCCACCAAAGGGAACATTACCCTCTCTATTCCTTGTTCCCAGACTTACACATCACCTGCTGCACTGAATTTTATTGAAATTTAACAGCATGAAAAAGCTCCTACAGAAACCGTACCAAAGATCACTTTTTTAGTGAGACCATAATCCACAGTCTGAGCTCTGATTGCCCACATGGGACTGTTATTTCTATAATGCAGCCAAGAGTTTATTTCTGCTGCCCCAAAGTGGCATTCCACATGTGGCAGTCCTAGAGAATCGCAAATAGCTGGAAACAGCAGTTGGGAAAGCCATTGCGTGTCCACAAATGCTCTGCACATCAGGAAGCATTCACATTTTCCTGCCCTTCGAACACATTTACAATGTTAAGTAAAAAAAATAACAAGATTAATGAGATTTCAGATACTCCCCTCGATCTCACATCAGCTCACTCGGTGAGTCCTCTTTTTACTCCAAGGTTATGCACCAGACCGAAATTCTCTAGTGGAAAGCAAACCTTTATAAGGGCCGTCACATAAAAACACTGTTTAGCGTCGACCCCATTCGTGAGAAGGGACTTTTTAGCATGGATGTTTTCCCTTGTGTACAACACAGAGCCCAGTCCAATCCGGTATAGGGTAAATATCATGTAAATAGGCAAGCCGTTGTTAAAAATCATTGCTGTTTTTCTTTTTCATTGGACACTAGATGGTACGAGAGCCTCGCGACCCCTCAACGCAATTTTCTTAAGTACAACTTAACCGTCAAGCAGCTGTGGAGGGACGTTTGTTAAGCTACGGATCACATTTACGCCTCTGAGAGGGTTGAGTTGATTGGCTCACAGGACTCAGCAGGGAAGCCCATCGCTCCGGCTTTCCAATGACCTGATTCGACTGAGTGTCAACGGGAGAGCCGTGCTGTCGTATTATACAGAGTGCCGTTTCCTATGGGTCCCATTGTCTCCTCTGGCAGAGATGCGCTTTACATACAAATTGGTTGAAATGTGAAAAATGTGCTTTAGCCTAATCATTTTAGAGTATTAAGAGACTTTTTTAATGATTTGTAAAACCCTACTGCTTTTTATAATTTAGTCTATGCTACTGCTACTAGAGCTATCAAGCAGCTTCTCTGAAATCCCCACTCAGTTGGTAGGAAACCATTAAAACCTGAACAAAGTGAATGAATGACTTTGTTCCCAGAATTAAATATGCCTTTATTTCATAGTTGCGATATAGCAGGTATGTATTTTTATCATTCAAGTGTTAATAATGATACAGTCTATGAAAACACATGAAATTTTAATCCAAAGCAACATAAGAAAAACAACTCGTAATTATGGATGAACTATTTCTGGTTCATTTTTCCTAACGCATTCAGCTTACATCTGAACAGATTTACATTTACGTTTGAAGCAGATGATAGCAACCGAGGGAAAAGTGCATATTGTGTTTGTGACAATTACTTAAGTAGGTCAGATTCAATGACATGAGCACTAAAGGAAACCGCAGTTACAATACGAACAGTACTAATACATGTGAAATGCAAATTCCCTGGAAAAAGGTGCAGATCCTAACTCTTTGTTAGAGCCCAGAGTTTTCTATGATCTTCAACCTCAGCAGAGACTCTGGCAATGACTGATTTACATAACAGCACATTTTTAATGGTGCAAGACATCCCTCTGCTATGGAATAATTTTTCAGGGTCTCCTATTATCTTGGGTATATTAAACTAGTTTATATCTATTAAATGTATTTCATAATGATTCATTGGTTCTCTAAGAAAATCAATTTAAGCTTTAGCGAGCAACCAGGAATTTCAGGCTTTTTAAGAGGCTCATATAAATCCATTGCAATTCTTCTTACGTGACAACCAGTAGCTCTATAGGGTTGGTAGGCTTATTTCACCCCCCCATCTATTCGTTTATATAAATGCATTAAAATGCTATTCATGAGCATGTTCTCTTCTGTGATGAGCATGTTTTTAATTTTTGCATTAAAATTCATTTTTTAGGGGCATGAAGCAAAAAATGTCAGAGTGATAAGACTGTCCTGATATCATAACGAAGAAAAAGAAAATATTAAAATGGATAAAATTCTTGAAAAGGAGTTTGGCATAATCAATTATAATTTCCTAGAAATACATACATGCATACATAAACTATTATAACTATTATAACTGCTTTATAAACCCTTTGTCAGTCAAACCAAACTTTTTGTGGCAAGGCAAGATTAATTTAAGTTGTAAATGCCATGTCGTGCAACATAAAAACAATGATATTTATTAATTAATATGCATATCATATTTTTAGCATGCAACATACGTATATAAAAAAATTAATAAAAATAAAATAAAAAACATAAATAAATAAAAAACATTTAAGATGTATATACTTTTTACTTTCTATTGCCACAAGACATTTTAACTTTTATTTTCCTTGAAACATTTCCCCCCCCCAAACTTTAAAAAAAAAAAAAAAACCAACATAAAAAAACATGTGTTTTAATTTAGATGTTTTTTCTTCTTCTCATGGAGGCACTTTGTGTACACATCCAGAATTCAGAAAAAATGCCTGCAAGACATCTTTGTTTATTCCTTATATTTTCTGTGAAAAGCACTAAAACATGAAACTAACCAAGCAGAGGAAATAATTTGCGTAATTATGAGATTGTCACATCATCCAGTGGGTTTTCCTTCTAGGGTAGAAAACATGCAAAACAAGAGTCCATGTGTCTGTGCAGCCTGTCAACAGTCCACATGACACACCACATTAAAATATGTGTGTTCTGCTCACTAACTTTTTCATGCCTTTTTGACAGCTAACCAGTAGTTGTCCAGCTCCTGCAAATCTCAGCACACCACGATAATTTTTTTTTTTTTTTTTTGCGTGACTCCAGAGATCTAAACAGAAGAACTAGAGACAGACCTGATTTTACAACCTGTTTGGGATTTGGCTAGTATAGCGTGACTAACACCCCTGCTGAATCGCATATGCTGCTGAATTTTAACTCCGTCTTTCCGCGGGAGGCACCGCTTTCGCAGGACCTCAGAACAAATGCCATCTGTTACAAACAAACAACAAAAAGAATGGTCCTTCTTTAAGAAATAAAGTTCGAGACCTAAGAAATGAACATATGTCATAACGTGCGACTCCAGACGGCCAATTATTTTTTATTCGGGCACTTAAACTTTGTGGAGGAGTGCAGGATATTGGCTGTAATGTATACACAATACAGCCTGAAGCAGCGGGGGCCCCGGCTCAAACTCATCCCAGGGGGCCTCTAGCGAGGGAAGTGAAGGTACCTCCGAGCGCAGACAGCCACCTGCATGTGTCTGCTTCGCTGTGTGCCAATTACTCACTGACAAACAGAGCGAGCGGCTGACAGTTTTCAGCATGTTTGGCAGATGCCAGGCACGAATGCCCCAGTGTGTGCCCCACATCAGTGCGGTCTTAGGGTGCAGGCCTTGAAATGACAGCTTGACTGGACAACTGCCAAGATCAGAGACATCCCAAGAAGAGAGAGGAAAACATACAGTGGAGATCTTCTCTTGCAGATAGTAAAGTGCTTAGACTGGCTCATCCATAATACAGATGTAGAAACATTACAGGTCATTGAAATAATTCATACTGAAGCTAACGTTCAGCGAAGCCCTTGACATAAAAACATATTCAAAAACCCTAGATATTGATTGTTTTCTACTTTGAAAACCTTTAAAGAAAAACTGATGAACACACTGGAGAAAGTGTGTCCAATCAAATTCTTTCTAGAACAAAAGTTTCCCCTCTTCTGTGAATTAAAAATACTTGGCATGTAAATCGTCCTCCATTTGTGCTATGAACATGAATGATACCTCAAACCATGCGGCTTGAGTAAATATGTTCCATTATTTTTCTGTCATAACACTTAAGCTTCTTAGTTGGTAGGTAATGAAATGGACAAAAAACAAACAAACAAACAATAAATGTGAACACGAGCTACATACAGTGCTCTCCCATTAATATTGTTCAAAAAATGTAAATATTAATGGGAATACAATTCTGAGATATATTACTCACAAGAATTTCTAGGGGTGCCAATAATTGTGGCCAACAAGTATTGCAGAAAAACATTTATTTCATAATGTGAGTTTCCCCCTACTTTCAATTGTTTTACTTCATTGAAAGATTAGAATTTTGTGATTTTTTTTTGAATGAAAGATCATTTCATTTATTTTCACAGCCACCTTTGCTCATATTTACCAAGGGTGTCAATATTAGTGGAGGGTACTGTATATGGACTGTATCTTATCAAGGTCTAGGCTTGGATAAGTTAGCAAGATACTAGGAACCAAAACTAAAAACCATTCAGAACATCTTATCAACTATGTAGCTTTGCATAGACAAGAATCACTTACATTCTTCAGAAAATTTGAGAGAGAGAGAGAGAGAGAGATTGGTAAAAACTTATATCAAGTTCATTTAATGCTATTATATTTATTGTTTTGTTTCAGTGCTTTTAAAGTTACAGTAATGTATTGTATGTATGATTTGTGTATCCTAAAATACAGTTAAATTTTTTTTGGCCAAATCATAATCACAAATCATACTCTTAATCACAAGGATACAAAGGTTAAAGACTTAAATTGTTATAAATTGTTTCTATTTTAAACAAATGCTATTCTTCTGAACTTTACAGTATTTTCCTCAATCAATCAATCAATCAATCAATCAATCAACCAAAAATAAATAAATAAATAAATAAAATAAATAAAAATAAAAATAAATGGTAACTTTATTTTAAGGTCCAATTCTCACCATTAACAAACCATTAACTACAACTTTTGCCTCAATAAACTCCTAATTTGATGCTTATTAATATTTAATAATGTAGTTAAGTTTAGGTATTAGGTAAGATTAGGGATGTAGAATATGGTCATGTGGAATATGTGCTTTATAAGCACTAATAAACAGCCAATATGTTTATAATAGGCATGCTATTAAGAAAATAGTGAGAATTTGAGAAATAGTCTCCATACTAAAGTGTTACCAAATAAATAAATAAAAATCACAGTTAATTAAAAAATCATTATATTAGAATGATTTCTAAAAGCTCATGTGTTACTGAAGACTTAAATCATGGCTTCTGAATATTGAGCTTTGCATCACAGAAATAAATTACATTTTAAATTATATTAAAATAGAAGACAATTATTTTAAATTAACATAAAATTAAATAATAAAATTTACTGTGTTTTTGCCAAACAAATACTGATCCCGTCATTCATAATTCATATGGTCTACCTGGTCTGGTGTACCTAAAAGATAACAGAAAGATTATGTACAAGAACTTGACAGTATATGTCATTTCAAATATCAACTCTTATAACCTGCGTTACTGTAGTGGATAAAGTTGTCAAGATCGCTTTGATATTTGCATTGCAAGAAATTTACATTTAGAGTGATTTAAAAAAGAACAAACTTTATAAATGAATTCACTTGGTTGTGGTTCCTTGAGAGGAAATATTTGCATCTCTTTGCTTTAGGCTTACCTCATGTACTGTCTGCATCATAATATGTTGACCAAATCATATTAATTATTGTGACATAATTACTGCAATTTATGTATGCAAATTTGGGACACAAAACCCATAATTAGAGATAACTTCAAATAATAACTTCCTTCCTATAATTATTGCAATGATTCAAGCCAGTGCTCAAACAAATTTCATTAATGGATTGAAAACTAGAAACGATCAAGTATACAGTTCTAAGGGTGGATTAGCTCGTGCCGTTTTACAATTATCTCTATATGCAAATGTGAAAGATAAGCAATCGCTCGGTCTTCCCGACAGCTATGAAGACAAATAAAGAAAGTTACAGAGCTTGAAACAATAATGTCAGCTATTGAAATACATTAGCTGTGCAAAACTATAATGCTCCTATATGGAACTCATTTAATTTACTTTGCGAATGGATTTGTGCTGCATAAATAGATAAGAACATGAAAAATATGATTATTCCAGTAACATATGGGTAGCTGGCAGATAATATTAGGACATAACAAATAATGGATCTGCTTTGAATATAATGTATACAGTGGTTGTTTACTGTGTGGGTTAGAACGATAGGAGGGACGTATTGAAGGTTATAAATCCCTTCTGCTCATTTCCTTTGGAGAATATGATTCGCACTTTCAGCAACATGCAGTTTTTTTCTCACCTTCAAGAAGACTCATTTCTAGATTATTATGGTCTGGTTATATTCTTTCTTTCATCCTGGATTAATGATTTATATTAGTATGCGGTGTGCATCTTCTCATTAAGATCTGAGACTTTCCCTTGTCTCGATATCAACACAACCGAACGCTGTTTTCTTAGACCGGTGTAGCCAGTTGTTCACTGTGTACTTTGTACACTCTTCAGCTGTGAACAAACCGTACCCAGGTCTGATTTAAATGGGGGCCAAGGGTCCTTAACTTGTCTTCAACGCAAGTTATGGGACTGGGGGTCCACCTGCAGGTCTCCACAGCTTCTAATAATTGCTCTCTCTCTGGATGAGTGGTCTCCAAGGGCTCAATTTAGGCAGCGGACAGTCTCCCCAGCACAGATTACTATCTGGGAGCCGCTGAATTCAAAGGGATTTGTGCATTCCTGTTCAGTAGCTTGTGTCAAAGATTCTGGAAACAAACTGACATGCACATAATGGTTATAGAATGGAAGCCATTCACACGAGCATCAGTGTTTTTGGGGGGATGTTCAGGTCCTGAAGTGTGAGGAACTGTTAGGTTTTTTTTATTTTTTATTTTTTATTACAGCGCTTGTACTGTATTGATTTTTTCCAAACACTCTGTTTAGGCGTTTTTCAAAACCTCCAACTGTGAGTTGTTAACTTCTAAAAGTTGTTCTGCCTTATCTACTTAAGACCTTCGTTCAAATTCGGAGCACAAATTAAGATATTTTTTATGAAATCTGAGAACTTTCTGACCCTGCATAGACAGAAATGCAATTGGCCCAGAAAGGTAGTAAGGACATCATTAAAATAGTCCAAGTAACATCAGTGGTTCAACTGTAATTTTATAAAGCTATGAAGCTACGAGAACACTTTTTGTGTGCAAAGAAAACAAAATTAACAACTTTATTCAACAATTTTATTTGGTCAGTTATTTATTTGGTCAGCTAGAAAGCTCTCAGATTTCATCAAAAATATCTTAATTTTGTTCTGAAGATGACCGAACAGATCCCTTTAATGTCCACATTAAAACTTTGTTTTGTGGATAATTTCATCATTAGATTTACTATCTGTTGGTTTTAATTGACTTACAAGCTGTATGTTGTATGCTGAGTATTCAAAACATAAGTGACAGTGATGTAATCGCAATATTTCATAGTGGATTATGATTGGTCTAGTCTCAGTCTCAGACGTCACGCCCACGGACCGTTGGCTAAACATCTGATGCATATGGCACACAAAAATGGAAACACTTCAGGAGTTTCAAAGTCGTCATCGGATTGGTTGAATTATACAGGATTTCCGGGAGACGTGTGTGTCGCGTTTTTTAACTTTCCGCCTAGAAACAAAGAGGCCATGACGCCAAACCCCCTCACGAAAGAAGAAAGCCGTTTACAACTGTGATAACGAGCGCTCATCAGGATCAACTGGATTTTCAAAAGTATGTGAAATATTTAAGAGAGTCTGAGAGTTTTACACACTGTTACACACATTTCCACACCCCAAAACGTGACACCGAACAAAACGAACTGTGATTGGTTGTTTGACATGTCGGTCAAACGGCCTCATGGGTGGGCCTTGGCCAATAAAAGCTACCATGGATTCCAGACCTTCAGCCGTCAGTCTGAAGGTCTGGCTATGCAAGACTATGATTGGTCTCCTTTCTTATGTATTTTTGCATAGTAAATAGTGATTGGATTTGTCATTCTTTCATATAATTAACATTTTTGTGTCTTTAAGTTGCACATTGACTGTGCTGATTCTTGCATGCAGCCAGTCGAAAACGTGATGTATGCTCAGTGACATTTATGAATTTATGATTATTTAATTTATGATTGTTTCTTCAACTTTGGCCAATTTTGGTCCTTTGAACTTCAATAAAATAATTGATTGTATTCACACTGAATAATTGATTGTATTTACTCAGTAAATGTCTCAATGTTTTGATGTTTTGGTTATTTCAATCTTTGCTTTATCATACTTTTTGAATATTCATATTTTTGGACTCATTTCTATAGTTTATGTATTTTAAAAGTAGCATACTAAATGTAAGGATGGTAAAAAACTTTTAATGCATGTGATCTTTATACAACAGAAAAAATCTAAAATCTACTGGTTAATAAAATCTAATAAAAATCAGCCTCTGGAGCATGAAGTCCAAACTTGAACTCCAAACTGTGCCTAAAACTTTAACACTTTTATTTTCCTGCATTGCAAGTAGTTATTTTCCCTCCAGGAAGTGTACATTGATATTTCAACATACATTTTCTGTTAAAAACCCAACAGTGCAGTCATTTTTTGTTGCAGTGATTGTTGTTTTGTTGCAGACATTCTGTTGTTTACTAGCAAGATATTTATAGTTGTTTTGTGATGATTGCGACATGCTAATTACAACATATCTGATGTTACACATGTGAAATACAACCATTCAAATAGATAAACTTTAACTATGCTAGCTGTCTACAAAAAAACATAACCACAAATGAATGTACTACAGTGCACAATTCATAGCAAATTCACAATTATACCAAAGGCCTCAAGATTTTCTCAGAAACAAGCCATGCTTTCATACTCCCATGAGGTTGTCTGATCACAAATTAAGTTCGCACTGAGGTTTTATGAGTCATCTTTGCAATTCAGATCTTTCAGATAACATGGATGAAAATGAATCACCATTAATGAGGTGGATTGCAAGGTTACTGCAGCAGAGCTCTAATGAGGGCAATGTGAACTTCAATCAGACACAACGAACACATTGAGAAACATAATGAAGTGCTAGATGCTTCAGATGATGTAAAATATTACATTATCAAAGAACATATGACTGTTCAGTCATACTAAATTAAATCTGACATGACAATTTTATTTACAAAAATGTGTTTTGGAAATGCTAATCACGCTCCGTTTTTAAGATTTAAGAATAAACTCTTTATGATCTGAACAACTGAGACTCTCACTGACATTTATAAGTCACATCAGACCAGCATGACTGACTTGCATTGCTCTCATTAGAGTGTAAAGCTCATTTTACAAGGGGAGAGGTATCTCTATAACTAAAACATATCATCATGCTACATGTAATCAGACGATGAGACCCCCTGCAAAGTCATCCCTTCCTGTATAACGCCTTAATTCTAGGTTTGATGAATGAATGACAGCTTCTTCTCATTACATTCTTTTCAGGTGACAAAAAAACTTTACTGTTTCCTACCTATACAATTATACCACCTTCCTTAACTCTAGTGGAGATTTCTTCGGCTTCCTCCTGACCTCTGAGCTCAAGCCTTGGAGGCAGGATTACCACTGAGTTCAGTTCTGTCTTTGTTCCTGCGGACTGAGAGAGTGGAAGATGCTTTAACAAAACTCAAACAGCTGAAACTTCAGTCATCCTCACAACTTTGTGTTCGCCATCAGTGGGAACTACTGCAGAAGATCAATAGCTAGCACACTCAATCTCACAGCTGCCTCCTTTCAAACAACCTGAAATATTTTTTTTCTTCAAGCGTTTTCATGTGGTTACACAGAATAACGAGATGATTCCTCACTATAGCAAAGTTCAGCATTTTAGTTTTTTAGATTCACACTTTTAAAAGTCCACTGCTATAAATCATGAGCATTCTGAGTTCTTACAGTTTAACAAAAAAGGGGGAGATTTAAAAAAGAAATTCACCCCACGCAGTTACAATTAAGATTTATTGTATCAAAATAAATCCAATAGCATACAAGCTGCTCATTTAAATTGATTTTCTGTGGACATTGATGTACAGCAAGTCACAGAAGCTGAGATAGAAAAAAGATAAATAAATGTTTTCAACATAGTGCTAAAATGTAATTTTATGATTTTAATAGAATATTCATACATTTCTATACTGTAAATATTATTTTTTCAAGGTTGTAATTTTTAAAAAATTTTTTGAAGTTCCTTTTAAAAGAAGATACTATTTCATTTTTTCTACTTAGTAAATATTACGTTTAATTCATTGAGTTACTTGTCATTTCTGTGTGACTATTTGTGAAATTTACTTGAAATTTCTGAGTGAAAATTGTTTGTAGTGATAGTGATAGTGATAGTGAAGTGACGTATGGCCAAGTATGGTGACCCATATTCGGAATTTGTGCTCTGCATTTAACCCATCCAAGTGCACGCACACACACACACACACACACACACACACACACACATGTTCGTTTTTGTGAAAAGTGGGGACATCCCATAGGCGTAATGGTTTTTATACTGTACTGTACATACAGTACTTACTGTATGCGCTATTGCCCTACACCAATCCTACACCTAAACCTACCCCTTACAGGAGACTGTGCATTTCAACTTTCCCCAAAAAAACCTCACTCTGTATGATTTATAAGCGTTTTGAAAAGTGGGGACATGGGTCAATGTCCTGAAAAGTCACCTTCACCTTGTAATACCTATGTCATACCTTTGTCATTATACTATGTCCTGACTTTTCACAAAAACGCGCGCACACACACACACACACACACACACACACACACACACACACAACTCTGTATAGCTAACTTTGTGAGGACATACATTGACACAATGCAATCTCTAGCTCCTTACCCTAACCCTAACCCTAACCTTCAGAACTAAGTACCTTGCCCTAAACCTACCCTTTACCCAATTATAACCTGACCCCTAAAACCAAGTCTTGACCCTCAAACAGGCCTTTAAAGGGGTCCCAGAAAGTGAGGACCGGCCAAAATGTCCTCACTTTACAAGATTGTCCTCTCTCCAATGGTCTAAAACTCAAACCGGCCCTCACAAAGATAGCCGTACAGGTGCGTGCACACACACGCACGCACGCACGCACACCCCGGAGAAGTGGGCAGCCAATGCTGCGGCGCCCGGGGAGCAGCTGGGCGTTCGGTACCTTGCTCAAGGGTCTCACCTCAGTCGTGGTATTGAAGGTGGAGAGAGCACTGGTTCCCTATCTGTTGGTAACTACGAGTTACGTCGTGACGACATTAGGGGATTCACTTGAGAGCCCCAATCATCTCTGACTTTAAGAGAAAACGCCAATGAATATTGGCTAGTGGATTTTGCATACCTGAGCCACTCCCCGTGCACACGGGTATAAATAGGTGACAGGTGCATCCACTCATCAGATTTTTGCTTCGGAGCCGAGTGGATGAACGTGTTGATTTCTACAAAGCCATTCATCATCTGTCTGGAAGCTGTTCTGGTTGGTGTTGCGGTGTGCGAACAGCGGTGTCCCTATCTGCAGCGATTCCCCTGGGCACTTCAACTAAAAGAGCAGATTTCCTAAAAGAGCAAATCACGGTCAGTTTGCGTCTTTTTAAAGACTCCGTTCTGGCCGTGTCCTCTTGGATTCGGTCGTTTCCTATCCTCCGTCGACAGCCACGATCGTTGTCTTCAGTGTCTGGGCATCCAGCACACTGAAGCTGCGTTCATGGATGGTTTATGCGTTCGTTTTGAGCGTGTAACCATGGCAGCGCTGCGATTGCGCCTCTCTCTCCTCACGGTGATGGGAGGGGCTCCCTCTGTCACTATCCACGAAGGCTTCTCTGCCACGAGCAGAGAACTATTGGCTAGTGCTCTGGGCAATCTGAGGGTTACAGTGAGAGCCTTCCCGCTGGGCCAGTCCCCACGGACCTTTCACTCCTCCCGCAGCAGCTATTCTGTGCAGCTCCCCGGTGATTCTGCTGTGCCGACTTAAGGCGTGCCCAGCGTTTCCTTTGGCGCGCTGATAGAGGATCAGATGACGATAGCAGCATCGGGGGATGGGCCACTGAGGTGTGCTTTCCCGGGCCATCGTGAGCATCGGGCTGGAGGTGTGCACACCTCCCAGTCCCGAGCCCTCGCGGCGAGATAATTTGGTTCCTCGGCGCGGGCTGTGGCTTGCGACCACGCCCTGCCCCGGTTCCTTTCTTCCCGGAGGTGCATAAGGAGCTGATGAGCTTGTGGACGGCCCCTTTTTCAGCCGGAAGCTGCTCATCTGCCTCCCCCATCCTCACTATCCTTGATGGCGGGGAGGCTAGGGGGTACGTTGACACTCCCCAGGTGGAGAGTGCGGTTGCGGTGCACCAAAACGCCGCCACTTGGAGGAATCGTCTTCATCTCCTGTCCAAAGCCTGTAAGCTGACGGCTGCTCTAGCGGCCAAAGCTAGCAGTGCTGCGAGCGAAGCCACCTCTGCCCTGCATGCCATGGCTATTCTGTGAGCACACCAAGCCAAGACACTAAAATGCACGAGGGTAGTTTCAACCCAAGGTCGATGCAGTGGCACACAGCTGGCCTTGGGCTTTACGCAAGTTTGCACTTCCCCCAGTGAGACTTCTCGCACAGACACTGTGCAAGGTCAGCGAGGACGAGGAGCAGGTCCTGCTGGTTGCGCAGTATTGGCCTACCCTGGTTTCCTGGTCAACCTATCCTGGTTGACCTGGTTTCCAGAACTCATGCTCTTTGTGACAGCCCCTCCTGGTGCATCCCTCTGAGGAAGGACATCCTTTCTCAGGGGCCCAGCACCATGTGGCACCCACGTCCAGATCTTGGCCATGTTTGGTTCCTGGATGAGACGCAGCAGACTTGAGTGTTTTGTCCACCAGCGGTGGAAGACACTTTCGCTTAGGCCAGAGCCCTCTCTACGAGGCGAGCTCTTGCCTTGGAGTGGAGTCTGTTCGCAGTCTGGTGTTCTTCTCACCGAGAAGACCCCCGAAGATGCACGATTGGAGTAGTGCTTTCTTTCCTGCAGGACAGGTTGGAGTGTAGGCTGTCACCGTCCACCTTGGAATGTATGTGGCTGCTATCGCAGCACATCACGATGCAGCGGACGGCCGCCTGGATACGTGCCCAAGGTTCCTACACCCTCCCGCGATCAGGTGGTGAACCTGCAAGCACTGCCCTCGGAGGAGGGAGACCCAGCCTTGGCATTGCTGTGTCTTGTAAGAGCGCTGCGCATATACATGGACCGCACTCGGAGCTTTTGAAGCTCTGAGCAGCTCCTTGTCTGCTACGGAGGTCAGCAGAAAGGGAAGGCTGTCTCCAAGCAGAGGTTGGCCCACTGGATAGTGGATGCCATCGCCTTGGCGTACCAATCTCAAGGCGAGCCGTGCCCCCTGGGGGTGAGGGCTCACTCCACAGGGAGTGTTGCATCCTCCTATGCATTGGTGCACGGCACCACTCTGGCAGATATCTGTAGAGCTGCGGGCTGGGTGACACCGAACACCTTCGTGAGATTTTACAGTCTCCACGTTGAGCCAGTTTCTTCCTGTGTGTTGGGTAACAGGTAATTGGCGGGAAGAGCTGGCCGGTGTCATGCTTGCTGCGCCATAATTCCATATGTGTATTCTTCCACAGTAAGGTTTCCCTCTTGGTAAACCTGTGTCTTCCCTTTGACAGAGCACTCTGTCAGGCTCTGCTGGCGGTTGTTCCATCCCTACTCTCCCTGCCTCAGGGGCCCATTCCATATGTAGTACTACCCCAGGCCTGGGTCAGTCCATATCAGTGTCTCCACATGTCACCTCCCTACGGGCAGGATGTGGCCTCCGTAGCGCCCTTCTCTGGAAGGCTCGCTTCCCCGTCGTTACTGCCAAACTGTAACAACAAATAAGAAAGACCTGAAGCAATCTTTCGTTGAAGGTCGAAATTCCTTCCAATTTCTGCGGTGAAAGGAACAGCAGCTTGGCTATCTCCAGCAGCGATGTACTCACCTGTGGTCCCTGCGGGTACCAAGGTCAGTGAATTTGCGCTGGGACGATGGGAAAGTTACAACCCTTGCGTGGCATTTGTCTGTCACGCGCTTGCTTGTCAACATCTGCAATGCCATAAGGTTGTGACGGGGTTCAGGTTGTGGCGCTTTCCACAGATCCCTAAAGTCATCACGACATAACTCATAGTGACCGACAGATAGGGAACGTCTCGGTTACGTATGTAACCCTCGTACCCTGATGGAGGGAACGGAGACGTTATGTCCCCATGCCACAATCTTGAAACCATCGCTGGGTGCCAGGGACACATTCTCGGTTCCTCAGTGTAAAACCTGATGAGTGGATGCACCTGTCACCTATTATACCCGTGTGCACGGGGAGTGGTTCAGGTATGCAAAATTCACTAGCCAATATTCATTGGCGTTTTCTCTCAAAGTCAGAGATGATTGGGGCTCCCAAGTGAATCCCCTAATGTCGTCATGACATAACGTCTCCGTTCCCTCCATCAGGGAAGAGCCTGTCCTTCAACAAAAAACGACCCTATAGGTCGTTTGTGCAAGCCCTTATTACGACCTATATTTACATTTTAAAGTTAAGCGCCCTCTAGCGCGCGTAAAAATAATGACAGTCTCGTGTTGCGTCTGTCGTCATGAAATGACGTATGACTGTCATTACCAATCAAAATGCGTGTTTATTTAAATGCAATATGTGGACTTTTTACACCAATCTCACAGTATTCGAACATATTTTACTAGGTGGCTAATTCGTACGAATGACCACACCTAACCCTACCCCTAAACCTACCCCTTACAGGAATCATGCAAAATCATGATTTTTAGTGCACATTTTATGAGCGCGTGCGTTCTCTGGGATCGAACCCATGATCGCATGATCACATAATTACATATTGTCATATAACGCAATGCTCTACCAACCGAGCTACACGAAACCCAAACTATGACGCAGATAAAAGAGTACAAAACATTAATATGAAAATGTCCTGTTGCCAAAAGGGGCGCAATTGTAGCATACGCTCTGATGGGTCGTATTTCAGGGATTTGGACAAACGACCTATACGGGCGTATTGGTTGGAGGACAGGTTGTCAGGGAACGAGAGTTACGTACATAACTGAGACGTTATTTACTCCCCCCACCCACAATTCATGCCGGACCTGAAACTCAAACCCGCAACCTTTGGGTTACAAGTCCGACTCTCTACCCTTAAGGCCATGGTTATCCATTATCACTCTTATATAGTATTACAAAAAAGGGGGAGATTTTTATTATTATTACTATTTTTTTTTACACAGTTACAATTAAGAATTTATTTTGTGAAATTGTGTCAAAATAAATCCAATAGTGTTCAAACCGCTCATTTAAATTGCTTTTCTATGGACATTGAAGTACAGTAAGTCACAGAAGTTGAGATAGAAAAACAATAAATAAATGTTTTCAACATATCAGTGTTGAAATATAATTTTATGAGATTATATCAGATTATAACAGCGTATTTCTACATTTCTACAATGTAAATATTATTTATTTCAAAGTTGTAATTTCTATTATTTTATTACTTTTGAAGTATCTTTTAAAAGAAAATACTATTTCATTTTTTCTACTTATTTAATTGTACATTTAATTCAATATGTTACTTGTCATTTCTTTGTAAGTGAAATTTACTTGAAAATTGTTTTAAAAGTAAATCCTACACCATTTTTCCCCCCAGAAATAGTCAGGAAAAAGAGCAGCAAGATTGTAATGAGACTGCAGGGGATAAGATGTCAAGTGATTTGAAGGTAATGTTTAGATTTGATGTTTCCATCATGCTGTCATTTCTGAGAACCAGTCAATATGGTGGAAGTGAGGTAATCACTAAGGTGAGGGTGATGGGTGAAAGGGTTCAAAGGCTTAATGTGAAGGTGACTGTAGATTGACGAGTGAAGAAGCTATGGTAAAAAGGACAGGCTGTGGGAAGGAGATACAGAAATTATCAGACACACGAGAGGAAGATTCCAGTAAAGACAAGGTCAAGTTTGTTGCCAACCCTGATGCTGCATTCTCAAAGGAAGAGCTTTCTGAGCTGGTGTGGTAGCACAATGGTTGAGGCTTTGCTTGGGTAAGAAAAACATCACATGACCTGTGGAAATTTATAAGTATTTATTTGTCAGATTGTGTATTTTCGTCCAAAGGGATGTTACAGTGCATTCAAGGTTCACGTGTAATCAGTAAGTGTGTTCTCAGGGAATCAGACCTATGAAATTGGTGTTGCTATCATCGTGTTCTACCAGCTGAGCTACAGCAACTGCACATTATGAGTTATGAGTCCATTGTTATCAACATTGTACACTTGAGTAAAGCACCAGGTTTCTCCAGCCTATACAGTATAGTTACCTTGGAGGAAAAGCATCTGGTAAATGAAACTAAATGAATGTAGCAAAGATACAGTAATTTGGCAAACAGCTTGAAAAAGCTGAGATAGCCAGACAGTTTACCACTGAAATTCACCAAAAACATATATGAAAGATATTGTAGCAGTTAAAAAAAGTTTAGAAATCGTGAGTTTACAAAAAAATACTGGACAGTTATAAATGAATTCACATCTTTCAACTGGTCTTATTTTTAATCTTTCACCCAACTGCCAAACTGTATTAAGCTGATATGACTTTTAATCATTCACAGCATTATTTATTTATTTTTTAAATTTTATTTTTAACAATCCAATTTTCACTCATTAAAATGATCATTCTTGATATCAGTAATTACATTTCCACTAAGTAAAAATGTGAATTCTTAAAATAAATTTTTTTTAATCAAAAATAAGAATTTTTTTATACTAGTAAACTAGCAGTAATATAATTCTTGATAGATGCAACTTCACACTTATCTGCCTTTCAAATGCAATTACAGATACCAGTTTCTGACTTGTTTAATATTAAATTTCACACCAGGAATGTACATGTGCAAATCATAAAAAAATATTCTTTATATTAATAATTATGTGTTTGCAAATGTCTATTATTGACATCAGTTGTATTACTTTGTAATAATGCATTTTTTTAATGTCAATAATAGGGCTTTGACTAATTACGATTTTCCTTTCTGATACCTGTAATGTGATTGCTACTACTGAGAAAGCCATTTTAAAGAAGTTTTATTAAATATGAAATCTATTTTCATATATCAAAAATACCAAATTAAATATGTTAAAATACATTTACAAATCAAGAATTACCATTTCAACAAGTGAAAATGTAATTATTGAGAATATGAATTTGGATTTTTACCAGTAAAAGTAATTACTGATAGCAGAAATTGTATTTTTACCAGTAAGAAAGATATATCTGTTTTGTGTATCTAGAATTTTAACTAGTAAGCAACTCAGTTTTGATAGAGGTAATTACATTTCCATACAAACCACCACACACACAGGATTGAGGGATGTCATAGATCCATCTACAATCTATGCTGCCTTTAAAAATCAACCAGCTGAAAGGATCTTAATAGAAAGGATATGATACTATGATTGGATTTGGACATGTTTTGTTCACTACATCCGTATTCGTATAGCCACTACCTTTATATCACATAGTCAGGTAGGACTAGCATTAGTATTAGCATACAGTATCTACTCCAACTGACAAGGAGATGGAGCCACTGCTTGGCATCTTTCTCAGTCAGAGTCAATTTTCACATTTTTAATCCCACAACCACATTGTAGAACCAACAGCTTTACAAGGAATCAAATAAACAAGAGGTTTACTTGTGAACAGGAAGTGACACAAGACTCCTGATAGCATTTCAGCTCTGTTTCAGGAGAAGAAGATAAAGTTCACATCAGACGCAGCATGAATTACCATAGTGTCCTCGAATGAGAGAATCCAATAATCCTCCAGTGTTCTGTCTACATACATCGACTGCCATATGAGTTTGGCTAATACTTCGTCCAGACCATCTGTCACTGGAATAATAGTGTAAAGTGCCTCAATCTAAAGCAGTCCAAAACAAACTGCACCAGATGAACATCATTCCTTGAAATCTTCTTACTAGTTTACATTTGTAAATACCAATCCATAATGAGATGGATGGGATCGCACACACGTACATACGCTCACGTACAAGCTAGCCGTATTGATTTCGAAACAGAGCGGCAGAAATAGCGGCGAGCGCAACCACCGGTCTTCAGGCAGATGTCTAATAGACTTCGGTGAGTCTTCACTTCATCACGCCAGGCCACCGCTGACAGTTAGATGCTGGAGGGCAATTAAAATTAAAGCGTGGCTGATTAGAATATCATATTCATCTGGATGGTAATTACTGTGTCTGGCTTGGTATAAATAATTAATTATGCAAAACCCATGCAGCTGCCACTGGCTAGAGTTAACTGACTTTCTGTCAATATCTCACCGCGCTGGAAAGGATAAAGAGACTGAGGAAATAAGCACTTTAGCTGCTATCTTTCTGCCCTGTCGGGCCTCTCTGTGGCACTGAATCAGTATCTGTTTGCCCTCTGTGAGCGCAGGTGGCTCTTTGGGGACAATACGAAGGCTCTTTCTAAGCCCTCAAAGCACGGAAGTTATAAAGGGCAGCGAACAGGAGCTACAACCTCTCATTAATACAAATGAACTCTTCAGACGTATTTCATTTACTCAGGGAGATGTGTTAGCTTGGCAATACCTTGCTGAAATTAATGATGAATAATAAGAACAAAACCTCCTAGATTAATGTCGGGAGAAGAAATATTTCCCCTCGATTTGATGAATTTCACATGTTTGAAGAAAGCTTTTATTGTTCCAGCTTGTCAGAGGAATGGTGGTTTCTGAGATTTCATTGGTAATGTTGTTTTTCTTTCATTTGTCCTGAGGCTCTGCGTTACAACAAGGCAAACCTTCTCCACCCTCCGCTGGATATTTCATTAGCCGTCTATGGACTGATTGATGATGTGAGTCACTCACTTTGGAGCGGGAAGTACCCTGTAGCTTCACAGACTTTTACAGACAATAGTGTTTTAGGTTCTACAATAGGGTTAGAGACAATAAAAAAAACAATAATTGATGACCTATTGTGACAGGATCTGTGTATAGGTAGTTATTTATATATTTTAACATGTAAAGTCTTTTAAAAGTATTCACACTTTTAACTGTTTCCCCATTTTCAAGAGCAGCGTAAATTACAGTATTTAACTACTGTATTTATACTCAGTAATGCATTACAGTCAACACTGAATATAATATAAAATAGTATAAATTCTATCTCACAAATAGAATACAAATTTCAGGTGGAATTATTCTTCCATATAAAGTGATCTGAAATAATTCCTGACATATAAATTCAAAATACCTGATCTGTTTCCTGACACACTTAAGTTATCACTGGTGCCCCAATTGGTTTTATACATCCTATAATTAGTTAAAGGAAAATCATCTGTGTGTAATCAAGGGGTTTCCCATGATTGTAGAATAAATACTGATGTATCTGGAAGGTCAAGCTTTGGGTAAGTCAATATTAGGGCAAAACTTGCTATGCTTTACAACTTTGAAAAAATAATGGGAAGGAACAAGGCAGCAGATGGATACAAGATTTCCAAGTCACTGAATATCCCTCAGAGTACAGTTAAATCTATAATTAATGAATTGAAAGAGTATGTCACAGCCGTGAATTTACCTAGAGAAGGCTGTCCTCAAAAACTGAATGACCATGCAGGAGACTAGAGGCCAATGACAACTTTGAATGAGTTACAAACAGTATAACAAGATGTCATACTGTTTGACATCTTAGCATTTGTTTGCCAGAAAGCATTTTAGAGACTCTCAAACACCGTAAAGTATGTCTTATACATTGTTAGACTTGATACTAAACATGTTTGGCATTATCCAAACACTCTACATAATCAGAAGCACAACTTTTGAGTAGTTCTGCAAAGACCAATGGAAAAAATAATAGTGACCCATCCATACACACACACACACACACACACACACACACTCATATCTGTAATTGTTAAAACAGGCTTTTACTAAATACTGACCTAAAGAGAACAAGTACTTATGCATATTGTTATCTTTAATTAACATAATACATTTTGACCAATTTGTAGTTTTTCTGTTTATCAGTTTCAAAAAGACAATGGCTCAGTGGTTCGGTGGTTCAGTGGAGTAAAACAACAAAACACGAACACTTCCAAGTATAGTGAACACTTATTAAAACACCCAATTTAAACATCTACAAATAAGTAATTAAGTGTATATGCCTCATTAGCACAACCTTCGCAAAGGCATCCATAGGCCCTTGTAAAGATGATAATCTAATGCAGAGCGTTATATAACTGTGCGGTCGTTCTGTTCCATGTGGGAATTTTGTGGGAACTAATGTTGGAACCGGAACAAAGGGAGTTCAAGATCACTTAGCATGTTTATTAAACTTTACATTACCCTTCAATTACTCTCTAGCTACCCAATGTGCAAAGTCATAGCTTTAGCTGAACCCAGCATGTCAGCAGTGTATGGATGAACTTGAGAGAGTTAAAAATAAATGTTGGTTAATTACTAGCAGCCTTGGACAGAAGCATTCCTTACAGAGAAATCATTGGGTGGGCTGAGCGTTTTGGAGATTACGGCACTTTTCTGACCACAGACGGGTTGAATCACTGCATACATCCAGCTGGGGGGTAATTTCCCTGTGAGTTCTAAAATCATATTTGATCCTAAGCATATTTGTCAAATTAAATGTATGTTAAAGCCTTGTCACATTCAAATAGGTCAAATAATAAATTGTTACATAATTAGACAAAATATTCCCCTGAAATGATATTACGCCTGACGAATTGCCGTGACACTCAATGAGCTCAACTGTTGGGCTAATGAGCTAATGTAGTTTGTATTGACCATCTGAAAACAGTTCAATAAATGATATACTTGGGCAATACTGTTCATGTATGCATGTTATTCTGCATGCTTTATAGTTTTACACTGAGAGAGATGAATTGCTCTGCCTTTCTATGGGAAATTAATTCATTATATGCTATACAGTACGCCTCTTAAACTGGGATCAGGTTTGTTGTGGGTTTGATCAGGATTTAAATTGGGATTTTAGAGTTATAGACTACTGTTCATAAGTTTGGGATCAGTAAGATTTTTATTTATTTATTTATTTTTGTTTGTTTATTCATTTATTTTATTTTTTTGCTGCATTTATTTGATCAAAAATACAGTGAAAACAGTAATAATGCATTTTCTATTTTAAAATACATTAAAACAATTTATTCCTGTGATGGCAAAGCTGAATTTTCATAAGCCATTACTACATTCTTCAGTGTCACATGATCCTTCAGAAATCATTTTAATATGCTGATTTCAATATTGAAAGCAGTTGTGCTGCTTAATTTGTTTTTGGAACCTGTGATATTTTTCAGGATTCTTTGATGAATAAAAAATCTTTTGTAACAATTGAAGTCTTTACTGTCACTTCTATCAATTTAACTAATGCCTCTCAAAAAGTATGATGTAAATGAAAAGATGTAAATTATATGGATCAAATAAAAAATTGGTGAACAAATGATTTTGTAAAAAAAAAAAATATATATATATATATATATATATATATATATATATATATTTAAACAAGAATTACCTATGTAAAAAAAATACTGCCAAATATTTTTTACATAAACTTACTATACATGGATAAATTGACGTTTTCTTAAGGGGCATAAGTTTCAGAACTAAAATAAAAATCTAAACCAGAAACTATCAGGATTTGTCTCTATAGATGTTACATTGCTTCAATGTGTTACAGACTAAATCTTTTGAATCCTTTCAGTGTGTGGCTCGTAACCATTGGATAATCAGGACCATCTGATGCAGCCTTAATTTAAAACCTCAAACATCAGAGAAATATAAAAAGAATGCTTAATCATATTCATTATAAAATATTTGGTTTGACTCAGCGGATTTTGCCACATTTACAACTGCTTTAAAAACAGGGGCTTTAACTCGCAACTCACACACTTTCCATGTCCTTCAAGAGGACTTTTCTAGGTGCACCTGGTGCTACTGGGAAACAGGGCCATGATCTGAACACGCAGTCTGGCTGTAGAGTCTGGACTTCTAAAAGGAGCATCACAGCTGTTTAGTTGTTGGCCTTCATTGCCTGGCACAGACCTGAGAAGCTGCATTTCTTCCTCTCTGTCAGCAGCATGCAGGAGAGTCAGCCTGTCAACTGCTCAATCCTGCCAAAACAAGCCTGGAGCACTCCCCTCACATCAGGGGCGGAGATGGTCCTGGGCTTTTGGGGTATCATTTTTTCTCTAGACCCAAACCTGATTCCCCCTCGCCATGCACTTCCCCGCATTAATGTGAGTAGCGTGCTGCTGAGGGTTAATTTAATGACTACAGACCACAGCTGAACATAGGGAGTGACAATATGCAGGCAACAACTGCGGCTACATTTTCAGCTAAAAACACACCAGAGAATTGTGCTGGAAGTAAACAAGAAATATGCTGTATCTTCACGCTTCAGACCCAATACAGTGTCTTTCCTCAGTCACATGGCCTCATAATGTTCATGTTCAACATTAGGCCTCTGAATGTTCATATATTTTATCTGAATGATATGTTTCAGTGTACTCAACTACTGGATTTTGTACTAAGCTTCAAAACATGTAACAGATCTCTTAATATAAAAGAAAATGATTGAATTATTTAATAAATAAATACATTTAAGAGAGAAAAAAGTCAATGTCAGATATAAAGGTACAATTACAAGATAGTTGAAATTATGAGATATAAATTCAAAACACATAAAGTGACATCCTGAGATGTAAAGTCAAATAAAGTCACACATGGGATGTTATGTCTCCCCATAAGAAAATGTGATATTTGACATATTTTGCCCCTATATTAAAAGTTATATTGTCACATGTTATAAATAAGACATTATAATTTCTAAGTTTTATAATTTTATAATTGTATAAGTTTATAACACATATAAAATCCCTATATTAAATTTGTATATGTACATTTCTTAATAATATCTGTATGATGATTTTTATGTGGTATTATACATAGTAACCATATGTCAACAACATATCTATTTCATTTATGCAACTTTATTAAAACAATATATATCCAGAAAACTGTATGTTTTTTTTTTTTTAATGCATGGCTATCTTTTATATTTACTTATATAATATCAACACGTATTGACGAGCTTTAGGATGGATATACATGTACATGACAAATATGTCCGATATACTATTACACATTTATAAATGTACTAATTTGTATGGTGTAGATATACATGTTTATATAGGAATTTGCTCCAATTTTTTAATATATACTTTATAACATTTGCTTTATAATAATTGATTTATAATGTTTAATATACGCTAATATACATACAGTGGGTACGGAAAGTATTCAGACCCCCTTAAATTTTTCACTCTTTATTATATTGCAGCCATTTGCTAAAATCATTTAAGTTCATTTTTTTTCCTCATTAATGTACACACAGCACCCCATATTGACAGAAAAACACAGAATTGTTGACATTTTTGCAGATTTATTAAAAAAGAAAAACTGAAATATCACATGGTCCTAAGTATTCAGACCCTTTGCTGTGACACTCATATATTTAACTCAGGTGCTGTCCATTTCTTCTGATCATCCTTGAGATGGTTCTACACCTTCATTTGAGTCCAGCTGTGTTTGATTATACTGATTGGACTTGATTAGGAAAGCCACACACCTGTCTATATAAGACCTTACAGCTCACAGTGCATGTCAGAGCAAATGAGAATCATGAGGTCAAAGAAACTGCCTGAAGAGCTCGGAGACAGAGTTGTGGCAAGGCACAGATCTGGCCAAGGTTACAAAAAAATTTCTGCTGCACTTAAGGTTCCTAAGAGCACAGTGGCCTCCATAATCCTTAAATGGAAGACGTTTGGGACGACCAGAACCCTTCCTAGAGCTGGCCGTCCGGCCAAACTGAGCTATCAGGGGAGAAGAGCCTTGGTGAGAGAGGTAAAGAAGAACCCAAAGATCACTGTGGCTGAGCTCCAGAGATGCAGTCGGGAGATGGGAGAAAGTTGTAGAAAGTCAACCATCACTGCAGCCCTCCACCAGTCGGGGCTTTATGGCAGAGTGGCCCGACGGAAGCCTCTCCTCAGTGCAAGACACATGAAAGCCCGCATGGAGTTTGCTAAAAAACACCTGAATAAGATTCTCTGGTCTGATGAGACCAAGATAGAACTTTTTGGCCTTAATTCTAAGCGGTATGTGTGGAGAAAACCAGGCACTGCTCATCCAACGTGATCTCACAGAATTCCGTGTAATGTTCACGGACTTAATTAACCTCCGAATCTGTGGTGGCATCACGGAATCGCCGAAAATTCCGTGATGGGCTCACAGAAAAAATTCCGTGATGGGCTCACAGAAGTGATACCAATGTAAGTCAGTGACGGGCATCAGCCGTGCTCCACGCACGGAAACCCTTAGCATCAATATGCCGACGCGATACTGGGACATTTATCGTCATTATTGTTCAGAACTGGGTAGGTTTAGGGTAGGGGTGGGGTCAGGTACTCCAGTGAAAGTATAACTGCATCGGAGTCACTCTTTTTACGTTGAACCAGTGAATCCGTTCATGGACCACGGCTGATGCCTTCTGTGAGCCCATCACGGAATTTTCGGCGATTCCGTGATGCAACCACAGATTCGGAGGTTAATTAAGTCCGTGAACATTACACGGAATTCTGTGAGATCAGGTTGGCTCATCACCTGTCCAATACAGTCCCAACAGTGAAGCATGGTGGTGGCAGCATCATGCTGTGGGGGTGTTTTTCAGCTGCAGGGACAGGACGACTGGTTGCAATCGAGGGAAAGATGAATGTGGCCAAGTACAGGGATATCCTGGACGAAAACCTTCTCCAGAGTGCTCAGGACCTCAGACTGGTCCGAAGGTTTACCTTCCAACTAGACAATGACCCTAAGCACACAGCTAAAATAACGAAGGAGTGGCTTCACAACAACTCCGTGACTGTTCTCGAATGGCCCAGCCAGAGCCCTGACTTAAACCCAATTGAGCATCTCTGGAGAGACCTAAAAATGGCTGTCCACCAACGTTTACCATCCAACCTGACAGAACTGGAGAGGATCTGCAAGGAGGAATGGCAGAGGATTCCCAAATCCAGGTGTGAAAAACTTGTTGCATCTTTCCCAAAAAGACTCACGGCTGTATTAGATCAAAAAGGTGCTTCTACTAAATACTGAGCAAAGGGTCTGAATACTTAGGACCATGTGATATTACAGTTTTTCTTTTTTAATAAATCTGCAAAAATGTCAACAATTCTGTGTTTTTCTGTCAATATGGGGTGCTGTGTGTACATTAATGAGGAAAAAAATTAACTTAAATGATTTTAGCAAATGGCTGCAATATAACAAAGAGTGAAAAATTTAAGAGGGTCTGAATACTTTCCGTACCCACTGTATATGCTTTTACCTCACATGAAAATATATTCCATACATGGAAATTAATATACAGTGGTGTGAAAAAGTGTTTTTTAATCCCCCTTCCTGATTTTTAAATTTTTTGCATATTTGTCACACTTAAAAGATTCAGATCATCAAAAAAAATGTAATATTACACAAAGATAATGCAAGTAAATACAAAATGCAGTTTTTAAATGATGATTTCATTTATTAAGGGAAAAAAGCTGTCCAAACCTACCTGGCCCTACATGAAAAATGAATTGCCCCCTCCTATTAAATCATGAAAGAACTGTGATTAACCAAATTATTTTAGAAAGCTGAGTTAAATTTCACTAGCCAAACTCAGGCCTGATTACTGCCAGACCTGTTGAATCAAGAAATCACTTAAATAGAACCTGTCTGACAAAGTGAAGCATTTAAAGAACAACACATCATTCCGCGATCTTAAGTAATTCATAAACAGATGAGAAACAAAATAGTTTACATGTATCAGTCTGGAAAGGGTTATAAAGCCATTTCTAAGGCTTTGGGACTCCAGCAAACCATGGTCAGAGCCATTATCCACAAATGGAGAAAACTTGGATATAACAATAAGAAAGAGACTGGGCAAAAACAGCATCCATGGGAGAGTTCCAAGGCTAAAGCCACTGCTGAAAGAACACAAAGGCTCATCTCACATTTGCCAAAAAATATCTTGATTATCCCCAAGACTTTTGGGCAAATATTCTGTGGACTCATGCGACAAAAGTTGAACTATTCGGAAGGTGTGTGTCCTGTTACATCTGGGTTAAAACCAACACAGCAGTTCATAAAAAGAACATCATACCAACAGTCAAACATGGTGGTGGTAGTGTGATGGTTTGAGGCTGCTTTGTAGCTTCAGAACCTGGATGACTTGCCATAATTGATGGAACCATGAATTCTGCACTCTATCAGAAAATCCTGAAGGAGAATGTCCGGCCATTTGTTTGTGACCTCAAGCTGAAGCGAACTTGGGTTCTGCAGCAGGACAATGATCCAAAACACACCAGCAAGTCCACCTCTGAATGGCTGAAGAAAAACAAAATAAAGACTTTGGAGTGGCCTAGTTAAAGTCCTGACCTGAATCCTATTGAGATGCTGTGGCATGACCTTAAAAAGCAGTTCATGCTTGAAAACCCTCCAATGTGGCTGAATTACAACAATTCTGCAAAGATGAGTGGGCCAAAATTCCTCCACAGCGCTGTAACAGACTCATTGCAAGTTATCGCAAACGCTTGATTGCAGTTGTTGCTGCTAAGGGTGGCCCAACCAGTTATTAGGTTTAGGGGGCAAGCACTTTTTCACAGAGGGCCATATGGGTTTGGATTTTGTTTTCCCTTCATAATAAAAAATTTCATTTAAAAACTGCATGTTGTGTTTACTTGTGTTATCTTTGATTAATATTTACATTTGTTTGATGATCTGAAACATTAAAGTGTGACAAACATGCAAAAAAAAAAAAAATCAGGAAGGGGGCCAACACTTTTTCACACCACTGTATGTACATAAATAACATTAGTGTATGGGTCAATTGTATGATATTCTGTAGGCAAATAAAGTGACATTGAGATATAGTATGATATAAATTCACATTGTAGGCATAAAAATCACACTGTCCTTAACTTGTCATTTGAGATATTAAGTAATTTTATGAGAAATAAAGGCACAACTGATAAAGATAAAATCACAGTGCGGGAGTTTGGGGCCTAGCAGACTGCCGTCAGTGTTAAAAATAGAAGTAGTTGCATTTGAGGTGGCCTTTGAGGATTTAAGTTCCTACAATTTATTCTCTTTCTTTCCATCTCAGCCTCACTTAGACCCCCTCAAGCCTGAGAATGGTTAGAGGGGGCGTGTCTGTGGGGCACTCTGGGTAAAAACACATAAAACCCCTTCATCCCTCACAATTTTGCGTCTTGCACTTTGCACCATTGCGGCCCTTTTTTGCAGTTTGTTCCTCCCACCTGCTGTTGGCAGATATTGACAGAGCAAAAACATGAGACTGAAAAAACAACATACAAATTTCCTGTGTCTCTGCCTGCATGTTGAAAGGCTGTATCTGAGCCATGCAGGACCGTTACGCCTCTCAGAGCGAGCAAAGGAAAGACATAAATCAAGGCTGTTTCATGTAAGATATGAGATTTTCATTGAGCCTTTCAAATGAAGCCTTTTATGCTGGAAAATGATTGACAGTTGTAATGGTGTAATGCTCACAAAATGAGCTGAAAAGAAAGAGGCAGTCAGCCAACTCAGATTTGATCATGAAAAACCAGCCCTCAAAATAGAGCTGGCAGCATAAGCCCAGCTGATTCTGCTTTAATGCAGCTCATAATGTGGAAAACTGGGAGCCCTTCCTGTCCATAATTGCGGGGTACCAGCATTAAAATGTGGTGGCTGCTTTAAAATGAAAAGCTTCTTAGTGCAAAGGAACTCCCTGTTAACAAGGCTGTAAATTACCACAAGGTCGAAGCAGAGTGAGAAGCACTTCAGTTTTTGGAGGTTGTAAGAAAACAAACCATGGCCACGTTAATACAGATCAATGCTGAAATATGAATAGCAATTGAATGAATGACAACATTATTCCTTTATAAAACCTACTATCAAAGATGTACTTGCTGTGCAATCTATTGCATTTGTGAAGTCTTTCCAGGACAAGGAAGGACAAGGACACTGAGAGAGAGAGAGAGAGAGAGAGAGAGAGAGAAAATACAATAACATAATGAATTTTTTATGTATATGATGACGATATTTATGCAGTGCCATTCAAAAGTGGCAGTAAAGATATGTATAATGTTACAAATTATTTCTATTTCAAACAAACACTGCTGTTTTGAACATTCTACTAAGAAAACTTGAGCACTAAATCAGTATATTAGAATAATTTCTGAAGGATCATGTGACACTGAAGACTAGAGTAATGGCTGCTGAAAATTCAGGTTTTCCATAAATTACATTTTAAAATATATTCAAATAGAAAATGGTTGTTTTAAAACATAATAAAATTTAACATTGTCACATCATATTTTACTGTATTTTTGATCAAATAAATGCAGCTATAGCTATAGTCGGAAAACCTGAAAGTAATGAGACAATGTCAAGCTATTAATAGTTTGGTAGAATTTTAGTTAACACGATGGTGACTTGTCAAACAGCTTGTACAAATCTTAAACTGCTCAGCAAAGTGCTTCAGATGGAGCTATGATTATACCCATCCATCAATCTATATCTCCATGGGTCTATATTTTCATATTACCTCCATGGATCACAGTGTGGCACAGAACACAGGAGTCGGTGCCATGATGCCTAGACATGTTGTATCTGGAGTTGTTATGAATGCATGTAAATGAAACCCCATATCTGCTGGCTTTGATGATGTGGAAACTTTCCAAACAACTAGAGAGCTACTGATGCGAGTGTGATTTAGATCAGCCAATTAACAATTAAGGTACCAAAACTGTGACTACACACATGCCAAGGGCATCTCCTTTCAACATTTCCCATGGAGACTTCTGGAGGTTCCTGGAAAAGTACTGTTCATATTGCAAATGGATCAGATGACCCTTTGCAAGAGGGGAGGAGCCACCTTGGAGCCCTCCATCTGCTGCCTATCAAGGGAATGAAGATCATCTTCAAGTGTCCTTGCCTTGAAAAGCCCCTGATAGAACAAAATGATGGAAGGCAGTTAATGATCTCTTTAAAGTCATGTAGGCAGATTCTGATCACGCTGCATCTTCCTGCATTTATTATATCAATTGAATTTGCATGTGACTTTACCAAAAAAGTTCACAATGGTTTAGAGAAACTCTTTTGTTATGCGATTAGATCAAGCTATTTGCAGCCTTTAAAACCAAAATAATTATGTTTCCCCCCTTTGCACATGCATAATGGTTAATTATTGTTGAAACTGTGGTGCGGCGGTTAGCATATGTACCCATGACATTGTTGCAGCGCTGCTTGTGTTGATGCTGGTTTGGTTATTAATATCCCAGTTCTTCCTCTCTCTCTACCTTCACTTTCCAGTCATTCTATACGACCCTGCAGGGTGGTATGACCAAAGTCTATATTATTATTCATAGTATGAGTAACTTAATATCACAGTAATGTAAAAGTCTATATCATGCCATTGTGACGACGGTAAAGTCAAAAACACTATTTTACTGAAGAAAAAATGCAAAAACACATAATAAAACATGTTTTGGTAAATCATAATTTATGTAAAAATGAATAATTATGAGATAAAAGTCAAAATTAGAATATACTGATGAATAATTTAGTTAAAACAAAATGTTGAGATGAAATGTCAAAAATTATGAAAATAAAATGTCATAATTAAGACATGTTAATTGCTTTTGACAATTTCGACTAATCATGACAAAATGCTGACATATCGATTGCTTTGTCATTTCAATCACAATTGGATGAAATAATGAGTCATCGTCAAAATTAAGATATTAAAATTACAGAATTATTAAACAAGGAGCAACAATAACACCGTGAAACTATTTTTTTTTATAAATGTTTTGTTTCGCTTTTATTTTTGATGTTTCTTTATGAAGTTTGACATGCTGCATATGAAAATCACATTACTTTTTTGTTCATCTTATACAAGCTATGCAATTTGTTATGCAATTACATTTGCTATGCAATTACTCATGCATACAAATTACATGGATGGTACTGTAAATGCATAATACTGAGTTAAAAACATTTTAACATAAACAGTTACCAAAAGTGAGTCATTCAAAACTATATATATATATATATATATATATATCATAAAAAAATTAAGTGAAACTAATTTTTGTTATAATGTGGAAACAACAAAAAGTTTCATTGTTAGCTATATTTGTTACTGTTTCTACTGAGTCAAATTTGGCTCCAGCATCTGAAGGATCTCGTTATGTTTTTTCTGGCTTTGGCCGTACATTCTCTTCTTTCTGTGTTTAGCTGAGGCAGCTATCTGGAGCATCCACACACAGAGAGATTACCCTGCTAACCGTCAATCCCTTTTCTAACAGTTGAGGAGATGAGACAAGCCGTTGGCTCCCATCCGCGGCCTTCTCTCTCTCATCAGCTTCTAATCGGCTGTGTTTGGGTTAGAAGAGCCACAGTCACTGCCATTCTGGACCACGTCCACCCAGCAGGCCCAAGGCCCAAATGGCCTTGTATCCACCTTCATGCTGTCCACATCTGCTCCTACTCTCAGGACCTCACAGCCTATAGGGTGTACAGAGCACACGGACACACAAAAACACAGATACTCACACAGCCAGTCTAGTGCCATTTCTCATACTGAAGTAACTGGAGGGGCCTGGTCAAATCCATCCATCAGTCTAAGGCGTCCTTCAATCTGGACCAGAACTAATGCATTAAAACAAGTGTGTAAAAGCAGCAGCGATAATTGGAATGTTCTTTAGGCCAACACAGAATGCAATCAGACTACAAAACATTACTTTAACCACACATTGACAAACAAAACAGACAGAAGCCATATAGCTAATTGGACATGTGTGAGACTGGCATTATTAGTGTTTTACTTCGATTTCATGCTTGTTTTGTCCCTCCACAGTGAAATTGTGATTCTGTGTGTATTCCCTAAGTGACAATAAGAGTTAGTGGGCTATGTAGCAAATCAATCTGTAGTATTGAGTGATAGTATTTATGCTTGTACTGTATTATTATAAGATGAAAGCTGCACTGATCCAGACCATTTGTATACTCTGAGAGAATTCCACAATTCCTATTTTTTGGAAGTATATATGGAAGCCCATTTGAATATATTGTGCCTTATGTATGGAAGCCCATAAGAAAAACGTTTTGGTCGGTAAATCATAATTTAAAGTAAATTATGAGTTAAAATTTTAAATTAGGACATACAAAGTCATAAGTAAGATAAAAATGTAAATTATGAAATAAAAATTCATGATTGTTTTTTTTGTTATAATTTTGACTTTTGGCAAATTTGACTTGTTATCATTGTTTTTGTCATCATTTCAAGTTGAAATTATGATATAAAATATCATAATCATGACAGTCAAAAATGACATAAAATGCAAAAATTAAAATAATACAATTTGGACTTTGTCATAATTTTGACAACTTTTTTTGACACTTTTTAAGAGAAAACTTTGACTTTATATCATAATTATGACTTAGTATCTTATAATTTAGAGTTATGGACTAATTATGAATTACCAAAGCTTGATGGGTTTTCATACATATACAGTATCTCGAGCAAATAGCCATTAATTTAAATAAACCTGATTAACAATACTATACAGTGCAACAATACTATACAGTGCAACAATTATAGTATTGATTAACATCAATACTATAATTGTTGCACTGTATATTTAATTCTAATGATTAAAAACTAAATAAAGGTCCCATCATTATATCCTGACTTTTCGTAGACCTTTTTATAGACTTTTTTCACGTTCTTTAAATGTGACCGTTTACCACAAAACCAGTCTTAAGGCGAGACACTGCAGGTGAATAGGGTAAAAAAATTAACTAATAGTTATCGCCTTACTTACCTAGTTGATTGATTACATTGATAATTGCAAACATTTTTTGTATTACAAGTTTTCTAAAATGTTAGGTTTAAATATGCAAATGAGGCATTATTTAATGAAATACGCACTAATTTGCATACATTTCTAGTACAAAAATCTAAACACTGGATGAAGTCAGTTTCAAAATTCTTGTTTAATTTTTTGGACATATTATAATCAAAAGTTTTTACAGAGGGAATTTTGGGTATCTCATTTTGTCACTCCATAATTCAGAAAATACTTAGAACAGACAGAAAACACTATATTTTGACAATTTTGGGGCGATTAAAATGTTGTATATAATCAAGCAAATTATATATGAACAAATCCCTCTGTAAAAACCTTCAGGATATAGACAGGAATAAAAATGTAAAGTTTGGTGTGTGTAAGTGCTACTGAAGTGGAGATTTATGGCTCAGTGTAGGAGAAAAAACTCATTTTGAGAAAACGGCCTTTAAAAATATGTATTGTAATTGAAATCTATTGACACAAATAGATAAAGTGCTATAAAAGAAACACTTAACAGTGTCTTTTGGATGTTTTCGTTCTACTAGTCTGAAAAAACACTTTATGAAAAACCAAAAAGCCCAAAATCTCAAAATTGACAGGTGCATAAAAAAACAGTGTTTTTGCCTGTAGTGTCTCCCCTTAAGGGTCAAATTTTTCAGAATTGAGATGTATACATCATCTGAAAGCTGAATAAATACGCTTTCCATTGATGTATGGGTTGTTATGATAGGACAATATTTGGCTGAGATACAACTATTTGGAAATCTGGAATCTGAGGGTGCAAAAAAATCTAAATATTGAGAAAATCGCCTTTAAAGTTGTCCAAATGAAGTTCTTAGCAATGCATATTACTAATCAAAAATTAAGTTATTTACAGTAGGAAATTTACAAAATATCTTCATGGAACATGATCTTTACTGAATGTCCTAATGATTTTTGACATGAAAGAAAAATCAATAATTTTGACCCATACAATGTATTTTTGGCTTTTGCTACATATATACCCCAGCGACTTAAGACTGGTTTTGTGGTCCAGGGTCACAAATCACAAATCCTAAGAACAAAAGTTATAATGAATAGAATTTTATAAAATAGAAAATTTGCCTAGTAAGAAACATTGACAAAATACATTTTAGACACTGCTTGAAACATTCAAGAAAGATAAGAACGAAGACATCCACATCAGTCATTCTTAATCAAATCAAAAACTTGCTCAACACAAGTCCATCCATTTCTTGTCCATTTTTTTTCGACCAACAAAAGCTGTTGACATTACGTCATCCACAATCTCGTCTCAGCTCTTTGGCTATGGCGGCTGCGGGCCCTTGGCAGTGATGACATATGAGTGAGAGCCGCGCAGGCAGTGTGGGATATGCTGCCTGCTGCTCTAATGAGCCAGCAGCTCCCTGCCACCGTGCTGCTGCGAGAGAGCAGATAAGCACGGACGGGGGTTCGCTGCTCCCATTTAAACGGCACAGTGCCGCTCTGCCTATACTCAGCCTGGGAACCACACAGCAAAGAAACAAAGCACCCTCCTGGTGAGGCGACTATGTGATCATGCCAACCAGTGACAAGACAGCCAGAGAGACACGGGGAGCTAGAAAACCTTTAAAAGCACAGCAGTAGACAGCAAGAGAGAATGAAAAGCACTATTCGGAAGGGATTAGTTTTCTAAACATCATTTGAGTTACGGTTATTAACACAGGACACCTGTGATGCCATGTACATACTTGGATCTATGTAGTTTCTACTAAGATGAAGCGTCTGTTGTCTGGAAGGTCATGCACACTCTGTGAAACCCACTGAAATTATTATGATTCATAAATGTGGCGTAATTTTAACAATGTATAATTAAGGAGTGCCTGTTCTGAGCAGTTGTAATCAGACTTTTCTGAGTGTTTTTGACGTTTGATGGGATACCAGAGTATACACTATTATTTAAGTGTTAAATTTTTTTTTGGAAAGTTTCTTATGCTAAGTTTCTTAGGCTGCATTTATTTATGGAAAATACAGAAAAGTTAAATTGTGAAATATTATTTCAATTTAAAATACTGTTTTACTAAAAACAGTAGAGGGATAATACTAAAGGGATAATAGGTGGATAATACTAAAAAACTGTTTTCTATTTAAATACACTTTAAAATGTAATTTAGTCCTATGATTGCGAAGCTGAATTTTCATCTGCGATTACTCCAGTCTTCAGTCACATGATCCTTCAGAAGTCATTCTAATATGCTGAAATGCTTCTTAAGAAACATTTCTTATTATCCCAGTCCCAGACAGTTGTGCTGCTTATTTATTTATTTTTTAAATTAAAAAAAAATTATTTGGTGAATAGAAAGTTCAAAAGAGCAAAATTTTGATTTTTTTTTTTTTTAAATTATTATTTAAAAGCCTTTTTTATGTGCCACCAAAACCAATGCTATTTTACTCTGTAAGTTAATAATATAAAAGTTAGCTTCAGAAGAAACTCACAATCACAGAAATTTCTATCTAGGTGGAATTCAAATTCTCAGGTGTCCCCTGAATTAGCCAAAGAACACTAGGTGATTTGCTCTGTACTTTTTTAGAGGTTGTGTGAGAAAAAAAAAAAAAAAAAAAACATCTGTGAAACAAATTTACCTGATCTCCTCAGGGAAAACTATTCCTGTGTGAATATGGCTTAACAAAGAGACAGACAGAGAGACAATGTCTCACAATCCTCCACGTATCACCAACTTTTCTAAAGTGTACTCCAAAAGTCCATCACTACATTTCCTCTCAGCACTGTATTAAAACCAGAAGAATCCCATCCAGTTTTGGTATTTGCATTGTAGATGTGCTCTGCAGGCCACAGGGGAATGTGTTCCTCTTCTTTAACGGGACTGTATTAACCCTATGCTAATGCACCAGATGTCAAGCTCAAATAAATCAGTTGGTAACAGAGTCCACATCTGCAGTAGAGGGAGCAAGGGGAACTCTACACCTTTAGCTTCTTTCCATCATAAACTATTCAGCTGCTGCTGCTCATCCATCTGGGTGCAATTTTGTAAACGAACAAAGGGTACGAGCGTAATGGCAGCAAGCCTATTAACCAATCACCTGAATTAACATTGAAGACCAAAGGAAGACAGAGGGAAAATTATTAGGCTGCCATTCATTTATTCAAAGGTGAAGTGTGTATGTTTTCAGTGCTAAAACATCGTCCTAGATTAATGTACAGAGATAAACAAGAAGTAAACCACTTGGCGCTTGATTTACACACTCTGGCTCTGTTGCTCTGTCCCAACTGGCACCCTCAGCCTTGTTTTTGCTGCATTGACTCTTGGACAAGAGTCCACTGTAATGTATGCAACAGTGAGGAATTGCATTAAGAGCGCATAGAGACTCATGAGCTCTCTTATGAAAACTAAAATGACAAATGGGACACCCTACTGTCCTGTGGACTCCACAGATGTGTGCAAACAAAGACCATGAGACTGCAAGTCCACACCTAGTGCAACATTTGGGACAGGGCCTGTGGCACTTTCAATATTGCTCTGGGTGCTTGAGCAACGTGACATGTCAATCTCTGACAAAATTTAAACATTTCACATTGTATATAATTTAACAATCCAATGGTTATATGCACTAACGTTCAAAGTTTGGGGACAGTAAGATTTTTCCCTTTTTTAAAACTTTTATTCAGCAAGAATTACATTGATCAAAAGTGACAGTAAAACTTACATTGTAACAAAACACTTCAGGCATTTTAAATAAAGGTTGTTCTTTTAAACTTTCAAAAAATTCTGAAAAAAGTATTATAATCTCTACAAAATTATTAGGCAGCACAACTGTTTTTAACATTGATAATAATAAGAAATATTTATTAAGTACAAAATAAGCATATTAGAATAATTTCTGAAGGATCATGTGACACTGAAAACTGGAGTAATGGCTGCTGAAAATTCAGCTTTGCCATTACAAGAAAAAATTACATTTTAAAATATATTAACAATAGAAATCAGGTCTTTTAAATCGTCTCAATATTTCACAGTGTTACAGTTTTACTGTATTTTTGATCAAATAAATATAGCCTTGGTGAGCATAAGAGACTTCTTTCAAAAATATTGATAAATAAAAAATCCTACCAAACCCAAACTTCTGAATGGTAAATCATCCATTTGTTAACCAATGAATGCTGGTGTAAACCGATATCTATGATTACATCCAGTTAATAGCTGCCCACTACCCTCTACTTTAATAAAGAGTTAATTTTAGACATTGAGGCAATTTTAATTACTCTCTTGTGGCGGTTTAAAGCCCACTGCAATTTTCATGGCTAAACTATTAAAAACACCACACCACTACGCGGCTATAACTAGTACTGTGGGTTACCACATCCCAAAAGATTATATGAAAATGTATCCCTCTTTATGTTGATATGATGAGATAACTCCCAGAGTGCAAAGCTTAAAATTGCTAATAATTAAATATAGCCTTGCCGCCTTATAGTCCTTACCGCCAGTTTACACTGTCCACAATTTAGAGGGATACTACAGCATATATTCCTGTCTTCTTTTCAATAAATTTAGTTAAATATAGAATTTATGTATAAAACTGTTCACTTGAGTGCTTCTTTGGGTCATTTTATGTTGCTATATTATATCTTTGAGAGTATTTTATGAATTATATGAATCATTCCTTTCGTTTTAGCTGAAGAGTGTGTCTGAAGGTGATTATCAAGCAATCTCAACAGGCTTCTTCAACACTCTATAGTATATGCACTTACTGTATGACCATTGAAAAAAACCTTTTAGTGTTTATGAGAGTTTGTGCTTTACTGTCTGCCATTATGATATTATTTAATTTATTTGAAAAGAGGTCTTTGTTCATTAAGAACCTCCGGGTGAGTGAATCGAAGAACACTGCTTAACTAGAAAAAAAAAAAAACAGAAGCAAAGAAATACTTGCCAAACCCAACATATATTCAAGTAGTTCATTGGTTTTTCACTTTGCTCTGGAGAGAAGCTGAATTTGAAACCTACCCCCAGCAGCTGTCAGGCCTTTGAAGGGTCCAGACACACTCATAAACACACACACATGCAAATAAACAGCCCTGCTGAACACTGCCTGAGGCAACTGTGACAAGACCTACAATGACCATTACTTCAACACAGATAAACAGGTACAACATTAATTGCAAACAGACTGTCTTAGCCATAATAAGCTAATTTACAAGGGTTTGGCAAAATTCAGAATTTAATTAATGAGTGTGAATTGATTTGGCCACACCAACAAGCATTGATTGAATTTAGAAGGTTTCATCTAAAAGTGCAGTCACATTTACCATTGTTTGAATGAAATACAGTCATTTTAAAAGAAATCTACACAATCAGAAATGTATGAGAGAAATAGATTTCCTCTCGGAGATTCTGCAACAGCCTCAATTTGATCACATGAATTTGTGGTGTTTACAAACAGAAGTCTGCTTGGTTTGAAAGTAACTTCTATGTGAGCTGTGCATTTCGCGGAAAAAACCCCCACAAATGTGGCCATTTTTCAACCACTAGATCAAGAAAACAATATACTGTATATAACAAAATAATATAATGAGACTGACGCGGAAGAGAATAAATTGTTGAATAAAGTAATTATTTTTGTTTTCTTTGAGCACAAAAAGTATTCTTGTAGCTTCATTAAAATCAAAGTTGAATCCCAAATGTCACATGGACTATATTAATGATGTCCTTACTACCTTTCTGGGTCTTGAACGTGGTAGTTGCTTTGCTGTCTATAGAGGGTCAGAAAGCTCTCGGATTTCATCAAAAATATCTTAATTTGTGTTCCAAAGATGAGCAAAGGTCTTACGGGGTTTGGAACGGCATGAGAGTGAGTAATTAATGACAGAATTTTTATTTTATTTTTGGGTGAACTGTACCTTTAAAGAGCGCTGTGGGCGGTCACTCTCACAGTCTCTTCATAAATTAGGGGAGGGCCAACTGTTTCAAAGGGAGGGGCTCACATACAATAACAAACATGCCTCTGCCATCCGGACTGCTGGAAAACTGAACAGAAAAGCTTGGATTACAACACAAACAGAGGGGTTCTGACTTCACTCTCTGCTAAGGCTATCATTTCTATACCTTCACACAGCAAATAGCTGTTTGCTGATTCTATTATGCTAAAAAGGTGCTTTATATGCAGCACCTTTAAGGTTGTTTTATGTTGTCTGAATTCATTTTCAGAAGTTGAGGGTATAATTAAGTGTTCTATTAAACTTTTATTGTCTATAACATTAAATTATTAAAATAACTATTACATATAATCTAATGTTTTTCTTAATGTTAATATTTTAATAGGTAATTCATACTTTGAATATATACCTATTTTACACTGTAAAAACATTTAGTTAACTTTTCTGAATCTTAATGAAACCTTTAAATGATTTCAATTTCAGAATAATTTTTTTTCACAATAGTTAAAATTTGATTCATATTGATTAACTGAATTGTAATTTAAAAGGGATTCTCAATTAAATTCCAACACTATTGTTTACCTTTCTAATAATGAGCTTAAAAAGCATGGCACATATTCAGAAATTTCAGGAAAAACAACAATAACTTTCTGGAGTTGTGACTTAGCAGTTTGTGTGCATTTTCTCACATATGTTGAGTCATGGTGCTCATATGGGTGATTTGAGTTCAGATCTATCTTGTGCATTTCCCGATCCCATTACTCTGTCTCTTTTCCCATTATTAGAGAGCACCTCTCATTAAAAAAACAGAAACTAAGCTTACTCTTAAAAAAGTGAAATCGGGTAATGCGCAATTCATATGTACTGCAGTGCTTTTAAAGCAAACAAAGCACTGGTATAACAGTAGCATAACGAAATAGAAAAAAAAATTAAACTTGATTCATTCTTCAACATCAAATCTGGAAGACTCAAAAGTTGCTGTAAAAACTGATAGGGGTGCATCAGAGCAGCACTAGTCAGATGCCACGTCTGTTGAGAAACTCTTTTAGTGCTAAAGCCCGGCCTCACCTCAGCTAACTCTCAAGCCCTGTATACTCTCTTAATACCCTCCTCTGCTTCCTGCCCCAGCCTCTGCCTCCTGTCATGCATATCAATGCTGCATGAGAGCTAGAACAGAAGGATTGAGGATTGGGCCGAGCACTGAGGCCTACACAACAGTCGGAATCAATCAAGTCTGCAGGATTACTGCTCCACTGAGTTGTGATCAATAGATCCACAGCACTATCCCCCTGCCAGGAGATTGACGGGGGTAAATAAGAGGCCGTCGGCTGATACGCTACCTCTTATGTAGCCCCCCCCTCTGCTCCGATCTTCCATGAATGCCCACACCAAAAGGGAAAGCAGGGGAGCGGAGGGCAGGTTTTGTATTAAGTGGGTAGAGCAGAGGTTCCTCTCTGGTCCAGCGCCTTCACACAATGACCACAGAAGAGAACAATTATTTCCATTGTGGCTTTAAAATGTCTTGGCAATTGAATAGATAAAGCGAGGGAGAGCGAAAGAGTGATTGATTGATTGATTGATTGATTGATAGTTGCGAAGATAGAGGGGGAGGAGGCGCTGAGATAAGGAACGTACCTTTCTGATATCTTGAAGTTCAGGATGGAGTGAATCTTGTGATTTGAAAATGACACTGAGATGAACAAAGTAGTTTTCTAATGAAAAGCAGAGGGCTTTTTCATGCTTTGACAGCCAACTCAAATGTCAGAGCCGAACATACATCGAGCAAAGAGCTTGTGTGTGTGTGTGTGTGTGTGTTTTACAAAGAATGACCAGATGGGGGCACTGCTGTAGTTTTGGACAGGCTTACAGGGCAGACAACTCAGCTGTTAATATGTCGAACACATATACAGGATATATTGTGCCAGGCCAAACAAATCAATTCCTTACATATGTCAGATCCACACAAATAATCACACATATTTCATCACTTTGCCTAAACCATGTTCAATCCACTAAATTAACTGCTATTCATAATTAAAAATTGTATGTTTGATGTACAACCAGCTAGAAACCAACTAATGGTTTTCAACTGGTTTTGCATCATGACTTTACATATAAAGGACTTTACATTTATCAAATTGCAACTCATATAAAACTCTTTACTGGTTTTAATAGCGGTTTTGGACACCTATCAGCTTGTCAGGCTTGGATACCATCTGAACAACCAGCTAAACATAAACTTTTTCAGACTAGACTGGGAAACCATCTTAAACTAGCTAAGACAAATAAACCATTTGATGCTGATTTAATTGTTTGTGTTTTCTCTTTCAGCAGAGTAGATTGTAATTTATTGCTCAAGAAACTTAGTCTGTCGTATCCTGACCCCCAGTTGGCACATGAAATCTGATACAATACCACAGATTGAATTTGATTGAATACACAGCCTTTAGCATCAATAACACATATAAAAAGCTAAACTTAAAAGTTTAAGTCGACAAACAAAATGAAAATAGATCATTGTTATTCGGCCATGACTATACGGTTAGTTGGATTTTATTATGTGCTTTTACCATTGCATTATGAGATTTACCAACAAAGACCAGCCTAATCTATTCCTATACTTTTTTCCTTCCCAACATGAGTCTGGGTTGCATGTTCTTTTGCTCAAGTAGTTTTGTTCCTGTTCATAGTATGTCATGTCATGTTGCCATCTGTCTCACGTGTGTAGTAGCTTCTACCAAGTGACAGATGAATTTACATTAAAATACCACACAGCTTGGCCTTTTACCTTTAACATCATCAACAAAATACTTGTAAAATGGTTAATTTTATGGATAGTTATTTGGTTAATCAAGTTTTTGAATGCTTAATGTTGCTGTCTGCATAAGAATAGACCTGTGACCAGTGTTATTTTAGTATCACTAAGATAATATTAGTATTTGGTTTTATTAAATTATTAAATATTTTGAATTAGATTTTATTTTATTTTTTAATTTTAATTTGAAAGTTTTAGTAAAGTTTTGTTGTGTTTTTATCATTATTGTTGTTGTTTTTAAATGTCTATACATTTTTTTTTTTTAATAATCTATAAAGAATTTTTATTTTAGTTATTTAGCTATTTCCTTACATCAAGTTAAACTGAATGTAAATGAGAAATGTTGTATAAAATATTACAATAAGGTTAAGGTCTTTTATATTTTATATCAGATAACGTTTATTTTGTTTTGAGTAACACATTTATTTATTTATTTATTTTTTTAAATGTTTGCATGCAACCCACTGTTGGGTCACAACCCTATAGCTGAGAGCCACTGGCTTACATAACCAGCAGGCCCTGTACTTATTACAGTGCCGTCATTAAACAAGACACAGCACATCTGGCTAATGCTACAGACGACAAGTAAGAGTAAGTCTAACCTCATGAGAGCCATAACAGCGGCAGATAAAGACTTTAGCAGAGGCACTGACCTCCTGCGCATGGCTTACCTGCAGAACAGCTGCAGTAATGTCCTCAGTCAGGTAATTAGTCTTGCATTAATACACACGCTGATCTTATCTGCTCTATTAGACGACCATACGGCCACAATGATTTATGCTTCTCTGAACTCTCTTATGCTGCCTGCAGTTCAGTTATATTGGTGCAAGGCGTTATTCAACAGATCCTTGGGGAAGGCCATGAGAGCTAAGGCAAATGCATTGCTGACCTTTTGAAAATGAAACGGTAGTTTAGTGCAGTTTAAAATGCGGTGTGATACTGCAGGGCCTCAAATTAGGACATTTAGAGGGGTATTCACTAACAATGAACTGCACCTGTTGATAAAGTATTTCACTTCTCAGCGATATGTGCAGAACAATGGGGGGTGGCTGGGAGTGTATATATTTTTTTTCTTTACACCGTGGAACTAATTACATTACATTACATTGTACATAACTAACATTGTGTGTTTATAATATGTGTTGCCCTTCTGTGCCTCGGCCTGTGATTTAAGATGCTGAGATATGTCGTTTTTCGGCGTGCGTTGTTTACATGGCTTCGAGACAAGAAATTAAATTCTTCCGTCCAGCTGTTGTTAAATTTACACAAATATATTTTTTTCTTCGCCGGAGCACCACCTGACTCTTCTCTTTCCATTTCTACCACTAATGGTAGATTCAACTTCCCCGCATTGTGGACCCGTCTACAGGCACATATTACTAACGCACTCTTTACATAACAACAAAAAATTGGCACCATTGACCAACCAGGTTTTAGTTGGTCAATGGCGCAGTCTATTTCAGTTGCCTCAAAATAGCAACGTGCCAACAATGCGCCTGAACACACCTCATTTTCAGACCAGCACACCTATGGGCACATAAATGAGCACAAATGCATTTGCTGTTTAAACAACGTGGCGCAGGACGTGAAAAACGATAACGGCGTCAGGCTGAAACTAGCAAGAAACACTTGCGTCGCTCCTGGCACCTGGCGCCGCATTGCGCCGGGTGTATGATAGGGCCCAATGACTTGTTTTGGAAAGAATCAGTTGAGAGATTGATTCATTGACTCATAATACCTCAATAGTCACTTGTCTGACTAGATTTTAAAATTTAGATACAATTTTTTTACGCGTAATTTTCATTCAAAATATCATCATGCGATCTTACAATGCACTCTCCTATCGTTTCGAGTCATAATGACTTAATTTACATAAAATGGTTACATCATTGAGCATTTTGCTAAATGCGCCTAGCTAAATTGGATTGCGAATGTTTACTAAAATCACATGCAAACCCTTGGTGAATTTTCATTGAAAAAAGTTTTTAGTCAAGAAAAGGAAGAAACGGAATAAGAAACCTTGACAGGCAAACTGTAAGAAACAGGAAGTTAGTGCACTGCTAACCGTCAAAGCATGTTTGTCTAATTCAAATGAGAGACACATAATGTCAAGGATGGACTGGCAAATGCATCTTAAACACCCTGCAGATACTGTGTAGAGTGTCGAGCAGTCAACAGCGCAGGTAAAGCATTCTGAACATAACGCACTCTCAGTGACAGCCGCACTTAACGGCTTTAGTGCAGAAGCTTGAGACGCAGCTAATGATGGCCCCGGCCCTATTAACTTCACCCACGCTGAAAGACACATAGATTATTTATGCACAGAGAGATGTGCTGTACTGACATTGATGCAGAAAAATATATGACAGCCAAAGAGTCGCGCACCCGCTACACACGCTAGCACAATGGGTTGAATAATGGCAGGATGACAGGCAGAAGAGAAAGGTATGATTTAATGCAATCCAATGGTTGTTTTATATTGCATTAATGTAGTTTGTGCTTTTAAAGGCTGATTCCACTCATTATGCTCCTTGGGTGATAAGATTTGTCGTTCTTTGAAAGGCTTGTTATGTTTTGATAAAGAACAGGCTTTCGTTAGCCTTTGGTTGCAAACTTGTTTTCAGAGAATTTTCCTCTGAAAGGTCTCAAAGTGATCGACTTCTCTATCAAACATCCAGTGTAAACCTTTGGAGAAACTGCTCTTTTGAGTAATGAAGCGATATCTACCAACCTATGTGTGTGTATTTGAAGTACCTTTCTGGAAAAAGTTATAAAGATGAACCGTGGCAGGCTCTCACACACAGCCTTGGACCCCACAGTCTGAAACCAGAGTCTTTTCATCTCACACTATTGACTAAACCGAAGATCAACCTGTAGGCCAACTGGTACCCCCACCAATCTCTCCCACCCTTTACATTCTTCACCTCTGATGTGCACATGTTTGTCTTTCATTAGCTTTCATCTCTCTCTTTTTATTGAACTTAACCACCGGCATGAATGCGTCTGGCTTTGATGCGATGCTCAGCCCAGCATAAATCCATATTTACCCCACTGCTCATCTCCGAGCTAACAAACATTAGCCGTGTCGTTCTTTGATTAGCGCGGGCTGAAGTGAGTGGTGTAAATCCGAAACGTGTGCCTTGACTGCACCAATGTGTCTCATTCCACTCCCTTTGACATGAATCGGTATATTGTGAACACAGTTTCAACACTAGCAAAGGCCTTGATCTGCTAAACACTGGGGCACTGATGACTCAATTTCCTGCAACGTAATTAAAAGGTTCAGTTGTAGCTGGTATTTATTGTTGTATAACATAGCATGACTGATACGCTTCTAGTATCCATTGTTTTGTTTATCAACCATTTTTATTATTGCTGTTAAAAAAGAAAACCCAGAGTCATGAAAAATGTGCCTATGGTGTCATTTCTTGAATATTTTGTAAAATATTCAGACTGAAATGTAAAGTGAGTAGCGCTAAATTTGTGTTTAATTTTATATGAAACACATGAATTTGAATCTGGCATTTTTTTTTACAATGTTGGTTGTTGTACATACTGTACGTACATTTACAGTTTATAAATAATGCCAAATGTTAATGATTGTGTTTGAAAATAACATTACAGTAAACCCAACCATAAACTTACAGTGTTAACAAAAGCAGACAAGAGATAAAAATGCATTTGCTGAAGCAACCATGCCATTTTAGCTTGCTTCTACACATCTTTGATCTCTTTTATTGTAACTCACATACTGTACACATACTTACATACTTGCACAAACTTGCTACTGAGCAAGTTTACTATGTCAGAAAAGTCAGGAATATGGAGCTTATTATGACGCAAATGTATAATTTTACACATCATGCACTATGGTAAAAAGGTTTTAAGGGCATAACATAGTATTGTTCAAGGAACTGCAAAAAAAAAAACCTTTATCAATTGACAGTCTGCTCCTGTAATCATTATTACAGCCATTACTGTTCATTTCAGCTGGAAACTGCAGTGAATTTTTCTGGTACGTTTTGTTGGTAAGTAAATGTAAATCTTTTTCCAGTCAGCCCATGTTGCATGTAGGACAGTGCCTTCATCCTACATTTCTAGTAATTTGAGAGACTGATGAGAATGCTTACTGAGTGCATTCTGGGAAATCCAATTAAACAGGAGGGGGGAATCTGAAGGACATTTAAAACAACCAATCACAGTTCACTGTGATGTTTAAGGGCAGATGTAAAAAATATAAATACATTTGACATTGAAAAATAACTAGGCCCATGTGTCTTTGAAAGCAAGCAGAAGAGGAATTGTTCTCCACTACTTTGAGCTGGTCTGCTATGCTGACAGGAGATGGAGTGATCAGGGACTTTCTCCGTGATCTCAAAGCATGCTGGTGAGGGGTAGGCATTCCAAGAGGATTTGTGTCAGGCCATTGCTGATGGAGAACAGTCTCTTAATGGAAGAGATGTCTTCTTCCTTCACAACATAGTAAAAGTCTATCACCAATTCACAGCTGTGTGCTCAGAATTAATTTTATTTTTTATTTATTTATTTATTTTATTTATTTATTTTTTCATATTATTGTTGTTTGGAGACATACAATAATGTAATAATTTGATATTATTACGTGCCATATTTTAATGTTTTTGAATTCAATTAAAGTTTGAGGATAAATGATTTTCAGTGAGTAACAATTAAATTTTGGTCCTCACATTCGACACACATGATTTTAAATGGTCATTGATGGAGTCTTTGAACGACAAGGAGCCCAGGCAATGATTAAACTCATTCCCAGTTAATTCCAAATAGAACGAGTAGTTGGCAAACAGTGACATCATGGCTCATGCACAAAGCCAAACAATTTTTCTATGAACCTCACCAAAAGCAGTTGTGAACAAAGGCTCAGCATAGGGCCCCAGATTCTTCAAAGTGGCCTTCAGAGCTAATTGTTTTCTTTTGTCTTTTAAAGTTACAAAAAAGTACAAAGAAGAAGAAATCACAGCAATAAAGTGATTAATATTTTTAGCCCACAGTGAGAACAGAAGTCTAATGTTAAAATGAACAACTAGTTATGTAAATGAGTGGCTATGACGGGGTCTTATTTGAAGTTGGAGCGTTTGTTGTGGGCTCCCACTGAACTCTCTGCTTTCTCATCACAGCGAGGGACCTTTTAGACATTTCAGTAGGGAATTTATCTGAATTATTCATCTCACTGATCCACAAATGATGTTGCCTCCAGTCTCTTTTGGGCTTCTTGTTTTGTGGTACACAACACTGTTATCTGTTAGAAGACCGAAAATGTATTCTGATTTAATAAACACACACATATATATTAATATAATTTTAGACTATAAACAGTAAACTTGTGATGTTTAGGAGTCAGTTGTCAAGACAAAACTAGTCAGGTGACCCAAGGCAGAGACTGTAAACAAAAGACATACACCTAAAACTTACTGTAAACATATTGCACTCCCTAATAATACCATTTTCAAGCCTGGTTTTTAGGTAACACTTTACATTAAGGTCTAATTTGTCAATATTACTTAATGAAGTGGTAGTTCATAAAAATCTTCATGTTCATGTTAGTTCACAGTACATATTAACAGATACAACCTTATATTAACTTAATATGAACATAATATTAACTAATATTAATAAATGCGATATAAATATTGTTCATGTTAACTGGTATAGTTAATTAATGCTAGCAAATGAAACCTTATTGTAAAGTGTAACCGTTTTCTGTGTTATGTTTGTACAAAATATGGCTCAGTATAATTGCACATTAATCATTTAATATGTTCTTTATTAATAATCGAATATGTGACAGTAATATTCTGTCCTAATTAATCTGTCAATCCTGAGGTGTGGAAACCAATGAGATTTCACTGTGGGTGTTGTCTAACAACAGAGAAACAGAAACTAAAAAAAAAAAAAAAAACTTGCCTGGTTACGATTTAGAAATCCAACTTGCAACTTGCATCTCATTATTCGCAACTTGCATTTCATTTGATTTAATTGGCTCACAACAATCTATCTATAGTTATTTCTACAATAAAAGATCACTGCAAGCCAAAATATCTCAATAATAATTTATTAAAGCATTACAGAGGAAGTATCTATGAAAATGGTAGAGTATTTTTCATTTTATTTTAATTTTAAAAAATCTACTCAGTTGTTTTAATCAAACTCTTGCATATATTAAGCCGAATAGGGGAAAGATCAAAGAGAAAGGCCATAGGGCACTCAAATGTAGTGTTGTAGTGGAACGAAGTGTCTTCCTGGTACATTCATTAATTATTGAACTAAAAAATATCCTCCAATGTGACTTGTAAAGTCCTCCATGTGCAGGAGGAACATTTCTGGGAAATATGTATGGTGGTTTGGCACATATATGGTTTGCATTTGTTAAATGATTTAAAGGACAGCCCAGAGAAAACAGTATGTGTGCCACTTTCCTCTGTATTTAGGATGGAAGAAAACCAATGCATGTCTTGTATTTCAAATAGGAAGAACATACTTTATCAAAACAAAATGTACCTTAACCCACCACAGAGAGGGGAGAGAAGGGCTAAAAGCCTAATAAATCCATGTCAGCAGGGCCAAAATTATCTATCACCTTATTCAAACAAACTATCTGTTCACTGACACTCTTGGGCAGATGTTGTGTGTGTAAGTAGTGTCAGCACAGCTCCCCCAACCTTCATCACTCTTGTCTTATCTTGTCTTTCTGTCTTCTCCTCACTGCATGTGGAATAGTCAGAATATCTTGTTGCTTGACATACATACACTAAGGATCCCTTTCCTATGGTGTTTTTTGCATTTAAATATAAATAGATAGCTCAGTTTGAAAGGAAGAGAACAAGAAGAAAAATGTTAGAATTGGAGGAGAATACCATTGAAGAAAAGGACGGAGATGGAGTAGGTTGGAAAAACAAATCTCTTTATTATCTTAATTGTTTCTCCAAGACAGCAAAGGAATGTAATGGAGAAAACTGAAATACAATTCATTTTTGGTTGATATACAGAATGAAATAAGTGAAACACAAACCACCAGAATATTCAGGTCACTATTGATTACAACAGAGTTTAATAAACACAGTAATATAATAAGCTTTAAAATACACAAATAGTTCTTTTAGCATTGACTTAAATCCAAAGTTCTGTCATGAAACTCTAGATGGCGCAGTCCGATTGAGTGCTATCTGACATGATGACGTCATTATTCACATGGCACAGCTGATTGGTTTCTTTTTGTATCAGCAGCCAAGGAGCTGCTGCTCAATATTCAAATACTTGGCTAGTGCTTGCTGTAGCAGTTGCAGTACATTTCAGAAACCCTCACCTTCCCCAGCTCCACCTGTATAGATCTTCTACAGGGTAATTTCATGTATGTTATATATGAGGGTTATTTCATATGTTTTATGTGTGCAGCAGCAGTATTTCTTACATGCTCACAGTAGCATGTCTGTGGATGTATTAGCAGTAGCATGTCTTGGTAATTGATCTAACACACTAACATTGCCATGCACATTCCTATGCTAAACTCTCCAAGAATTGTCATGACAGAAACATTTTTTATTGATATAAAAACTGCTCTTGCTTCAGCATTTTGTATTTATTTTCACTCAGCTAACTAGGGTTTGGAAAAGATCAAATAAGCTCAGATTTTCCAAAACACCAAAATCTGCAATCAAAAGAGACTTTAATACGAAAGTTCTCAACAAATTCAAAAAGACCAAAGTATTTGAACTTTGACGTCCACATCGATTTTAGCCTTGTTAACAATTGCTTCATTTTTACCTATTTTTATTTTTTAACCATAATGAGAACACATTTAAGTCTCCTGAGCTATGAAAGAACAACCTCTGAGCAATGAATTGTTCCTTTGAGCAGGAAAGAGAGTGTGGATAGTGGATGAATACTGGAGGGCAGGACCTGGCAGCTCTTTGGGAAGCTGCCCGCTCTACCTCTCTCACATTCCTGGCTTATGGGTTTCAATCAATACTTACTCCCTGTGGTCGCCCACAGCAAGCTGTTTGAAAAGTCAGAGTAGCATGAAATGGCCATTATTAAATTACTGTGATAGACACATTTAGAACACTATTGTATTAAGAAAAGCAAGCTCACCAATTAGATGACTGAGGCATTAATAGCTCAGAGATAATTTGGGCTTGTGATCAGCGATACATTTTTTGATTCCGGTTCTGTGATGTAATGTTTCACTATAGAAGTGCATTACTAGGATGCCATTATGGGATATGTGTTTGGATATGAGGGGTAGGTAAGTAAAGTCATCATGTGGAGAAATAATTTGTAAATTAAAGGTTATGAACAAATATTTTGCTGTTTTGATGGAGATTATATGAGGAGGAAGAAAAATTGTTCACAAAAATATGATGTGAAAAAAAAATGGTGTGAGACAATACTGCACAAACAATGTTCTTGAGCAGTGAAGATTCTAGAGTTCAAAGAGTATGATGTTTGGTTATTTTCTCATCAACTAAAATGCCATTAGATGCCATTTTAGTCCCAGTAAAACTGGCTAAAATAATTTATGACAGGACAAATTATTGACTAATGTCATAGAACTTTACAAAAAGGTTAGATAATACAACTAACATTAACCAACAATACATTTGATACAGTATTTATTAATCTTTGTTAACATTAGTTAATAAAAATAGTCCATGTTTAGGTCCATTAAATATTATTAATAGATACAACTTTTGATTTTAATAATGTATTAATAAATGTTGGAATCAACATTAGCAAAGATTGTGTCACAATTCATGTGACACAGTTCAGTGTGTCTTTGTCTGGTCTCGTCTACACGACCTCTGTGTGTGTGTGTGGGTGTGTACCGTGACATAATAAATCCTTTAGAAATGTTTTTCATTCTTAGTTTGTTAATGTAGTTAACTAAGGCCAACATACAAAACTTTATTGTAAAGTGTTACCACTAAATGTAAGTCTCCCAAAAAGACAGAAAAAAAAACACCATTGAAATTAATACTCTTCTGCTGCCCATTCATAGACACTTCCCTATATTTTAGTCTGCAGCAACAGGAGTGATTTGATTGAATTATTAATCACTGTGCTTTCTAAAGCAGACACTTGTAGTCATCTTCTAAAAACGTCTTTTTCTCATTTCCCCTATATTCCAAAGAAAACAAAGAGCATGGATAGATTTCTTTATAGCACTGTCCTTTAGTTCTGCTGGCAGCATACCTCGAGCATATTTCAATCTCCAAATCAAACCAAGACATCTGGGGAAACGCTCCAGTACGCTACACAGAACAGGTCTATTTCTAGAGCGTAAATTTGCTTTAGCTCCGGGAAGATGTCTGAAACAGATCTCACTTCTATCTACAATCTCCTGTGTGGATGAAGATTGCGTTACAGGCATGTGCATCTTTTAAAACCTGCTTGGCACACTGTTGGTCTGTTTGGCCCTCGGCATCTATTGAGTGCTTCTGTGAAAGACGTTTTTTAATATAAATTATTTACTCCACAAAGACACACCCAGCACCACCCTTGCTCCTAATTTTACAGCTGGTCAAGCAGAGGTACAACAAGTAACCCCTGGACATGTTTTGCAGAGGGAATTGCTTTCCCGGCACTCCTCTAATTTACATTGCCATAGTACAAAGCGTGTTATGATGTGTGAGTGTGTGCAGAAAACAACTATCCAGGACCAAGGCAGCGGAGGTGATTATTGGTATCCGTTTGCCTCACTCTTTTATTTACCAGTGTTTTCCTTTCCTTACCTCAGGCATGATGCAGGTGCAAGAAAAACAATCTGCAGTTGATTGGTTGTTTCATTGTCTGTTCAACTGACCCGTAAACTTGGATAGTGTGTTTACATGTGTAACAAAATACTGATAACAATCAAACATCAGCTCATTATGATGCAAGGAAGTCATATTTACATGAAATTGCCAGTTTTTTTCTCTGGTTCTGACTAAAAATCTGTTGGAAAAATGTTGCTTGGAATTTTTTAAAGGAAGAAATACTGCCAAAACAGTGTTTTTTCCCCCCAACAATAATGAAGACAAGATGAAAAACAAATTTCAAATCTGTTTAAATTTTTACAGGTCTTTAATCTTAAAACTGTTGTGTGTTTCGTATTTTGAAAGCAACGCTTAATTTGGGTCCAATGTGTTTTAAGACTACAAATGAGAAAAGTAACCCAAACTATCATCCAAGATTTGACAAGAAACACAAAACAAACAAGAATAACAATTCCAAGAATTCACCAGACAAACCACGTAATAACAAACAAACCTAGACAAAGAAAAGAGGTAAACACAGGGGTGCAAATGCACCAGAACTAATGATAAAACAAGACACACCTGGACACAATCATTTTGGGGTTAGCAAACAAAAACAAGCATCTAAAAAGAACTTGAAAGTGAAAGCCAAAAGGAAAATAAAAAAATAAAACAGACGAGAGAGAGAGAACACAACAAAACATCCCCAGATCCCTTACACACAGTAGATTATAGAACTGTTGAAGAATGTGTTCAAGATGTTTTTAAATGCAGTTCTTGCCTTTTTAATTATTCTTCTGTACTGTTCAGCATATTAAACGTTTGACCTGATAACTTCAGAGCTTTAGTTAAAATGCATATGCAAATTCATAATTCTACATTCATAATAACTATGTTATACTGAGAAACCAATGCACCATTTACACTTGCTATGAACAAGTGATTGACCCACCCAGAAGTCAGTATATCTAAATACAAAATGCCACTACGGACGGTAGTCAGAAACAAACCTGTCAATCAACCACTGTGATATTACACAAACTACAAACTGCACTTTTTTTTAATGCCTTTGCATTAGTGTAATATGCTGACAATTATTATCTTTATATTATCATTATCTTTCATCATGCATTGTAGAAACATCTCATGTTACTGTATGTGCAGTGTGTAACCATATGAATCTGACACTGTTCAAAAATCTAGTGAGCTGCCTTTGGAGACTGCAAGGTATCCTTCACTGTTATAAATAAATTCAAGATTGTGAAAAAAGTAAAACAACTGTTGATTTGAAGTAAACTTATATTTTATGCAATACTTAGAAGTATCTACCGTATAATAGTTAACACATGTATTTTTATGCACGCCAATAGCTTAGTAACATGCTAACAACAAAATCTACTGAAAACATTTGTGAGTCCAGTTCCCTGTACTTCTTTGTAAAATAAACCTATTACTTCACAAAGTGTATATTTATTCTTATTGTGTCATTACTTTTGTGTCACTCCTATTGAAGTTATTTGTGCATTCTGTTGTGCTTTACATGAGGACTGTTAGTTTGGTGTTTAGAGTTGCTTCCCACACTCTGAAAAATCCTGGGTCATTATTTTTTAGCCCATGCCAGATTGAGACTGTTAGGTGAAGAAGCTGGGTTGATCTGACCCAATTTGAGTAATAATTGTTCATAAAAGAGAGCATGCACATCACTCAAGTTCATGCGCAACTGGTTTCATGTGTGCCGATACCACGTCCCCTATACATGCATATACATCAAGGTGCTAATGACAGGGATATTTTTAATGACAGGGGTTTTGTCAGAGTGATTTCTTCCACATGCAAATCACTCAAGCGGTGACAGGTGACTCATGAACGGGAGCTGAACAAGCCGAAATGGCGCTTGAGAGGAGTGATTAAAACCCTGTTAAACAGAGAAGGCATGAATTCACTTCAATACACAGTTTATTCCTGACTTTCAGTGTCTCTTACAAGCTTTCATCCTGTGTGTTTCTTGCCATAACTCAGTTTGATGGTTTGGCCGTAGTGTTAGTGTGTTCATTGGTGGGAGAAAAAAATGAGCAAAATAACTGGTCAAATTTGTTCTTAAATGTAATTTATACAATATCAAACTTTTAAAAAGCAATTTTGTTTAACAGTATAAGCTGTATAACTGTTGCGTCACCATTCTTTTCTGCACATTTTCTCACTCATACATATGCACACATAGTGTTTAATTTTGCCGATGTTTTTGTCCATTTCTGTTTGTTCTTGCAGCTCAATAAATGTTCACCTTTTGATGGCTGTGTACATACTACTACTGTAGTCATTTTGTGTAAATAATCAGTTCCAAACCATTTTGGGTTCATTTTAATCCAGCAGTATAGTAATTTTTAAAGAAAAGTTGAGTTAAATAAACTCAACAGCTGGGTCAAAATAACAAGTGCATCACTTTTTTGGTCCCTTGGTTGTCAAAATGACCCAAATTGGTTTGTTTTTAACCCAGGATTTTATTTAGAGCTTTCCAAATCTCTAACTTGTGAGGTTCCACAAGGGTTAGGAAGCTGGGCTTCCTAGGATTTGGAACAGGACTAGTATGTCAGGTACATACAACTGAATCTGAGTTCCCTTTTCATACCATGCCAGCAGCTGTTTGTGAGGTGATGCAAACCATGCAACACGTCTCCATCCTTTGTTCTACTTTCTCCCAAAAGCTTTTGCTAGATAAACAAGCTCTGTAGACAAACATAACACCCCAGAGTAGATTAGATAGCAGCGACGCAAGCTGGCACACATGAATCCGTCCAAAACTGGAGATGCTTGCAAGCTTGTGACGCTGAGAGGAGCCAGTTCAGGATTGAGAAACGTCTGGCCTCCTTCCAGGCCGCGAAAGAGTGTTGAGCAAGACTTGGAACGGCGCTGGTGCCCTCCGAGTGTGATGGATGTGTGGCGCTTCCTTACAGAGTGGGGAGAGCATCAGACAGCTGTACGATTGTCTCAGGACATCCGAGAAGAGAAGAAAAGCCTGGCAGAGTCATCAGAGGATTCCTCTGTCCGTGCTGCACATGTCTCATCCAATTCTCTCCTCGAGACTCTTCGCTTTTGTCCACAGGAATCCAGCAGCAGTCTCAGTGGAAATGCACACACTCACATATGCCGCTGCAATCCGTTTGAATGATAAGGCTTTCTTAGACCGTGACGGAAGGGAGGAGAAGATGCTTAGGGAGCTAGAACTTTCCAGAATGATCTCCTGATAGCAATGGGGTTCGCTTTATGGTTCACTCTTATAGTAATGCCATGGAAATCAAACAACCCAAGCAGGAAATCTCATTCAGAAGCGATATGGTTTTCCTCCAGAAAGATGGGCGGTTAAGCTCTTTGATGAGGAACACAAGAAGGCCATTTTTAAATGAGATTTTGCATTTTATGGCGCAACATTTTCAGATACGAGCCTCTAATTCTTAACAGCAGGAATTAGATAGATTATGTCAAGCTAATATCGGAATATATAAAGAATGGCATCATGCAGTGAAGCAAAAAAGTAAACCTTACAAGAGAAGTAATAACGCTTTAACTGTATACAGACCTCTGCATTATTAATATACTCGACTTTCAGCTGCCACACACCAAAGTCTTCTCAATAATTTATCCCCATGGAGACACATGTCAACTTGTGCAGTCGGACACCTCATGAATTTCAAATAAATCATGCAAAACAAAAAAAGAGACATCATTAGCGCTGCTTAGAAAACTACTGTGCTAAAATATTAGTAGATGGCTAACAGGGTTTGCTTTCATGCAGCAGGACTGGGAATTGATGATATATTGAGATTAGTTAAAATGTATTAATAATGGCATGAATTTTCAAAAGCACTAATACATTGTGTAAACTGATATATGTTGAATGTTGTGTTGAAAGTTCCCTTGAGCCACACACACACACACACACATATAGTTCATTCTGTCTTATGTTACAATAAAAAAAAAAAAAAAAAATGTATGGTAATATACTATTTCCATGATATGAAATTATTTATACTGTGATATATTCACACTGTGGTATTTTGGTCACACCTCCCATCCCTATTAGAGAATAAAGGATTGAGGCACAAAGGTCACGCCTGTTATGGGAAGACTTATAGTCTCATATGCACAATCAGAGAGATGTGGATATGCATATGGATTCTCCTCAAATCCATCTGAATTATGTATTTAATGTATAATCTAAGTGAGAGCAGGGGTTCTATGGTACAGTAAAACCATTGAAATATCAGGGAATTTTCAGGCCTGAAATATATTATCCCCAGTTTTATTTAATTTTTTTTTCTGGGTAGAAGATATTCTTTGTGAGGGCAAATTATATAAAATGATTTCGAAAAATCAAATGCCATAGAAACCTCATGGAAAATTATGAAAATTCTCTGAACCCCTGCAAACATTTACATTTGTTGGCTTTTTCATGTAACAGCAGAAACCTTAGATTTTTTTTCCATGTATCCAGTTGTGGGGGATTCTATCTGATACCTACAGTTGTTGTGCACTCTATAAAGGCACTAAGCAGTACTCAGCGCTCAATGCTCTTTACTCTGACACTTTTCTCTCTATAGATTTCTTATAGATTTATAACAGTGCAGACTAGAAGTTGAGCTGGGGAATTGAAGAATAAAGATTTTCAGTTCATAGAACAAGGTCAACAAATGTCTGAAACATCACATACATTTAGATAGGTTCCATTTATATTTCCAGATTCATAAACAATGTATACAACCTTACAGCTTCCTCGTATTTACAATTGCATACATATTCCATAAATACACACTACAAACTGTACAATTGTGGTACATTTCACATTCACCTTGGTCAGTGAAAGCAATAAGGCCACAAGGTTGTGTGTGAGGCATGTATGAGCATATGCAGGTAGGAGGTTTTATGGTAACTCTTCACAGTCAAAGGCTAATTGAGTTTTAGTAAGCATAAGCTCTGCTCCGCCATCCTATTTTGGCTCATTTGGATTACCTGCAATAAAATGATTTAGCATTTACCCTAAATAAATCATTTACAACATTAAGAATTGTTCAGCTTAACAGCAGGACAGCTCAAGGAATCAACACCCGGTGCAAAAATCACGTTTGACCCTGCCACTGTCTGTACAACATATTTCAACCGCTTCTAATTTAGAACCTGAATTCAATAAAATGCAACATCTCTCCTCTAACCTTCTCTCTGTCTATGAGGATTTAAAGTTCTCAGAACAAGCTATGAGATACCGTCCAGTGGAAAACTTCACATACAGCAGCGTGTGGAAGAAAAAAAAGAAATCTTCTCTGGAATAAGAAGAAGAAGAAGAAGAAGAACAAGAAAAAGTTTTAGAACACTTAACAAGGAAGTTACATGATTTTGACCAGCTGTGACCCATAGCCAGGGCTGGATTATGGACTGTGGCAGTGAGGCCTGTGCCCTGGGGCCTCCAAACATAGCACCTCTGGGACTCCCTTAGTTCTTCAAATTTAAATTTCACTGTTTAAAATACATGTTCAGATATTTAAAGAAATGTACAAAAATGTAAAAACAAAACAAAACAAAACAATTTGCTATTAAGGGAAATACATAAATAAAGGCTAAATTAGTTGTCATAGCACAACATATACAGTTATTCAAAGAGAAGCAGAATCACAGTAAAAGAGATTCATTTCAAAGGGAAATTTATTCAATGCATTATATGCATATTTAAATATTTAATTGTCCATGTTTTAATTGAAGATATGTCATAATAGCAACACTATGAGTTTAAATTGAATGATTTCACTCAATTAGCCTACAGATTTTAGTGAAAAGCAATGACAATTACAATATGTATTAAATAAACAAACAAACAATAACACTAGTAACAACATGCCACTTGGGGGTTTCTGCTCTGCCAATTCTGCTGGGCCATCTTACCCCAAGGGTCTAATTTCTATTTTTTTTTTTTCACTTCAAAATAAAAACGTTTAATTTTTACTCCACAAATCTAAAAACATGAATGTGTCCACAAATCACATACAAATCAAATCAAATACATAAAACAAAGACACAAAATCAGATCAAATAACCTCAAAACTGTTTCAACTGACCGAATCTCCGACATATGTGCCATTCCTCAAAAGGGTTGAGATGAGATTTTGTGTCATCTATGGCCAAGAGAGAGAGAGAAAAAGAAAGGTTGGAGGGTCATCTTACCCCATCTATAAATGTCCGGCAATATGGTAGGCCAATAAAGAGGCATTTTTAGTCTAAATGAGTCTAAATGTTACTTTACTATAGGAAAAAAAAAAAATGGTCCTCTCTAACAATGCTTCTTTTAGTCTATACAATGAATTTAGACATACTTAGAGTAAATAGTGACTGCAGAAAATAAATTGAATTGTCTTTCTGACTCCATGTGCACTCTCTTTACTTCCACAGGCCCATTTCTATATGGTCTACAGCCCTAGCAACACCTTCAACACACACGGACCCCCATTTACCAAAGTAGATGGAAGGCGACAAGTGCTGAACCCTAAGCCAAATCCTCCACTGCTGGGTCCATTTAATCTACACATGGAAATGAAGCCAGTGTTACACGGCCCACTTCGGAGGAGGTCACTTGAGAACTAATCAGACTGATCCATTTAGCCGGCTCCCCGAGAAGCGTATAGTGCATAACACTATGGCAAACGCTCTCCATTCTGTGCTCACTTACCCATGCTCAATTTTTTCAAATGAGGCTGAGGGATCAGACCAGATTCTGCACGTGTTTACATAGATGAATCCTGAATGTGTGACGGCACTAAGGTGTCTCATGTGACAGGGCTGTTTAAACGAGACGGAAAAGAACATTTAACCTCAACCCTGTTTAATGCACGGAATAACTGCGTCTCCCACTATCTGGAAATTTCATACTGTCCTAGTCGTCTGCTGGGGTCAGATATAATTTTCGTTTGATATTTTCCAACACATTAGAGTTAATACTCTGGCAGAGAGGTCTATCTGCAATGTCTTTAAACCAATATTTGTGATTAATCACCCGTCATTAATACTGAACTTATTACAAAATACGAATATATGCAAGATTGGATATGGTAATGGTCAGTTCATATAATAAAAGAAATGTCAGTATGTGACTGGATAGAGATGACTATCGGTTTGGTCATATTTCAAATGTGGTAATATTGCAGCTGACATTAAATTAGAATAGCCCGATAGCTTCTACAATTATTCCCCTAGAGCTAAAGGAAAAAGTAATTAATTTCATATTTAGTTGTATTCCATAAATGCAAAATGATAACAACGTATCAGCCACTCACATCTGCCAATGAAACACTGCGGCAACAGAAAGTGACTTGAACACATAAATCAGCAAACAAACCGACATCTTGTAAAGTAGCTACATACATAAAACTGACAATGTGCATCTATTTCAAAACATTTTATGAAATTCACTTCAAAAAATGATTTTTAAAGTTTAATTTGACTGTTGCTATACTGCTGACTGCTGCGCAATAAAATAACTTCAAAGTAGTTTAGAAACATACTTTTATATATTTATATACATATAAACATATATATTGTCTGTGCTAATTTTGAATAGAAAATCAAAAATTAAATATGATATAACAGGAAGTATAACAGGAATTCTTAGGTGATGTTGATTCAGTTATATTAAATAATAAAGGCTGGTTAACTTAGATGTTACCAAAAGAAGTTGAGTTATACAATGCAATATATAATTCAAAATACCTGTGAAAAATCAATGCAAAAAAATTCTTAGTATTAACTTGGTACTTTGGGCCATATTTTAAGGGATTTTTTTTACAGAGTATGAGAAGTAACTGACAGAGGCAAGAAGACAGTGTCTAGAAATATTGAATTTTGTCACTCAGAGGTAGTGTGCTTCATACATCCTTTCTATTTTCTGTCCATACTAGGGGTCCACAGACCCTCCGGATAATATAATGGCTCGGCAGTGTAGCTGAACAAACTCCTGCTGCACCATTACAGCACAATTTCATCATCTGGGGAGAAAATTATGACAGACAGCCATTGCATATTTTATTTTCATTTCATTTCACATGTCTTTAATTTAGTCTGCACAGGTGAAGACTAAAAGCTTTGACCACAATTTTTGGTGGGATGAAATATTGTAAAGCATCAGTAGCACTTCTGAGAAAAAAAAAAAATTCAAAGAATTGGCTCTCTTTTGGTAAATGAGAAGGATTTTGAATCGAACTGAACATATGTCCCACAAGATGATGAAATGTAACTTGAACAGGAATAAGAATTTACTGATTCAAAGAAATTCATCAAGCATTTCATTATTTCAACAAGTTTTTGGATAAAGCATAAATAATTAGATCATTAATTTAGACTATTTATGCATATTTATTCCCTGATGCTTTTTTAAAAAGAAAACTGATTAGACATATTTTGTTTAATTTTGTATTGTCAAAACAATTAACAGAGACTTAAAAATACATATTAATTTAACCATAAATCACCACAAATATCCCCTACATTGTTTTCAAACAAATTTTGTTTATAAAATTTTAAATTTATTATAATATATCACACATTGTTTTATTATTATACACACATTTATAAAGGTGGAATTTTAAGCACTGATTATTAATATAATTTACTAAATTGTAGTGTGTGTGATAACATGTTTGTGATTAATTTATACAAAAAAAAAATAATAATAATATTAAATGCAGGTATATGAATTTCTTATAATTTTATTAACATTTATTTCTACAATTTTAAAGTTTTCTATTTTAATTCAGAATTTAAACCAGTTTTACAGGCATTCTCAATAGTATTCTGAAGAGTACATGACCCCGCTTTTGCTTTCTCTTTTTTCCTCTTATCATACAGTATCTGACAAAACATGAAACATGAAACACCCGTTTAAGCTTGCAAAGTCATAGGACAAAGTCTCGTCAAATGGCATGTGAGCTTAGTCTTTCTCAATATTTGGGTGGAATGTATCAGTCTCCAGCGCTTTGTGACATATGATCTAGTGTAATAGCTCTCCGTCCCTGAGGCACAGATGAATGACGGAGAGATGGAGGCATGACATTCAAAGACTGACAGACTGAGTGGCAGAGATTTGAGTATCTGATTATCTGCGGTTTTTTATTATTATTATTTTTTTTCTTTTTTCACACAACTCAGATGTGTCCATACAACACTGTGTCATTCTGAATCACTTTGTTCAGTATTTCTCAATGGCGTTTTTGTCAGTGATGGGAACATTTTAAAATAATGGAAAATTCTTTTAGCCAGTTTTTAAAATGTGAATACACTCTCAGAAATAAAGGTACAAAAGCTGTCACTGGGGCGGTACCTTTTCAAAAGGTACAGTTTTGTACCTATTAGGTTCAAATATGTACACTTTAAGTACTAATATGTACCTTTAAGGTACCAAAATGGACCCTTTAGGTACAAACATGTACCTTTTGAAAAGGTACTGCCCCAGTGACAGCTTTTGTACCTTTATTTCTGAGAGTGTATTCACATTTTAAAAACTGGCTAAAAGAATTTTCCATTATTTAGTGTACAATGTTTTTGTCCTTGAATTATTTTACAATTAATTGTGATTCATTTGATTAGTTCTGCATATCATGTTAATATTTTAGGTTAGTGGGGGAAAAAAATCTGGAATAAAAATTTAATTAAAATGTGATTTTATCTGATTGACAGTCTTAGTTGAAATATCCCAGAATATTATTAAAGGAATACTTCACCTAAAAATTTTAATTTGCAGAAAATGTTTGTAATATTGCTTTCTCCAGTGGAAAAAAAGAGAGAAATATGCACGGATCAAGCACTGTTTATGAGTGAAAACAACAGTTTGGACAGACATTTTCGCTGGAGGAAGCATTATTATAGATTGGTAGATTGTCCAGATATGACGGTTTAAAGTTAAATGTCTTAATAATGTATTTGTTTCTTAGCTTTTTACTTCACAATAAGTTTAATTATGGATTGGAGTCATGTGGATCACTTGTGGATTGTTGTGATATTTTTATCAGCTGTTGAGACTCTCATTCTGACGGCACCCATTCACTTCAGAGGATCCATTGGCGAGCAAGTGATATAATGATAAAGTTCTCCAAATCTTTTCTGATGATGGCCTGAGGGTGGGTACATTTTCAGCAAGTTTTAATTTTTCACTGAACTGTTCCTTTAAAGACAAACAATCCATATTAGTAAACGCCATGAGACCAGGTAGCCAAATTGTGTAAGCACTGTGCATTGCAGAAACCTGGGGCACTTTCAGGCTCACACAGGTGCCCAACGTTTTGCTACGGTTTCCAGGTTGAACGACATGTTTCCTGGAAACGGTGTGCAGCGGGGTTTGAGATACATTTTCTCTTGTTTGGTGCATGTGTCAAAAATGTCAGCCCAATCAGCAGCAACTTGTATATATTATTGTGGTATTAAAGAGACAGCTCGCACAATGAGTCCAAGTGAAGTCATTTAATATGTGTCCGCTGCAGCTTGGTATACACAACAATTGAAGATATTAGATGACATGTTTGTCGTAAGAGTTTTATAGTAACATATGTTACATGATGATGATGAATTTGTAAGTAAATGTAATTAACATCAAAATAAATTCACAAGAGCAAGTGTATTGTTTGCACATGTTTATTTACATTAAAGGCAAAATAACTGAAATAATAAGAGCACAAGCATAGATCTGGAACTTCTTTAAGTCTGTCTAAATATCATGTAGTAATTGCAATGTCTTCTGGTCCATATCCTTTCCTTAGGAAGGTGTGCTAGACACTGATTAATGTAACATAAAAATACTACATATTTATATATTTTGTTATTGTATTGTGGTGGGTGACACTTTCATAAACGTTTCTATGCTCTGATTATATAATGGTAAATATTACAATATCATAGCACAACAACAGTGATCAGCAATAATGATAAGCCTAATACTCACAATAAAAAAATAATAAGGTCATATAGATCATAATATTGTCTCGGAGGTAAGAAGTGGATTATCCTTCATCTGAAATGTTTGTCTTTTCATCCTGAAATGTGAAGCAAATGTTGGATCACAATAATTAGGAACCACCGTTTCCACAAATCCCTTCACTCGATTGGGATGTTCTCTTTTATTCTGGACGGCAAGGGCAATGACTGTAACATCGAGCATATTTTGCAGTATTAAACAGGTATTTATACTGATTTCATCAAGCTCCGAAAATTCTTCAAAAAGAACACAAAGAATGGCCTTCTCAGTTGCCATAGTTGCAACACTTGCGTCATCAGAACAAGGTGTTCAACGCGCCACCATTTCCGTTTAATAAACGTTTTGCACCATTTTTTCGGGGCTGAACGCAGCCCTGGGCACAACCAATCGTGAGTTTTGGGGTGGGACTAACATTTTATCTGACCAATAGAAGGGAATTTAAGGGTTTCAGTGAGATGATTATGCCAGTGCATGTACGTCTTTATATGCATGGCATGAAGAGAACATATCCATGCTTACAGTCCAGTGATGACTGAGTGTTTAGAATACAAGCATCCCTCATGTGTCGCAGTGCTATTATATGTGTTATCTATATTCACAGGCTGAGGTGTAATTTGGTCTCTAATCTGCTCATCTTTCCACTTTTAATGAAGTAGCCACTTCAGTGAGGAAAAACGGATGTCATCAATTTAGAACAATATTCATATTCATTTATTATTCAGATTCATAAATTTTCACAAATTCAGTATTATTCACTGATTAATAAACACTCTGAACTTCTTGTGGTGTCATCAATAAGAAGAGAAACATCTCAAAGTCACAGTAAGGTTATTACTGCTATAATTTGCCTTACCAGAACTAGTTAAAATTCCAATGGAATACATTTTCATTAGCAGGAAATATTATGTGTTCAGATACATTGCTCATCTGACTTAACTGTTAATTTTTTATGATGCAATTTTATTTTAAAAATGAAAGTAGTCTACATATCTCTTACTTTTGCATTTTCATGCATACATACATCACAAAGAAACACCCGCCTATTAATCTATGTTGTTATATGACTTTTTTTTTTCTTTGCAGAAGAAAAGATTAATTTTGAAGAATATCCTGGTTACTCTTTTATATATAAAGAAAGTGAAGGAGAACTAGAGCTGTCAAGTCAATGATTTAAATAAATAAATAAATAAATAAATAACACATGAGCATTATACGTCTTCTAAAGTCACACATCTGTTTTGTAGAGGGAACAGACAGAATTTTAAGTTGTCATTCACTGTTAATCTTCACATTCAGTAAGCAGGCAATCACTCTCCCTAGATCAGTCTGCATACTGAGCCAGTGAATTGAACCAATTCAATGCGAAAATCTTACTCCAAAGAATGATTAATTAATTCATTAATCATACATATTTTTGTATGTGCCAAGAATTTGCAAAGGAGAGCTACAGTAGGCCACATGTGATGTGAATTTTTTACATTTACATATATTCGTTTAGCAGACACTTTTATCCAAAGTGACTGGCTCACGTAAATCTACTGTATGACTTCATAAGAGTTGGAATATAGTGCACAAGTTATTTAGACCACTTTTATGATACTTTTGTGGTGCCTTGTGACATTTTGCAGCCCTAGTTCTCATTCACTTGGATTCATTTCCCTTGTAAACTCAATTTGTGTTCCACCGAAGAAAGAAAATCATACAGGTTTGGAACAACGCATAGGCCCTGTTTACACTAGTGTGTTTTTCGTTTTAAAACAGCATTTTGAAATGAAAATGATCCTCGTCTACACTGGCGTTTTCACTGCGTTTCAGAAACGATCTCCATCTACAAGGATACGCAGAGAGAATGTGGGCAGGCATGCCATCGTTTTCAAAAGTCTCAGTTTTCCATGTTCAGAGAACATTCAGAGAAAAAAAAAAAAAAAAGTAAATTAATGGGAACGTAAAAAAAAAAAAAGTCCTTGGAACATAGTTTTGTTAGCTGAGATGTGTGTCAAAAAATCCAGTACAGTTCCTGCATAAACATCTGAATATGTATGTGAACCAAATTTGAACTCACTACAGTGTCATACTTATTTGGATTACATATTTGACACAATTAATTTCTAGGTATAAATAGCCTGGGGATATTTGCATGAATTACAGCATGCTGAAAACCATTACAAAGCATTGTGCTACACAAAATGCTCACATTCAGCCAGTGAATTCAGTGGAAATCTCTGGATGCTCATCTTCCCCACAGTTCAGTCCTGTACCGCCTCTTTCTGACACCGGCCCCAAAGTTGTTTTCTCTTTGCTAATCTCGTAGGCAAGTATAACTTGATTAGACTTCAAAAATCCAAGGGTAAAACTATTGATTGTCTCCAGATGGAATTTATCTAGAGCGCAATTATGTGTGGGTCCCTTCTCAAAGCATTTGTTTTAGTCCACAGCTTCCGAATCAGCAGACCCCATTTTGCAGATGCTTACCAAGCAATGGGAGAAAAGAAAAACTCAATCCAATTATACAGATAAATAGGACTAATCATGCAACCAAAAAATTTGAATATGAGGTTTACGGGTGGGTCGATAAGCATTATCGTTTCACCCCTGCTGAAATTTACAGCATAATTTCAGATAACGCCGGAAGAGAAAGGATACAAATTGCACCGATAAATAGTTCAACATTAGACATTAACATATGGATTGTAAGGAACCCTGATAAGGGGGAGACATTTTATTAGAGGCGAGAAACATCCCATTAAAAGGCCTCTCTAGGTGAACCATTTCCATAATTCATGTGCTAGGGCGGCATCAGAAAGGTATGGCTTCCTTTGTGGAACGGGCAAATTGACTTTCAAAGGCCATTTCAATGAGGATTATTTTAATACAGGTGACTGCATGACTGGTGAAATTATTTCACCAAATATGAGATTTGTTTTCCACATCAATAAATTCATTTTCACTAATTTAAAGTAATGTTTCATTAGCCATAAGAAAATGTACTGAAAATACAGTTTCCACAAAAATATTATAACTGTTTTTGACAATGGTAATAATAAGAAATGTTTCTTTAGCACCAAATTAGCATATTAGAATGATTTCTGAAGGATCATGTGACACTGAAGACTGGAGTAATGATGCTGAAAATTCAGCTTTGCCATCACAGGAATAAATTACATTTTGAAATATATTCAGATAGAAAACAGTCATTTTAAATTGTAATAATATTTCACAACTTTTGTGTTTTTACTGTATTTTTAATCAAATTTATGCAGCCTCGGTGAACATAAAATACTTATTTTTAAAAACTAACAGTTGTGAACTACTTTGAACAGCTGGGGATATTTTCAAAAACAAAATCATTTTGAAACAAAAATACGTTCCATAAATAACATCTGGGTCTTGAAATTGTTGCATCAGTGATTAGTCCAACAGTTTTAAAGAAGCTCCTCATAAAAACATTAGCATTAGCATATAACAGTAACATACACAGATTCATTCCTCTCCAACATTTTCCTGAACCATTTTCACTGAATAACAAAGCTGACTAAATTGTTTCTATAATTCATATGGCAATGCCATCTTAAATATGTTAGCTCTGGTACAGATTTGATCAATATTACTTAGATTAACCTTCAATTTCCATACTTCCTCTGATGACAGCTGTAACTGCTTTAAAGCCACATCCTTTTACCCTGCACAGGGAAGTAATTATGAATATGCGGCAGAGAAATATGACAACACGATACACAATCACCACACGTGGCTTTAATTGTGTACCAATGAGCTATTGCCTAATCGCTGGAGCCAAACTGAATAAGCAGACGAATTTATAAGGGCATTTAGACCCCAATTTCATTGGAGGCTTAATGATACCGATCGATGAAGGCTGTGTATCTGAAGGACAAACACATGTTTTCGCTCTTCTTTTGCCTAATGGCTGTGTGCTTCAATCACACTCTTTAATTAAGTGAGACAGAACCGGTGTGGGCCGACTGCCAGACACGGCCGTGTTTTCTGAGATACAGACCCAAGAGATGCTTCGGTAGCAGGTTGGCTGTAGTAGAGATCTAGAATCAATTGGATTGCACCCATTACAAGGCACAAAACACAAAACCGGTCTCAGGATGTCTTCGTCACCTCCAAAACCCCATCAAACTTCACCTTATCCACCTACACAATCCATTCTGTACAACTAGCCGGCATGACGTTCCCGTTCCCCTTGACTGCTTCCCTCAAATCACCTGCAATCTGTACACAATCCTCTTGAAGACCCTCAGAGGAGCTTTTTACAGCTGCATGTCTCCATCCGTGATCAGGAATGAATGTGGTTTTCAATCACGTAATCAATTTGAGACATGGTGGGTGTGCAGGAGGTCATTTGAACACTGGTCGCAGCCATATTCTTTTAAGGGTATCGCCTTATGTTCTTCACGAGTAATATTGTCTTCATGTTCATCGGCGCTCTAATACTGAGCAGGCTCGCTCGAGCACATCGTAGGGTCACACGTAATTCACTGCATGCTGTCACTCTGGACACTCAACAAACATATGACCCTCAATATTCACCAAATGAAAGAGTCCAGAGCTCTTACCTTCTCTGGACGTTTCTCCATCACCGAAAACTCCATCTCAGCAGGCGGCAGAACACAATCTCGCATGATTTCATGCGTAACTATACCAGATGTCAACTGTAGTCCAGGTAACATCAACAAAGACCTTGATAAACACAATGGGCCTCCATGCAACACAAACAGAATGAATTTCTGTGTAAATCATTCACACATTCATTGGCGTATTGATGTACATTATCAGAAAAAAAACTGTGTTGGTCATTGATGAAATCACAACAATCAGTCAAAACCAAGAAAATAAGAAAATTACAACCCAGACTCATTAGAAAAATGTGCCTGTGGTGACATTTCTATTCTACACTTTCAAAGTAACTAAAAGAACATTCAGTTTTATCCAAAACAGATAAATGGGAATCTGACAATATTTCATAATGTTGATTGTTGTACTGAATGTAATGTCTCAGTTCAGAAATGTTCCGAAATCAATATTTGAGCAAGTACATAACCAGTCAGTGTTCAAAACTATCACCTTACTTTAGCCCGATTCACAACAGTTAGCTTATAATAATGTTTTCTAATTTGAGTGGTACGGGTAGGTTATCACGGGAAATTCGAGCATGGCACTGCGTCATTATGTCACGTCTGTAAACATAAAGAAGTTGTCCCGGCTAGTAGCTGTATCGCATGTGAGAATCATGCAGGTGGCGGATCATTTACAGCCTTTTCTCACAGCAGCTAGAATAATTAAATATATCTTTTTGATGGCGGATTGTAATCCAGAAAGGATTATGTGTTCGTGAAACACATGTGAATGAAATTAAATTATATTCCAGTTTTAAATGTGCTTCTGAATACAGATAGCCTGGGATTACACAAGATTTGTATTTTAAAGAAAACCAGTTCGAAAGGAGCATAATTTGCTTTTTGGGTTAGAAGAATTTCTTAATATGAAAATCGAATGGTATGACAATTAGATTAGCCTGTACAGAAATTGAAATCTACACGTTAATACACACTATACTGTAAATGTTTTACATTCTTTTAAAATCAATTTTTAAATCACTTTGTTTTTATTGTTGATTTTTATTATTTTTAATTTCTTATTATTTTTAATGACTATTTCACTTCCTTTTATGTAAAGCACTTTGAATTACCATTGTGTATGAAATGTGCTATATAAATAAACTTGCCTTGCCTTGCCTATACTCATAGTCACGCAATGCTGATGTTGTTAACATTAATAATTTGAGAATGAAGTATAAAAATAATAATAATTTGCATGGTTTGATGTGATATGAGCTAACCGATCATTAGATTTAATCACCATTGGTAACGCAATTTATTGTAATGCTTTTTTTCGTCAGTTGGTCAGAACAAACGTGGCAGACTTGTTACTTGTTCAGATGACAATATATGATGAAAATTCTTATTTGGGTCATATATTCCAAGACGTAGGCTAGAATCTGTGATTGCGAAGTACAGTAAACATCCACACCGGTGCGTGACTGACTGCCACACTGTTACGAGGCGACAGGAACGAGAGACATGCAGATCCATGTGCAAGGCTTTTATTAGAGACGTGGTCAAAAACACAGGCAGGTTTTGCTGCAAGATGTCAGGCAACATTTATTTGCTTCTGCCGAAAACCATATTCGAAAAATATGATAAAATCATATTTGGTTGTGCCTCGTTCATTTTAGTCATTTTAAATGTACTGTAGGTGTATTAAATGTCATATAAAAATGTACAAAGCTAAAATAAATATCAATAAAACCACTCCGTTTGACATAAAAAAAAATAAAAAAAAAGAACACAGGCAGGGTCGAAACACCAGCAAACAGGTATAACACAGGCAAGACAAAGAGTATTCCTAGGGCAAACGTGGGACTTCGATCAGCAAACGATATCCAGAGGGCTTGACAAGAGGGGTAATCCAAATAACACAAGCAAAATCCAGGTGAGGTGCAAACACAATCCGAAACATCAAGGCAAAGGGTTAAATCCAAGATACACAGGCAAGAATCAGGTAACAGGCAATACAAGACAAGACTAGACTAGACTATGAACTGAGACTGGGAAAACTAGTCTGGCTCCATAATGTAGCTATCACTAGGTGAGCGATAAACGCTAAACAATACTCGGCAGTGAGAAAGGGGAAGCCCATGGCTTATGTAGAGAGTTTGATTGGCTGCAGCCGTGTGCGTAATCAGAGTGAAATGGATTGTGGGAACTGAAGTCCAGTGTTAGTGTAACAGTCTGTGTAGTGTGAGAGTCAATATGATGGAAGGGCGACCTCTGGTGACAATCGGACAGAAAGCCACAGACCAGATTCGTGACACACACATTCACCTCAAAACATAAGATTCATCCGTGCTGGAGCCGTGCAAACTCACAACCCATGCAAGGAAGATAATTCCGCAAGCAGCTGCAATTCCAGGTTTTTAAACAGAGATGGCGACAAAGAGGCAAAACTTACGGACTGCAGCTTTTAATTCACTTATAGAATTTAAAATAATTTTTTACAAATTTTATTTCATTTTATTTTATATTTGATATATTATTTGATAATTTAATTTTTTTTTTAGAAAATGACCGATTGTTTCGCCAGATAAGACCTTTATTCCTCAGCTGGTATTGTGTAGAGCCCTTTGAAGCTTCACTGAAACTGCAATTTGGACCTTCAACCCATTGATCCCTATTAAAGTCCACTATATGGAGAAAAGTCCTGGAATGTTTTCCTCAAAAACCTTAATTTCTTTTCGACTGAAGAAAGAAAAACAAAAAAGATACTGGTCCAGGAACCGACTAATTCTGGTCGAACAAAATGTAGAGCAGAACAAGCCAAGGCAGAATTTCTCAGAGCACTCATAACCACAGCAGTTGTGTACTCTCTGCCGTAAGGTTAGGTCTTTTTGCCTCATATAGGGAATATTGATATGCTGCATGTTCATCTCTGCAGTCTGCTAACGACTTCTCCATGGTCAGTTTACTTTATAGTGTCTGGAAATCCTGGAACATGACATTAATGCGATACCTTGCAATACCTTTTTAGTCAGGGGCCTAAAGATCGACAAAAAGAAGAGAGGAAGAGGACAAAATTTAAGATAAAGTGCTTTGGAAAGAGTCAATTTAATTTATTCTCAATAGTCCCTTTGGCTGACAAAATGCTAAGATGAATGTGTCTGCTCTTGTTTTTGTGAACCCATTGCATTAAAGGTTCAAATTATGCTGGGATCATAAGGACGGGAGGTAATGAAAAGATAAATCATTTGGAGTAAGTGGGAGGGATATTAAATTTTTCATGAGGGGTACATTCAAAAACACGGCCCCCGTGCTCATAGCTCACACACAGAACAGACACGTTCTGCTGAATAATCACAATCTTTAATGAAACAATACAGAAAATGCGAGAATGCAGCGCCTGTTCTGAATTAACTGGTTTAAATGTTTCTCACGTACGGTTCTCTCAGCTCTCGCCATCAGGATGAGCTTTTCTCACATCATCAGTGAAATTAATTGCATATATAATTAATCTATAAGCCATTATACATATTAATCAAAACACTCGTACAACACACTGTGAGCGGTGCGGTCTAAGGCCTTGTTTACACTGTACACAAATTTGATTTGTTTTTAAAATCTTTGGGACTGTCTGGCCTTGCTCTGCAAGTGAGGAAATTAGACGAAATTAGAAATGATGATTTTGTTCCCCTATATATATATATATGAACACTGGCTGCCATAGCCATAATTTTGTTGTCGGCACAATGCAGAATATCTGTCATTGTGGAAAGAGAAATGTACATTTTTCACAATATACTGTACAGTTTTTTTTTTTTTTTTTTTTTGCTTATGTCCATCATGACATTTAAGGCAAGGCACATCAACAAAAACAACATTTAACTTAAGTGGCCTGTTTGCTTCACTGAAATAGAAAATTTGTTGAAATATAGACTTGATAAAATGTGAAATTTCCTTCATGGAACTAAAAAAGGAGGCTCTGAGTAGAATGTTCAGGCTGCTGTATACAATGAAACTGAAAGGTGACCATGAAAGTCAGGAAAGTTTTTCAATGAACAACAGCTTAAATTTCAGTCAGGTTATTGGTTACACTTTATTTCGAAATAGTCCACTTTAGACATTCTACTAATTATAAGTACCTTTGCAACTACAGATATATGCCAGCCAACTCTCAATAGAGAATTACTGTTAGGCCAGGGTTAGGGTTAGTATGTACTTGCAAAGTTAGTAGAATAAATAAAGTGGACTGTCTGTTAAGAACCCCTGTTTAAGTTAGCCAGGAAGGGGAAAGCAACAAAGGTGAACACGTGAAACCAAGATACCATGAAAAACATTTATTTTAGATAAACAAAACAAGACATAAAAACACGTATCCAAACAAGAAAGAAAAGAAAAAGGTTCCTAAAACATCTAACGAAATATAATGAATTCAACCAAGCCACGGAACATCTCCAAAATATAAAGGCAACAAAAAGTAATCAACCAAAATTAGAAAAAAAAAAAAAAATAATAAAAAAAAAAAAATGAATGAACAAGGGTAATAAATCTTGTTTGCTGGTGGATCTCCTGCCCTTCCTGCCATGCTCCTCTTCAGCGTCCTTAATATAGGCCATCAGTACTCATGCCATCAGACGCAGGTGTGCAAAGGCGGACCTAAACAATCAGACTACAAGAGAGAGAGATTAGAAGAGAGACATGACGTCATATGAAGGAGGATACTCCCTCAAGGCATAAGCCGTAACACTCCCCCACCGAAAGGAAGAGGCTAGTCTTTTTTTTTTTATCATGCAAAAGAGACAGGTTCTGGGTGAAGCTATCAAGTAAAAACAAACAATAAAACGGTACACCAACCCAGTGAACCTAAAGATCCAAAAAAAAAAAAAAACCTTACCTAGCCTCTAGAAAGGGCATCTGCCATGACATTGTCCGTTCCCTTCTTATGGTGAATCTCAAGGTTATAATGTTGAGCCATTAAAGCCCAGCGCATCAACTGTTGGTTATGGTTGTACATTTTATTTAAAAAAAAAACAACGGGTTGTGGTCCGTGTAGACGACGAGAGCTATACCTAACATACACATCAAAGTGCTGCAAAGCAAGCAACAAAGCCAGAGTCTCCTTTTCAATAGTAGAATAATTCAGTTGATGAAAATTAAACTTAGCAGAAAAATAAGACACTGGATTGGGTTTGCCATCATCCCCATCCTGAAGCAGGACCGCTCCAACTCCAGTCGCACTGGCATCCACCTCACATCGGGAGCAGGCAACACTGGAGCACTGCAAAAAAGAGATTTTGCACACAAAAATGCACTTTGACATTCTTTGGTCCACTTTAGGACTGCAAATTTTTGTTAAGGGGGCGACCACAGTCAAAATTGTTTTACAGAAACATCTGTAATAGCCAGCCATCCCTAAAAATCGTCGCAACTCTCGTTTCGTAGTAGGTACAGGGTACGCAAGAATAGCGGTCACTTTTACGTCCACAGGACATACTTGACCGTTTCCGACCTGTTTTCCTAGATAGGTGACAGAAGCTTTTGCAAAGTCACATTTCTTCAAGTTTAATGTTAAGGAGGCGGCTACTAATCGACTTAAAACATCATGCAATGTGGAGAGGTGATCAGCCCACATAGAAGAAATAGGACTACGTCATCCAGATATTTGTTAGATATTTTTTATCATCACCTAAAACCATAAACATCAACCTTTGAAATGTGGCGGGGGCATTTCGCAATCCGAATGGCATCTGTGTATACTGAAGAAAACAATCAGGGGTCACAAAGGCAGAAACTTCAGAAGCACGTTCAGTTAATGGCACTTGCCAATAGCCCTTTAAAAGGTCTAGTTTAGTAATTTACTGAGCCGTGCCAAGATTGTCGATACAATCCTCTATACGCAGCAACGGAAATGCATCCAGTACAGTAACGGCGTTCACTTTTCGAAAGTCAGTGCAAAAACGGAATGACCCGTCAGCTTTAGGCACTAAAACACATGGTGAACTCCAAGGGCTATTGCTCTTTTTAGCAAAACCATTCTGAACTAGATATTCCACTTCTTGCGTCATGATCTCCCTCTTCCCTACGGGACAACGATACGGATGTTGCTTTATGGGAACCGTATTACCTACCTCAGTGTCATGCTTGATGACAGAGGTACCAGACGGAACCTCGTTAAACAGTTCAGGGAAGCTTTCCACCAACTCAATCACATCCTGCCGTTGGTCACTAGATAAATGGGATAATTGAAAAGGAAGCACTTTTAAAACTTCTAAATTTTTTAAACAACCACCATTCAACAGATCCGTGGACATTTTCAATCCATCATCACCCTCCTCAATCACCAGAGAATGGGACAGCATAGATACTTGCTTCTCTTCTGGCACCTGTAATTCACTCTCAGGGAAATTAATTTCCTTTCCAGTTTTACCAGTACGACATAGATACAATTTTAACATATTCACATGGCACAAACGAGTCTTCTGACGACGTTCTGGAGTCAAGATTACATAATCTGTGTCGCTCAGTTTACTTTGGATCACATAAGGACCTGTAAAATTTGCAGCTAATGCAGAACCAGGTGACGGAAGCAACACCAATACCTTCTCTCCCGGCTCAAAATGTTGTTCCACAACTCGCTTGTTGAAGCAACGCTTCATTTTTTTTTGTGACAAGGAAAGTGGTTCTTTTGCAACAGCACAAGCACGTCGCAAACGTTCACGGGTGCAAAAAATAAAAATCAACCACGTTACTTTTTCCAGACGAACCTGGAACAAAAAATTTATCTTTTAGAATTTTCAAAGGACCCCGCACGTTGTGTCCAAAAACTTGTTTGGATGGACTAAAACCAAGCGATTCTTGTCATGCTTCACGAAGAGCAAATAAAACTAAAGGGACTCATCATCCCACTCGTTCTCAGTCTCCAAACAATATTTCCGCAAAGCAGACTTTAAAGTTTGATGCCATCGCTCCAAAGCACCCTATGATTCTGGATGATAAGCACTGGATACGATATGTGACACTTTTAAAGCTTTTAATACATTTTTGAAGACTTTAAACAAAAAACTCGAACCTTGATCAGTTTGAATAGTCTTTGGTAATCCGAACGTAGTAAATAACTTGATCAAAGCTTTAGTGACGGATTTGGCAGTTATCTTCCGTAACGGTATCGCTTCAGGAAACCAAGAGACAACGCACATAATTGTTAAAATGTACTGTGAACCAGATTTAGTTTTTGGAAGGGGACCAACGTAATCTACAAGAACGCGCTCAAACGGTTCTCCTACAGCCGGAATAGGACGGAGGGGAGCAGGTGGCACAACCTGATTGGGCTTCCCTACTATTTGACATATGGCAAATAGTATTAGTTTTACAGTATCGAGAAACGTCAGCTTTCAACCCAGGCCAAAAAAAAAGTTGGCGCACCCAATTGTAGGTTTTATTTACGCCCAGGTGTCTAGACCATGGATGATCATGTGCCAAGCTCAAAATATGCTGTCGAAATTCCAACGGTACCACAATCTGATGAACCACAAGTCATCTGAGTTCTCATCACTTGATGAACGAACACTCCAGTGACGCATTAACACAGTGCTATTTCACTAAAACTGATGATTGCGCAAAGGTAACATTTTGATGTCAGCACTTAAACGACATTTCGCTAGTGCAGGGTCACTTTTCTGAGCTTCAGTAAGAGCATCACACGAAACAGGCAAAAACAAGTCAGCATTTGGACAAACCACAGACTCTGTGATCGATTTAGAAGTATCCAAACTCTCAGGAAATACATCCTTCTCAAAAATCTCGGCAAAAACGGACTCACCTAAACTCATTTCATTCTCTTTAATGAGACGTTTCGCCTGAGCGCGAGTCGTAACCACACTAGCAGCGAACATATTTGGAATTTTTTTTGCAAGCACATCAGGTTGTTGATCGACAAGTGGAATGTTAGTGACATGCACAACTGGCATTACTTTGCCTGCAGCGAGATCATCGCCCATTATAAAATCAATAACTTGTATGGGTAGAGAAGAACGAACCGCTAGATTGAATCATCCAGAGACTAAATCAGACGACACCCAAATGCGATAGAGAGGGACAGGTATAAAACCCATTTCGATACCCTGTACAATAGTGCTGGTATCGCATGCAGACTCCGCACAGGAAGTCAGAGTATCGGACAATATAAAGGACTGAGATCCCCCTGTGTCACATAAAATTTTCACAGCTTTCTGATCCTCAACATGACCAGTCAGTGACACAAAACCTTCAAACACGAAGGGTTGAAAACACTCGTCAGGAACAACAGAAGTCACGGGCTGCGGAGCCACAACTTTCACTAAAACTGAACTGCGGGGTTGCGTCCGCGAAGCATCTAACCGCTCTTGTTTTTGTTTTAAAATTCGACACTCAGAAATTATATGTCCCACTTTATGACAATAGCCATACTCTTATTTTAAAATCAGAAGGAGCAACTTCATTTTCTTTTTGTGAAGTGTATCCGGACTCACACGTAAGCTTTAAAAACACAGGCTTATGCATTAATGCATACTCGTCTGCCAAGATGGCTGCTTGTTGCACAGTACTAACCTTTTGTTCATTTAAATACAATGCAGTATGCTCAGGAACACAGTTCTAAAATTCCTCAATGAGCAGAAGTTCTCGCAACGAATTATAGTCAGTGACTTTACACGCCTTTATCCATCTGTCAAAAAGTATACCCTTCTCACGGGCAAACTCCACATATGTTTGGGACACAGATCTTTTTGTTGAACAAAATCGTTGTCTATAGTGTTCAGGCACTAATTCATAAGCACGAAGAATTGCATTTTTCACAGTCTCATACTGAATGCTTTCTTCCAAAGGAAGAGATGCACAAACCTCTTGCGCATTTCCTGTCAACTTACATTGTAGCATTAATGACCAGATCTCAGTTGGCCACTTTAAAGCAGAAGCTATGCGCTGAAATGCTTGAAAAGAAGCCTCAACTTCTTTCTCGCGAAACGGTGGAACAATTACAATATTCTTCGCCACATTAAATGGAGATGTTAAAGGGGCATTTAAAGAATCCGTTAACACAGATACAGAATTAGCGGTAGACCCACGGTCATTTAGCACTGTGGTGGAATTCGTTAATACTACAATTGCATCAAACTCAGAACTAAACCTACCGTCTGATACAGATGATTTCTTGGATTCCCCTGAGTCATCTCACCTAGCCTGCAACTCCAACTGCCGCATATTAACTTTCGTATCCGCGTTGACCCGATACAGTTCAAGCTGATGCTGCAACTCATCTTTCCACGCTTGAGCTCGGTCTTGTGTCTCTAGCTGCAATCGAGCCAACCGCAATTTTAAACGTGAATCAACCTGAGATACTGGTGACGCTTGAGTCGAAAGTGAAAAAGGTTCAAATTTAGGCATCGAAAGAGGTGGTCCTACCTCCGCACCACCACCAAGAGGATGTGCACCTGCGTTGGCAACCGGAGTAACTGAACCACCAACAGAAGAACACTTTTCAGTTTCGCCACAGCTGCACCAATTCTGCTGATTCAGAAACATTATGCACTGAAGGTAACACATTTTTACTAATTAAACCAGCCAACAAACAAGCTTTTAAATCCTTCTTAAGCAATGTTTTAGAAACAGGAATTTCAAAATGTTGAGAAATAAGGAACAAATCGTCCTTTCTACACGATTCTAACACTGCAGCACTAGGTTGATTTAAGAACTCATTTAAATCAAAAGTCGCCATAATAAATTAATGAGCAAAAACATGACAATAGTACAAACGATTCTGGACCTACACCTTCCTAACCAAAATCTAACTACCTCCTCTCTAGTCTTCAGAGGGTACCAATTGAGAGGCAAGCCTCCCCCCCGGAATTCCTCCAAAAACAATAAACTAAAATAATAAATCAGTAAACCGTTGAGAGAACCGATGCTAGACACAGTCCTCCTGGTTTACTCTACCTACCTTAGGTAGCTTAGGTGGCTTGCACCACCATTATTAACCTATCTGCTCATCAAAACAAAATCAAATACAGGACGAGCCCCCAATTTATGTTACGAACCCCTGTTTAAGTTAGCCAGTAAGGGAAACACAACATAAATGTCACGAATCCGGTCTGTGAACTTCCATTCACCCTCCACCAGAGGTCACTCGCTCACCACATTGACTCCATGACACTGGACTCCATTTCCCATCATTCCCTGCACTGATTGCACACACGGCTGATTGCACTAATCACACGCACACCTCGTCACAGCTGTTCGTCCAGAGTCACAGCAGCACGTTCCGGCTGTTCGTCCAGAGTCACAGCAGCACGCCCGGCTGTTCGTCCAGAGTCACAGCAGCACGCTCCGGCTGTTCGTCCAGAGTCACAGCAGCACGCTCCGGCTGTTCGTCCAGAGTCACAGCAGCACGTTCCGGCTGTTCGTCCAGAGTCACAGCAGCACGTTCCGGCTGTTCGTCCAGAGTCACAGCAGCACGTTCCGGCTGTTCGTCCAGAGTCACAGCAGCACGTTCCGGCTGTTCGTCCAGAGTCACAGCAGCACGTTCCGGCTGTTCGTCCAGAGTCATAGCAGCACGCCCGCTGTTCGTCAGAGTCACAGCAGCACGCCCGGCTGTTCGCCCAGAGTCACAGCAGCACGTTCCGGCTGTTCGTCCAGAGTCACAGCAGCACGTTCCGGCTGTTCGTCCAGAGTCATAGCAGCACTTCACGGCTGCTCGTCCAGTGTCACAGCAGCACGTCTCCGCTGACCTTCTTCCAGAGTCACAGCAGCACGTCTCCGTTGACCTTCCAGAGTCGGGTCACGTCTCCGCTGACTGTCCAGAGTCTCGCCAGGCCTTCGCGGCTGATCGTCCAGAGTCACAACCCGTCACGGCTGACCTTCCAGAGTCGCGTCGCGTCACGTCTCCTCTGACGCACCCAGATCATCAAGGTCAGTCTTCCATTATCCCAGTTTGATGTCTAGTTTGAGGGATGTACCGCTGGTGTCTGCATAGCACGGCTGGTATCCCCAAACTCACTGTAACCCTCCTGTTCTTGCGCATGGGGCTCGCCTCAGTCCCTTGTATGGTGGTAGCGCCCAGCAATGAACTCTCAGCCTGTTGTGTTGCGGTCGAAGAGACCATTATTGAACTCTCCTTGTGTCCTGAGTTTACCACTGTAGAACCTCCAGAGGTGGCGGCAACCGCTGCAGAACCTCCAGAGGTGTCAGCGGTATCCGTCAATGAACTCTCGTCCTGTCCTGTCACGGTTATGGAGGCCGTCAATGAACTCTTGTCTTGCCCTGTCACGGCTACGGAGGCCGTCTGCGAATCCTTGTCCTGTCCTGTCGCAGCCAGAAGGGCTGTCCCTGAACTCTCGTCCTGTCCGGTCACAGCTATGGAGGCCATCTGCATATCCTCGTCCTGTCCTGTCGCAGCCAGAAGGGCTGTCCCTGAACTCTCGTCCTGTCCGGTCACAGCTATGGAGGCCGTCTGCATATCCTCGTCCTGTCCTGTCCTGTCACAGCCAGAAGGGCTGTCCCTGAACTCTCGTCCTGTCCTGTCGCGGCTATGGAGGCCGTCTGTGATCTCTCTGCCGGTCCTGTCGCAGCCAAAAGGGCTGTCCCTGAACTCTCGTCATGTCCTGTCATGGCCATGGAGGCCACTTTTGAACATTTGCCCTGCTCTGAACTGGCCGAGGAGGCCATCTCTGAACTCTGAGCCAGCCATGGTGGCTGATTGTGAACTGTCTGCCTTGTCTGTCACTGCCAAAGAAATCATTGATGAACAGTTTGTCTGTCCCCTTCCCATCAATGTTTTTAGTTATGGACTGCTTGCCCACTCAGTTGCCACCAGGGAAGATATTCATAGACTTCACATGTTCCCCACCTCTGTCCTTGTGTCTGTGCATGTTCTTTCTCCTCCTTGTGTCTCTGTTTTCCCTAGGTCCCAGTCTCTGTCATGAGTTCCTGATCCGTCGTGGTGGGCTCCTGCTCTGTCTGCTCCTCCGTGGAGGTCTTCTGCCTGGTCTGCTCTGCACTGGTGGGCTCCTGCTTCGTCTGCTCCGCCGGGGAGGTCTTCTGCTCTGTCTGCTCCGCACTGGTGGGCTCCTGCTCTGTCTGCTCCGCCCTGGTGGGCTCCAGTCTCATCGGCTCCGCCCTGGCTTCCTGCTCGGCCGGCTCTGCCTCGGTTCCCGGTTGCTCCGCTTCCACGTGGACCTGGCCCTCCATAAAGGTGGACACGTGAAACCAAGATATCATGAAAAACAATTATTTTAGATTAACAAAACATGACATGACATGACATGACAAAGGATACGTGTAAATAAATCTTGTTTGCTGGTGGATCTCCTGCCCTTCCCACCATGCTCCTCTTCAGCGTCCTTAATATAGCTCATCAGCACTCATTCCATCAGACGCAGGTGTGCAAAGGCGGACCTAAACAATCAGACTCCAAGAAAGAGAGACATGACATCATACGAAGGAGGATACACCCTCAAGGCATAAGCCGTAACACTGTCAAAAAAAAAGTGTTACCAAATTATCATATGGCTTGTAGACTAGTTTTATGTCACCTTTTTGCAATTTTTTACCTTAACAGCAGTCTCCATCCACTTTCATCATATGGAAAAGAGTATGGTGAACATTCTTAAAAATATCTCCATTGAAAAAAGAAAGCTATACAGGTTTGGAACAGTGAAGGAAGACATTTATTTTTTCTTTTGGTTGAACAATCCCTAATGTGCTTCATATATTCTATGGTTCTTATTTTGGGACTTAAATGTATGAAGATCTTCTACGAGTACAGAAGGTCAGGGCATGTCTCACTGTGACAGAGGCCGCATGCAAGCGCGCTGTTCACTAAATATCTCATCTTTTCTCATCTTTGAGATAACGGAGAACTGAGCGTAATTATGTGGTGCTGTCAGGCCTGAGAGGAATCCTGAGCAAAAGCCCCAAGTGCTGATTTAGTGCAGAAGGAAAGAGGAGAGATGTGACAGTGGCAGAGCTGAGAAAAGAGAGAGAAAGAGATAACATTCTCCAATCATTAAATCATCCCCCTCTGCTATCTGCACATGAGTGTCACTCAGAGGGAAAAAATAAAGAGGTGCAAATGAAATATTAATGTGTTTCTTATTTTTGAGATTTACATTAGTCTCTATCTCTCTCTCTCCTCCTCTCGTGAAAGGAGCTGAGAGGTTTGAAATCTTTTTTTTTTTGCTGTTGATGTTGAGTATTCATCTAATGAGATTCGTCAACACCCTTGATATGCTTCGCCTTTTTTTCTTGCTTTTAAACTCCTAAATCTCTATAAAGCGCAGAGACGAGAAGAAAAGGTTGATGCAAGCAGCCGTACTGTAGAACGTCTCACACATGCACCTTTGGCATGCTTTTAAACAGAAACCTCAAGCATTGAACCCAATTCCCGCTGGGAGAATCAGGGATGTCAGGTGAAGCTGTGTCGGATTCTGTCAGCCTGTTCTATATATGAAAAGACGAATGTGTGCCCATAATTACACCCCCAGATGAGCTCATGTCGCTTTATGCTAGACCTTGAGCTCTGAACATTTGTGTAAATACCAAGAGTGCTTCCAGACATCTGGAATATAATTATTCTCTATGGTCAGTTAACAGAGTGACTCAGAACTGAAGGATGATATTTAGATTTGTTAAAGGTAAGTTTTAGGAGTAACAACTGCATCTGAATGTAAGAGTGAATCTGCTAAGTTATTGTTCTATGTCTTTAGGGAATACATTCAATCCTGAAACTGACTGACAGTGATTACTAACCATTTGGTACACTGCAAACAAGAAATATAGTGGTGTAAGCAATATTTACTGATAAGCCAGGAGAAACATATAATCAAGACATGACTCATTTATGGACAAAAAAATGAGCCCAGTGAAAAAAAAATATCCACGTATGTACCGCATGGGATTAAGAAATCAATGTCTCAGCTTGTGCATACTGAATTAATTTTTATATGCTCATATTCAAACACAATAAACCTGTAATGTCACCCAATCACTATCACATCTGATATATTTCATAAACCTGAATCCAGAGCTGACAGACTGAGTGATCAGTTCATCTTGGCTGAGTGTCACCTTTTTTGTTTTTGAGGCATAGATGAGAACAGCTGCTGTCCTTTTTCTTTCTCTCTGATGTCTGATGGAGGCACTTTATGCAGCTACAACCACAAACACTCAACATACATGAAGAGAAAAACCACAGATGTGGTAAAACTTCAAAACAAGTCACATCTGTGGTTTCTCACTGCCTCTGCTAAATGGCATTCAACAAAGTAAAGCTTAATCGGTTTTATGATAAGAGGCCACTTCTGTATCACAAGGAAATTAGATTATGAAGTTTAGACAAAAATTAGACTAAAATATTTAATAATTTTTCAGATTACTTAAATCCTGCTTTCTGCTATTTCGCGGCTTCATCTGTCACACTCTCAGTCTGATAGAAGACTTTTTAGAATACTTTATTTTTTATTTTTTATATATAATACAGTTTTGGTTACCAGACAAAATAAAGTTCTGTTGACTAACTTTGTGTATCAGACAAAACACTTCTGACTGGTTTTGGATACCAGACAAAATGGATAAATTCTGGAAAATAAACTGGATTCAATATTCTTGGTCTTACATTTTATAGTCAATGGAAAATAAATCTATATAATGAAATTGAATGAGAACAACACAAATGTACCATCAAAGTATTATAAAGTGGTTCTTATGACTCATGCACTATATTCTAATTCTCTGGAAGCCATATGATATGACTATATATGAGGAAGACACTGAAAGTTAAGTAATTATTCACTAAAAATCAATTCTAGCTCTCCATTGTGCAAACATGGAAGTTCATAAAAAAGGAGCAATGTTCAAATTGTTGTTAGATAATTCTTTGGTTATTTAAACCACTTTAATTATACTTTTATGGTACTTTTGCATCCTCTTGAAGCGTGAAAACTCCATTCACTGTAACTGCACAGAAAATTGTGACTAAAATTATTAAAACTTTCTTGCTTGCTTTATTGCAAAGAATAAAGAAAGTGCTACAGGTTATAATAAACATTATAATAAAAATGGACAAAGTTAACATTTAAAAAACAAATTGATTTAATCTATACTGTTAAAATAACCATTAGAAATTAGGTATTTACCAAATTGGACAACACGATAAAGATTGCACTTGCAGAACATAACATACATTATTTTCAGGCACAAAAGCTCCACTTGAGAACCTGATGTCTCTTAGGTTCATCTCAAAAGCACAAGCTCCAGTTTTATTGTGCCATCCTCTGGGTTGAGCTAAAGAGGAAGAGCAAGAAAAATTGATCCAGAATAGAGCCTAAGGAAATTGTCTCATCTCTCTGATACTCCTTTACTTTCTCTGTCTCTCTATCCTACTATTTTTCTTTCGTTCGCTTTTTCTCTCATTATGCAGTCTGAGCTACAGGGCTCCATAATCCTTGAAGGTTTAGCAGAGCAGTCATGTGATTGGTTAGACATTACATCAGGATGATGTAATACTCCAAGGACTGGCTAGTGTGTCAGACACAGTGAGAAAAGGAGAGAGAGCGAGGGCTTTGCTGAGGAGGGGAGTGCAGCAGCCTGCAGCACACTGAAAGAGAGAGGGCGAGAGAAGGTAATCCCAAACCACACAACGGTGCTTTAGAGAACGGAGGGGAGAGAAGAACTCTTTTTCGTGAGCCCTGACTGAACGGCGGAGATAAGCAGAAGCGCTCGCTGCAGCAGCCGGCTGGTGCCAAACACTCTTGGGTGTCGCGTTTCTGTTTATGCAGTCATTATATGCGTTAAATAGAAAGAGCTTGTATGTATGCGCTCACATATTTGGGCTTTGTGAGGTAATGGATGGAGAAAGACTGATATGATATAAAGAATGTGGTCACATGTTGTTTACATGGTGATTCCTAAAAAAAAAAGTGGTTCTCAGGTTTTGCTTCAGGACACAGATTTTATACTGTGGCCTGAAGTGGTTCTTAAAATTTTTAATGTCCACAAAAAAATGTCATTCTAAATCTGTGGTTAGCTATTTTTACTGTTATTTTTATAATTGAAAATTGTTTTTAGCAAACAAGCAAAAAAAAAAAAAAAAAAAACTGCATAAAAAGGAACTATACTTTAAACTTTAAAATCATAATTAAAATTATGAATAAAAATAAATTAAAATGTTTAACAAGTAACAGTAAAGACACTTATAATGTTTACAATTACATTTATACATTTAGCAGATGCTTTTATTCACAGCCCCAACAGATTAAAAAAAAAAAAAAAAAAAAAATCAAGAGTTATAAAAGACAAAACTTTGATAGAACTTTCCTTCAAATAATCTTGAAAATGCATCATATTAAGCAGCAAAAACTTATTTTTGATAATAACAAGAACCACTTTTAATAATTAAGCACCAAATAACCATTTAGAATGACTTCCGAATATTCAACTTGGACATCACAGGAATAAATTATATTTTCAAATATATTAAAATAGAAAACTTGTAATAATATTTTACAACATTACTGTTTTTACTGTATTTTTGGGGAGCATAAAAACATTAAAAAAAAAAAAACTTAAAGGGTTAGTTCGCCCATTTAAGACATGAAGTTGTATGCAATCCTTACCAGCACTATATTGCATACACACTGACCCACCCTTTAGTCACCTCCCTGGTCAGAGTTCTGGCCGCTGGAAGTTTTTCAAGATAGTACTCCCGGTTAGTTTCCGGGGCCTCAAAACTGTGCGTTTTTACGTGAAAAAAAGTATTTGCGTTTCAAAGCTTGAATAATTTACATCACAAAAAACATGCCGGACAAAATTCATACCTCAGTTTTAATCGGCACTATTTTCTTTCCATTTCTATCAATCCGCGCTGCTGTCAACGTCAACAGTGCGCACGTTCAGATCAGCTGTTAGCGCGACTCGCTGACAACATGTCTGACTACGAAACTTCTGATGACGAAACCAATTTTAGCACAATGTCAGACAGAACAGATGATGATGAAAGTAATTTTAGCACAACGCCAAAGGGATACCTTTATGAACCGGAGTATACGTGATTTCCACTGGAGTCTAAACATCAGCTTGTTTACCGTACAGTTTAGACATTGGATCATAAAGTTAGTAAATAGAGCTTACCCGTGGTACTGGTACTCTTTAAAATCATTTTTTTTCTTTTTCCTCCTTGGTTGGGGATGTAATCGTCTTCGCTGAAGTGAGCACTGCACACACGGAAATCCTTGATTCTCGATATTTTAGCTCCCGCAGAGTAGCCGATGGCAACCAGCCAAAGCTGTCTCGTAGCTATATCCTAAACTGGAAAACGATGGAATCTGAACGGTGATCCCGGCACATTCTTGTGGCCACAGCCTGGGAATTTACAAGTTCGCACCATTGTTCATTTTCTACTTTTTATGTCGTTGTCATTCGATTGTGTAAACACTATGGAACAGCTGATCTGAACGTGCGCACTGTTGACGTTGACAGCAGTGCGGATTGATAGAAATGTAAAGAAAATAGTGCCGATTAAAACTGAGGTATGAATTTTGTCAGGCGTGTTTTTTGTGATGTAAATTAATCAAGCTTTGAAACGCAAATAATTTTTTGAGGCCCCGGAAACTAACCGGGAGTACTATCTTGAAAAACTTCCAGCGGCCAGAACTCTGACCAGGGAGGTGACTAAAGGGTGGGTCAGTGTGTATGCACTATAGTGCTGGTAAGGATTGCATACAACTTCATGTCTTAAATGGGCGAACTAACCCTTTAACTATGTATAATTATACATAAGTGTGTGTGTATATGTATGTATATATATATATATATATATGACCCTGGACCACAAAACCAGTCTTAAGTTGCTGGGGTATATTTGTAGCAATAGCCAAAAATATATTGTATGGGTCAAAATTATTGATTTTTCTTTTATGCCAAAAATCATTAAGATATTAAGTAAAGATCATGTTCCATGAAGATATTTTGTTAATTTCCTACCTTAAATATATCAAAACTAAATTTTTGATTAGTAATATGCATAGCTAAGAACTTAATTTGGACAATATTAAAGGCGATTTTCTCAATATTTAGATTTTTTTTGCACCCTCAGATTCCAGATTTTCAAATAGTTGTATCTCAGCCAAATATTGTCCTATCATAACAAACCTTACATCAATGGAAAGCATACTTATTCAGCTTTCAGGTGTTTTATAAATCTCAATTTCCAAAAATTGACCCTTATGACTGGTTTTGTGGTCCAGGGTCACACACACACACACACACACACACACACACACACACACACACACAACTGGTCAAAAGTCATATAATTATATAATTATACATATATATATATATATATATATATATATATATATATGGTAACACTTTATTTTAACGTGTCCTTTTTACACGTTACTATTATAATAACAAGAAATTATTCATAATTACATGCAAGTAACCCAAAACCAAACCCTAATCCTAACCATATAGTAAGCACATGTAGTTAATTAATATTGCTCAGTACTTATATATGGAAATATTAAGAAATATTCTTAATCATTTTACCAAATGACATTTGAATTTGAACCAAAATACAGCCTTTGACGTCAACATAATCTCATTCAAAAATTGAGGCTATTTATTTTCCTATCCTAATTATATGGTTGAGCTAATTGCATGGTTAGTTGCATTTTATTTTTCTACATTTAGACCTGCCACCCATTTTTAGGTCACGACTCACCAGTTGAGAACCACTGAGTTAATACACCCTGACATAATTAATTATATGAGCCACGATGATCTATGAAAATCACATTCACAGCAGCACTGCATATGTAAATGCTTACAACCACCATGTGCATGTCACAACAGCTGTCGAGATTATCAGCAAAAAAGGCAAAAAACCTTGTCATGATCATTTTAAGACTACACATGTTTTAAAAAACAAAAGATTTGTTAGTAGGAGTCAGAACTGACAACCATAAAAAAATGACACAAAAATTACGACAATACTAATTGGACCCCAGACTGATTGTAATCGTGCTACATTAAAATATGCAAAGCTGCTGTTAACTCTCAAACCAATATTAGTCCTCAGGGTACATTTGTTGAATAAAATATCACTTAAAACCTCAAATCTGTCCTATTTTCCTAATGAATTACTTCTGAAATATTCAAAGAAGAGACATAGCCACAGGTTCTCTGTTTTTGGCACACAAAACCAGGAGACACAAGAGCATTTACTGTTGATGATGATGGCAGGACATGTGCATAAATTGAGACTGTCTAGAGAAAAACACCTTAAGGCTGCATTAGAGACAACAGAAAGTGGCATTACTTCCTAAAAGCATCAAGCAAGATGTGCGTCCAAACCTCTCTATTAAAGACTACAGAGTTAACTGAGGACAAAAGACTGCTGGAAATGCAGCATTTGAAGAACTATTTGTTTATTTTAAAGATTATTAATTGAGTAAGCACTGTACAAATGCTGCAAATGAGCTAATACATGCTCGACACAATGTTCATCTTAATATAACGTTGTGTGCAGCCGTATTTCACTACTCGCTGATTTGAATAATGTTACATGATTTGATAGTGATTCATTTTTTGCTGAAAACTCATTTGCTCTGTGCATCTTTTGTGGCCAATCACTGATGGATATCAAGTAGCGAATGTTCATATGATGTTCATTTATCAGGGACAGCTTGCTGAAGTGTAAAAGCTATTTGCAGTCTTGTGTTGTTTCCTCCTCAGGCTGTTATACAATGGAGTTCTCATGTGGCCTGGGCCAAGAGTGACAGCCCAAGTCTGACGGAACAAAAAAGTACCAAAATGACAACTTGATAAAAGCGAAATGACTTTCCGTCTGTGTTTTGCCGAGAGCAAGGTAAAAGGCGCGGGGCGGCTGGGTGCAGAGAGCATGAATAAAAGAGTGATGGGCGGCGGAGAGATCTGTCAGCTGAAGAGTGTGATGTCTGCGCGCTGATGCCTGTGTTTGTCTGGGTCAGGGTTACGTTGACGTTGCGGACCGAATTCGGTGAGTGAGTGCGTGTGTATGAGACATGGGGGGTCAGCAGGTTCAGAAAGGCTGAGCGGTTCTGTTGCTTGGCTGTGTTTTTCTTCCCCTCGGTTGCAGCTGCTTCACCTCATCAAGACAAAAATGACCTGCAGTAAATGGATCACTTATTAAATACTACTGTGTTTCAACAACAATGTCTATTATTACACAAAAATCAGCCAAGGAATCTCTGTAACAGCCTGTATATACCATTAATGTTTTTTTTAATTGTATGTTCATGTTTAAGCTGGTTTCATCTGGTTTAAGGTGGCCAGAAAAGCCTGGCCAAACTGGTTTAGCTGGTCACCCAATTTGACTATGTTTGGGTTCTGCTAGCTTAGCAGGTCAGAAAGATTGTTTTCTAGTCTGACCAGCTGAAAAACGCCCCAAAGACCAACAAACCATCTTATACTGGTTTAAAGGGATGAAAAATCATTATTTTCTCACTCCCATGTCATTACAAACATGCCAATATTTCTTCAGCGTAACACAAAAGAGGATATATTTCTGTGAAATGTCTAGTGTTTTTTGTCCGTACAATGAAACTCACTTACCAAAACTGTTTGGTTACCAAAATTCTTCAAAATTTCTTCTTTAGTGTTTTTTGTAGAAGAAAGTAAGTCATACCGGTTTTGCCAAGTAAATTACAGAATTGTAATTTTTGGGTGAACTACCTCTTAAAGATTTTAGCAGGAATAAAGGTTATTATAATGACCAGTTGACTGAACATTATTTAATTTATGGATATGTAAGTATCAATTTTAAAATGTTTTGGTAACACTTTATAATAAGGTCCCATTAGTTAATACACTATATTTTTGAAACAGTCAGTTTAGTTAGTAAAAACACAACTGTTCATTTTTTTTTTTTTTTTTTCAGGTTAGCTCAGGTCCATTAAATTTTGCTAACAGATACAACTTTTATTTTAGTAATGTATTAGAAATTGAAATAACAATAACTAGGATCAAAAAAATAAATAAATGCGGGTTACACTTTATTTTGTGTACTTGTTGCAGTGTAACTATACATTTAAGTACTGAGTAATATTAATTAACGTACTCGGTTACTATCGTAACCTTGGTGTCCTGAGATATGGGAACGAGTACTGTTTCGTAAGACGCTGTATGGGAAAAACTCCTTTTTTCCTCTTCAACTGAAGCCTTTTCAATCACGCAGTGAAACTGCATGTTCGTGCAGTGCTATAAAATCGAAAGAATGGCTCGGCGGTGGTGCTGAGCGAGCCTATGGCTATGCAGCCCACCATAGCCCGCCAAAATGGGCGGGGCCTCTGGCTATATAAGTGGCCGCTTCGCTGCCGTATCTCAGATTTCTTTGAATGAAGCAACTGAGGCGTGCAGCTCATAGCACGGACAGGAACGCAGTACTCAGAATGAGGGGCTTGAACAATGATGGTCAAGTGAACCCCTAAGACTGCTAAACTAGCAGGAGGCGGCGAACTAAGCAGAAAGGACTCTGGCCTGTAAGGCAGGGACGTCCAGGTTGTAAAACCTTACAAATGTGGACGGCGAGGACCAGCCGGCCGCCTCACAAATCTCTGAAATGGACGCCCTGCTGGACCATGTCCAGGAAGAGGCGATGCTTCTGGTGGCATGGGCTCTGACTCCAATGGGGCACTGCAAACCCAAGGAGGAGTATGCTAGGGTGATAGCATCCACTAACCACCTGGAAATACTTTGCTTCGTAACAGGGCGACCTTTAGCGCGGTTACCGAAGCTGACAAAAAGCTGTTCTGATCTCCTGTATGAGGCAGAATGGTCAATGTATACCCTCAGGGCCCTGACGGGGCAGAGCAAGAATAATTCCTGCTCATCCGTCGAAGGGGAAAGCGCTATGAACTGGGCTCTGAACGGAGTGGAGAGCACCTTAGGTACATAACCCAGCCTTGGTTTCAGGACGACCTTGGAGTCGTTAGGTCCGAATTCCAGGCAAGCAGGGTTGATGGAAAGGGCCTGTAGGTCTCCTACTCGCTTAACCAACGCCAGTGCTAACAGCAGGGCGGTTTTAAACGAGAGTGATCTGAGGCTTGTGGATTGCAATGGTTCAAACGGGGGGGCCTTTCAAGGCCCTTAGTACGGTTGGTAAGTCCCAAGATGGAACTGTACGAGGACGCGGGAGAGTTCATTCTCCCGGCGCCTCGTATAAACTGAACCACCGCACTATTCCTGCCCACCAATCGGCGAGCAATAGGGGCATGGAAAGCCGCTATGGCTGCCACGTAAACTTTGATGGTGGATGAGGAACGCTGTTTATCCAGCATCTCGTGCAGAAACGAAAGAACTACTGATACATCAGAGGTAACCAGATCTAAGTCGGGGTCTTGACACCAAGCCGAGAAAATAGACCATTTCAGAGCATAGAAGCGACTGGTAGATGGGGCTCTAGCTTCAGCCATAGTGTTTAAGACACGCTCTGGGAGGCCGAAAGGCTCCCGTGCTCTTTGTGAAAAAGATTGGGCAATGAGAGTTGTCTTTGGAGGCGAAGAGGTCTACTCGAGCTTTGCCAAAGACTTCCCAGATTTTCTGAACCACGAGTGGGTGGAGCATCCATTCTTCTGAGGAGACGTTGTTCCTCAACAACATGTCTGCTCCTTGGTTCATTTTGCCCGGCACATGCGTCGCCTTCAGTGAGCGCAGATTGGTCTGAGCTCAAGCAAGAAGGTCACTCACCAGCGTGCAGAGGCGCTTCGAGGCGAGGCCGCCCTGGTGATTTATGTATGACACCACGGACCTGCTCTCTGAGCGTATTAGCACATGGTATCCCCTTATGTCTGGTAGGAAGAATTGACAGGCACGGCACACTGCTAGTATCTCTAGGCAGTTGATGTGCAGACCCGACTCTTCTTCGGACCAAAGACCGAAGGTCGGTTTGCCTTCGCACAGCGCTCCCCAAACCTTGTTGGAAGCGTCTGTCGTGACAACCTTCCTTCTGTGTGCCGTGTCTAAGATCACACCCTTCTTCAGCCAGAGGGGGTCCCTCCAACTGGCCAGGGCTGATACACAGGCCCGAGTCACCGTTATGCGATGGCGACCATGACGCCAAGCCGCGGATGGAACCCTCTGCTTCAGCCAGAACTGGATGGGTCGCATGTGAAGCAGGCCCAACCCGAAGTACTGGCGAAGCTGCTGCCATAAGGCCCAGCATTTTCTGGAAGGCCTTGAGCGGGTGGGTGGTCCCTTCCTTGAAGGAGGCCGTGCAGCGCTGAATCACCATGGCTCATTCCGCTGAGACAGTTGCTGTCATCTACACTGAGTCGATAACTGTCCCCAGGAATGATACTCGTTGGCTGGGTGACAGTACGCTCTTGGCAAAGTTGACCCTGAGCCCCAGGCAATCTAAGTGGCTGAGGAGGAGGGTCTTGTGCGATGTTGAAACCGCCTCTGACTGGGCTAGAATGAGCCAGTCGTCGAGGTAGTTGAAGATGCGGATTCCCATCTGTCGCAGAGGGCAGAGAGCCGCATCCATGCATCGTGTAAAAGTGCGGGGAGCCAGGGACAGCCCAAACGGAAGGACCTTGTATTGATGGGGGGCTACCTGGATGTGAAAGTATGTGTCTTTCAGGTCCAGTGACATGAACCAGTCCCCTGGGCATATTTGTGAGAGGATCTGCTTCAATGTGATCATCCTGAACGAACTTTTTACCAGGGTGTGATTCAGGAGTCTGAGATCTAGAATAGGTCGCAGGCCGCCGTCTTTCTTGGGGACAAGGAAGTAGCGGCTGTAGAAGCCTGACTCGCTCTGGGCTGGAGGAACGACTTCTATGGCTCCCTTTACCAACAGATTCATCACCTCTGCGGGCAGGACTTGAGCGTTCTTGCTGCGCACTGTGGCGTCTTCGAGTGAATTGGAGTGAATAACCTTGTGTTATCGTAGCCATTGACACACAGGGGATGGCCTGCCAGGCCTCGGCCCGTGTGGCAAGAGGTTGAATAGGCTCTAAAGACTGGCTGCATAAGGGCAGGATGCTTATGGTAGGCAGAAGAGGATATTTGCTCTCTCTTTGAAAATGTATGTGTTTTATATTGCCCGCTATCACAGCAGTTGGACGCCCGGGTGCTAGAGTGGGCCCATGGGGAACCAATAACACACTTTCCTCTGCACCCAGCATTGAGCGGGGTGACAAGAGGCACATTAGAGGCTGCTTGCGGGGTGGTCCGGCGGTAGCGAGACTCGGACCCCTCCTCTTCCTGCCTGGCTGATCAGGAGGACTTCTGAGGCGCCGGATCCAAGGCGATCTTGGGCCGGGGTCCTTGGCGCTTCGGGAAGGGGTAGCATCTTGCCGAGCGGGAACGCCCTCTATCCTGCCGATCCTTAGGAGGTCGGGGCTCGGGAGTGGCCAGCGTTGGCTTGGCGGGCTGCTGAGTCGGCGCAGGCTTGGGGTGACTAGAAGCAGCAGAAGAGCTGGCACGTTTCGGGAGGTAGTGTCGCATCGCTTGAGATGACTTCTGAGCCTTTGTAAACCGCTCCGCAAAGCCCTCCACAGCTGGCCCGAACAGGCTGTTCGATGAGACTGGAGCGTCGAGGATGGGAACTTTATCCGCCTCCTTCATCTCCGTCAATATGAGCCAAAGGTGGTGTTCCAACACTTCCAGGCTGGACATCGACCGCCCGATGGCCTGGGCGGTGGCTTTGGTGGCGTGCAGGGCCAGGTCCGTCGCGCTCCTCAGGTCCCTGAGGGAAGCTGCATTGAAACTGGCCTCCTCACTGGCGGGTATCTTGGCCTGGAAGACCTGGAGCACAGCAATAGAGTGTAGCGCCGAAGCCGCTTGTCCAGCCGCCGAATAGGCGCGTCCAGCGAGTGCAGACGTGGCTCTGCACGGCTTGGACGGATGGCTCGCCCTTGCTTTCCATCCGATAGCCATGGGCGAGCAGAGATGAGCGGCCACGGACTCATCCAGAGGGGGCAGGTGCTCGTATACCTTAGCTTCAGCACAGTCAACGGAGGTGAGGGCAGAGCAAGCAGAAGGAGGGATGCGAGACGAGTAGGGGGCGAGCCACGATTTGGTGAGCTCGTCGTGGACTTCGGGGAAGAAGGGGGACGAGCGTTGGCAGGGGGCTTGCTGGTGCCCCGGGAGAAACCACTCGTCCAGCCTGCTGTGAGACGACTTCTCAGGCGGAGACCACTCGAGCCCGAGCCCGAGCCCGAGCTCACTGACAGCCTTAGTCATCACACAGATGAGCTCTTCGTCCGTTCTGGGTCTGGCGCTGCATGAAGAGGACGGTGGCAGGAGGGCGGGGTCAGTCACCGAGCCCGATAACTCTTCCACGTCTGAAGCCGCCAGAGAAAGGCTGTCATTCATCTCGTCGTCACTCCCTCCGAACGAGATCATGTTGCTCGCAGCCGCGGAGGGACGCTGATCAGGTTGAGTGAAGAGGACAGGGGAATCCTCTCTCTGCGGTGACGGCGAGACACGCGGGCACTGAGCCGACGTGGGATCGCTCGTCTCCGGCCACTCCAATCCTATGCCCTGCTGTCTTTTCCTCGCAGGTCCCCTGAAAAGAAAGCTATCTGCGAGCGCAGAGAGGCGAGACTGAAACTCTCGCAATGAGAGCAGCCAGTCCCGCTGAGCACAGCGTAAGTGTGGGATTTCCCCAAGCATGACATGCACTCAGCGTGACCGTCATCAGCGTGCAGGGGAGACCTGCAGGTCTTACAATGACGGCGCGGCATTTGAAACAACGCCGTTAAAATTTGCTCTTTTGTGAGGTTCTTTTAGATAGTCGCCGGATGGCGGCAGGGAATAGACCAGATCTGCGAGCTGAGCGCTGCAAAGGTCCAATCTAGCTGCTGAGGCGTTTCAATAGCGAATCTCGGCGTCAGCGAGGAAGAAGCTGAGAAGAAATCTGAGATGCGGCGAGCTTGGTGGGCTATGGCGGGCTACGTAACCATAGGCTTGCTCAGCGCCGCCGCCGAGCCATTGGTTTGATTTTATAGCACTGCACGAACCAATGGACGTGCAGTTTCACTGAGTGATTGAAAAGGCTTCAGTTGAAGTTTTTGCAAGTATTTGCTATATGGTTAGGGTTAGGATTATGGTTTAGTTTAGGGTTACTTGCATGTATTTATGCATAATTGTTGTTATAATGGTAAGTAACGTGTAACAAGGACACCTTAAAATAAAGTGTTACCAAAATGCCTTAGAATTTCTTTCTTTCATTGTTAGTTCATGCTAACTAATGTGGTTAATTAATGTTAACTAATGGATCCTTATTGTAACACGTTACCAATATTTCAATAAGTAACTGAGTGACATATTCCACAGGCAAAAAGTCTTTTGGGCCAAAATTTCATTTAAAACCTAATAATCTTGCTTGAAAATGTACTTTTTCTGTGTTTCATAACGGTTTCGTTTGATCTAATGCAATGACGTTTACACAATTTTTAGCATGGCTTAAGTGTCCAAACAATTTCTGATCTACTTGTTCTGATCTCAGATAAATGCATATTGTAATTCAAACATTCTGTTGTGTTATTTTAGTATTAAACATAGTGCATGATAAGCAGTGGGGAGATACGGGAGTGCTCTTCACCTTTGCTTATCTGACACACAATTGGATTCAGCAGTTTTTTGACTGATCTCTCTCCATCACCAAGGGCAGGAAGAGCTAATGTGGCATGTACGCATATGCAAATATGAACCGTAACTGTCTGGGTGCTGCTTAATTCCCCATTATTCTACAGACAGAAGTCCAATCAAGTTGACTTTGAAATGGATTGTGGGCGATTAAGCAGGATTTTTTGGGTGTGTGGACAGAAACACTGTAGCCTGTCTCTCTCTTGCTCTCTCTCAGCTGCCAGAGGCTTCAACCAGCACCGATCCAGGTAATTAATTCTCTGACAAGCATCACTGATTTGCTAAATCAGTGAGAATGGCATGCGTTGATCAAAAGAGAAACAAGAGGAGAGATGTTTGAACACATGGACTCAGAGATGTCAGTCACTGGGCCCTCACAACTGGCCCTGAGTCGCAGCGGCAGATTCAGGGACGTGAGTGGAATATACATTCAAATCAAAGGCACAAGCCATACGTCAACTGACACACACCTAATGCACAGCAGCGCACACTATGCCTCAACGGCACGCTCAAACATATGTGCATGCATTCACATAGATTACATTGATTCCAGGACATTTGTAATGCACGTGCAGATAGATATTAATTCATGGGCACAAACTGGGTTTGTTAAAATGATAACATGCATTACAAATGTGCTTCCTCTATAGAACGAGTGGGAAAATAACCAATTTGACATATAAACAAGGGAAATTAACAATTGAAGCTCTAGTCCTCAGGTATTGAACCGAAGGTCTGCAATTTATCTGATTGTAAAGTGGAAAGATAAATCATGTTACTTTCACATGTAGAGTATTGGTCTTTCACAATCTGCTGGTTTTCCCCTAAAGAAAATCTTTCTTAGTGTAGATCATAAATGATTTCTGTTAAAAGTCAGTGGCCCCAAAAAGTATTCGGACACTTAAGGTACACTTAATAATGTATATGAATGCCACTGCATTATATAACTAAATATTAAACCGAGTGGTATTTAAAGGTGGAGATGAAAATACAAAATAGATTGAACTAGATATATAAAAAAAATGTTAGAAATGTAAAATAGAAATGTACTCTTTACATTTTTAAGTTTAAATTGAATGAAAAATGTAATTTGGTGTAATAACAAGTTTCTTTCTTTAATTTTAAATTTTTTTTTCAAAAGAATTATCATATTTCTTCATCAAGGATGCCTTAAATTTGTCTAAAAATGCCTTTTACATTTTATGAATAATATCTATTTCTAAAATAAATGCTAACATTAAGCAGCACAGCTGTGTTCAGCATTGATAATAAGAAATGTCTCTTAAGCACCAAGAAATATCTCTATATTTTAAAATGATCTCCAGGATCATGACTGAAATAGAAATCAATAATAATAATAATAATAAAAAAAAAAAAAATGACCCCAGACTTTTTAATGGTAGTGTAGATCATCTCAATTATCATTGTCATCATTGTTAGTTTTTTTTTTTATATGAAAAGACTATTTTTAAGGTAAAAAGTATTCATACAATTCTTCTTCTTCTTCTTCTTCTTATTGGGTAGTCACACCACGTGACATTTTAATACCTGAACCTTGCTTTGCCTTAACTTATTGTTGAATAAATTAATATCCAGGACAAAAACATGAATGTCATTTCTTTTTTTTTTTTTAAACAAAATATTTCATAAAATGAAGTGCTGAGGTTTTAAATGATAAAACAACAGATTCTATGAGAACAATCACTATAATCAAAGTAAATACAATCACTTTGGGACCAGATGGCTACAATTCACAACAAAAATACAACAAAAAAGTGAAGTCAGTTTGAGAAAATGTCTAACATACTGTACTGTATATTTTAAGATAACACTTGGTTTGATATTTTGTATGCACTGCAATAAAATTCATGCATTTTTATGTGTAGCTTAAGTGTCCAGATACTTTTTGCTGCCACTGTATGTGACTTCATGCAAAGGCGTCACTCATTTCCCGCTGAGTGTGCCAATCATTTGAAGCAGTGTGTGCTGAATTGAACACTATTGATCTTTAAATAAATGGATTGGATTGCAGTGTAACAGTTCTGGCTCGATGGCTGTGCTGTCTGGCGCTACAAAGCAGGGAATTCGGGAGCTGCTGAAAGTATCTGGCACGACTCTTGATTAACTGGCTTGTGTTTCGGCTCTTTTCCTTGGCCATTATCAGGCCTCGGCCTCTGCCAGCGTGGCTCAGGGCATCCGCTTTTAAAAGAACTTGCCAGATCAAACTGGCATGTCATAGAACATTAGGCCTGACATTATTTCAGCCCACTGACTTGCGGTCTCTCAGGTCAACTTAGCGGTCTTTACTGGCTTGGATGTTCATTGGTTGCCATGGTTAGAAAATCTCACTGAAAAGCAGCGGGACTGAGAGAACGGACTGAAGTGGATCAGTGGACAAAGCTGGTGTCTTTACATTGCATGACTCAAACAGGAAAACTTTTGATAATGACTCTTGCCAAGGTCCCCCCCGCTGGACCAACCTATGTAATCCAAGCTCCACTTAATCACCACAGCAGAGAGACTCCCAAATGTCATCAGATAGTGAAGAAAGAGAAACTTTATAAAAACGCATAGGGAAAAGCACTGGGGACTCCAAGTCCGCAAAAGAAAGGCTTGCAATGCAATAAAATGATATGTAGGTTAATTATAGATGAGTTCTAGGCTCTAATAGTGAGAAAATCATATGTCCCATGTGTTCAAAAAGAGCGATGCACTGGAACACTTGGAAAAGGCCCTTTGTAGAAACATGCTCACGGGCATTCAAAAATACATATATGCTTCTGTAGTGAAGTTACATTTTTATTCTGACTCTGGGAGAAGCAGATGCCATCAGTCAAAGTCTGAAAAATAAAAAATATAATTGAATTGTTCACAAAATGGAACCACATGCCTGATTTTGCAGGCCTATACTGTATGTTTTCATAAATGCCCAGGCACTCGATGTACTGTATGTCTATAAAAACATATACAACAGTTACTTCTGGTTCCTCAAATTTTATTGGATGTGCGGCAAAAGTGCTGGTATATAGTCCAAAAACAACTGGGACTTTTCAGTGTATGTGGCGACAATTGGCTGTCTTCTAATCACTTAATCAAATCAAAACAAAACAAAACAGTTTAGGAATGAAACAAGAGACAATTCGTTTTTATAAATGGATCATTGAATTATTCACTCAACCTATTTATTCAAAACAGTAATTTACTCAGAAACCAAACAAGTGACTGTCTCTCTCTGAAGTGTTCACTCAACTAACTTGATTGAAAAGACTAAATTATTCAGGAAAGCCTCTGTGTTGCTCAGAGACTCAAAACATCATTCAGTTGTGGTTTCATTTGTAACTTTTGAAAAAAGATGGCTAAATTCACTCTGTCAAGGTGTGGGACTGACAACTGCATTTACTTATGAATGTGTGTCCTATTTACACAGTAGCTTACAGTAGTTACTTGAACACGTACAATGAGAATCAAGCCCGTATTCTCTTTGTGACTATCATCTGTAACCATATTGTGACTAAAATAGCCCGATATCAAAGACTGTGATGTCCATAAAACTGAAAAAGAATGTCTTATCACATTTGATGCTAGTCAAAGAGTCCAATCAAGGCGCAAGTTCACCTGTCAAATCTTCATTAACCAACAGCAGCTTTTATGCCTTTGAGTTGCATGCAGACCACACACTTATGCGAGAAGTTCCAGTGGAAGACTAGATCTAAAACCTTCAAATGTCAAATAATTCAACATACACTATTACCAGAAGTATTGGGACATCCACTAGTGAACAAGTTTGACTACTTTGAGCCAAAAACTCATCACCAAACACCAATGACTTGTACATACACTATATGGACAAAAGTACTGGGACACCCCCTTCTTTAGAACAGAAAAAAGGCACTTCCAAAACTATGGCAACAAAAATGGAAACATAATTTGTGTGTTTAAAAATTGTATTTCCATCTTTGTTGCAAAAGTTTTGGAAGTGTCTAAAATGACTGCAAGGTCTGTATTTAAATTCGAACCAGAAGTGTTCAACTGGGATTAGGATTTAGCTTTCTGCAGACCAGTCAAGTTGTTCCACACTGACTGAATCAGTAATTTCTTTTTGAACCTTGCCTTATACACAGAGGCATTGTCATGTTAGAATAGAAAGGTTTCCTGTCCAAACTGTTGCTATAAAATTAGAAGCACACAATTCCCTACAATATCATTATATGCTTGAATAAATTAAGATTTGTACTCATGGAAATTACTAAAGTAGTCAAACCTGTTCATTAGAAGGGGGTGTCCCAAAACTTTTGCCAATATAGTGTATAATTCATCCAAAATGTACAAATATGAAATATATTCCACTTTATGGCAGTGGCATGCGGTGGTGTTTTAAATGAGGAGGCAGTTTTATATATATATATATATATATATATATATATATATATATATATATATATAATTCATTACACTAAATGCAAATAGCTATAGATTCTATTTACACCTAGCATGATTTTCTGCTATTTATACTACTTATTGCAAATAGTGGCAATTATCTGCACCTCAGTATTGTAGTACATTATAAAACAGTATGCAATAATAACATATTATCACAGTTCAATGGGCATGGGCCGCGGTGAGACGAGGGAGTTGCTCAAAGTAATAGTCTTTAATGCAACAAACAAACAGAATCATGGAGAAATCAGGAACTCTGGAAGACATACACAATACCAGACAGGGAACACAGGCAAACAAAGGGCTAAAATACTAAGAACCAAACGAGATCATTAGGGAATACAGCTGAATCAAATGGGAACGAACAGGAACAGGAAGGACCAAATAAGGACATGACACACGGGAGAAGCTAGGTCAATGGGAGCAAAAACACAACACAGACAGTCCATAATCCTGACACATATTGAGTGTAAATTATAATTTCAGTTCAAATTATTAAATGGATGTCACCTTATTGGGGCAATAAATCCCTCCCTGCACCTACCCTAACCCTACCTGATACTTTACGTTCAACTTTTAGATTATTTCCTTCATTATTATTGAAAATACATGCCTTTCCGACGTGATATCTGATTTGAAAAGGTAAGAAAAAAAGTTTGGCAAAATGCGGATTCGAACCCCGGTCGATTGCGTCAAAAATGACTTCAACATCTACTTCTCCACATGCGCCACTGGAGCTATTATTGAAAGATGGACTTCTCTAATGCTTTGTAATCACACGTTGGTGGGCGGAGTTAGTGTAACCTCTGTCAACAAGGAAGTGAACGTGTGAACGTGTGTGACAAACATATTCTGCCGCTAAGTTACTATGGCCAAAAACAGACAAGGAAACTGTTGTATAAAAGCAATATCACACTCGCAGCTGCTGCTGGTTTGAATATTAGTCTGGCAATGATTAACAACAGCACTCATTGCTTGTGTGATATCGCTTAATTATCTCATTAAAATAGGCAATGTATATGAAGGTGAAGGACAATGAAAATTTGGATCCAGAAGCTTTGTAGCAGGGAAAGGGATTCAGTAGAGCATATACCAACAGGAAATAAAATGAAGCCTCAACATTTTTCTCTTCTTGTCAAGTAGAAATCTAAAAGCACTTACTTTTGCACAGAATGACTTCATCTGATAACTGCTGGTTATCTTGCATCTTTGTCAGGTGGATGGCAGCTGTGGTTGTTTACGTTATGTTTACGGCAGGCTTATGTTTACAGGCATATACGTACGGTTTCAGCTGCGTCTAACCACCTGATACTTCATGGAGTGGATGTAAATGCAGGCCAGGAGATCAAGGGCTGGTGGCATATGCTTCTCGGTTCTCTGTTCGCTTATGTGGAGAATTGATAGTTAGGAGGGACCACGCGTGAGCGGATGCGTGTATTTGTGAGGGGGTGCTGTCATATTGCCGATGCGGCAGCGTGTGCGGTGACAAGCTCCACACGGGGAGGGGTGGGAGGTCGTGTGGGGAGGAGAGGCAGGCATCTGACAGGGACATCAGTTTCCTCAGACATTAACTCCCCCTGTACCTGAGAGAGTGGAATAATCACACGCCGGGGCCATGCACCATGAAATGGAAGTGCAGCAGAGATCTGGGGGAGTGGACACACAGGCCTGTCCAAGAAAATGAGAGCCATTTTTTTTAAAGTATGGGCTGCCGTGGTGTGTGTCTGTGTTTGTGTGAGATACAGCAGGAGGGAAAGAGCAAGAAAGAAAGAAATGTACTGTATGTGTATGGGATCAGGTAGGCCTATATGCTTATATGAAAAAACTTCAGCATCTGTGTCAGTAAAGAACTCTGTTTCGCTGAAACAGTAATGGTGCCACAGCCACATTTCCACTGAGGAAAAACCAGCACTTTATATGAGCTGGTGTCAAACCAATAATGTCAAAACAAAACTATATGGTACAAAAATTGGTCCTTCCCATTATAATCAACAAATCTGTTAACGTTTCAAAAGATCAATGCGATGCTTCACAATGAGATGTACATTCAGTTGACATTCAGTTTCTGTCATGCTGTATTTAATCTCAAGATCTCCATTGGCATTGTTGTCTCCTTGATAAAAAGAAAAAAAAAACAAAAAAAAAAACAACAACCTTGGAGGCAGTAAGAAAACACTACTTTTATTCAGTAAGGATGCCTTAAATTGACCAAAAGTGAAAAATATTTGAACAAAAAGTAGCCTAACAAGAAAGGTATTAGAATGATTTCTGAAGGATCATGTGGCACTCAAGACTGGAGTAAAGACTGCTAAAAATTCAGCTTTGCATCACAGGAATAAATTACATTTTAACTGACATTACTATAGAACATGCTAGAAAACTACAATAGAAAATGTTAGAAAACCTTTCACCTGTAGTATAAATCACTTTCATACAATAAATATTAAAATGATTCATGAGTATTTCATATTTTGGTTTGATTATTTTTAAACATGTAATTAATATTTTTTATTGTGGATTCAAAATGGATCCAGATTTAAAATGTGGGTAAAACAATAAAATCTGAGCACAGTGGAAAATAAGAAAAAGCAAATATAAAACATTCAGGTACTATAAAATAGTTCCAAGTCACTTTTATGTATACATATGACCTTTATATATATATATATTAGTGGTGGGCATAGATTAATTTTTTTAATCTAGATTAATCTCACTGTAATCTTGGAATTAATCTAGATTAATATGGCTCATTTGAATTCTGCCAAGTAGATCAGAATAAGGTCACTACTAGTAGTAAACAACTAGCAGTCATCAAGAATTTAATATTGATAATAACATTGAAGACATTGTAGGATTATTCCTTAAAGATAAGGTTTTAATAGTTTTAGTAGTAGTAGCCTATTACATTCTGCCCAATGTCTTCAAGTGAAACCGAACTTTTATTTTGACGGGTTGCCGTGAGGATAGTTTTTCTCAAATGAAACGCTCGAATGCTCATGAAGTGACTCTCAGAGCAGTTCTGGAGATGTTGTTCATGTATTTATGTCCTCATTTAGTGAGACGACAGACGTTAATATCACCGCAAGCGTCGCGTGCTTCTGTATGAGTAAACAAACCCGTGCGTCTGCGCCATACATTAACACAGAGACACACAGAAGTCATATTTAAATAGACGTTTTGCGGCTTAATATTTACAAATAGGAGTGGGAGTGTGCTCACTTGTGTGTTCGCTTACGTTTCTTTGTTTGTTTGTTTGTGTGTGTGTGTGTGTGCAGGGGCGGACTTAGTGATTTGGGGGCCCTAAGCAAATTCCAGGTATGGGGCCCCCACACAATAACTATGTGGAAGCCCGTTTCCACCACTGAATAAAAAATAAAAAAGGTTATTTCACAGAATTGAGTTAAAGTCTTGGGGTATTTTTTGGGGGTTGATATGTTCGACTTTATATCTCACAATTCTGACTTTATAACTCGCAATTGCGAGTTTATATTGCGCAATTATGAGAAAAAAAGTCAGAATTGTGAGATAAAAAGTCGCAATAACCTTTTTTTTTTTTTTATTCAGTGGCAGAAACAGGCTTTCATAGTTCTAAAGCCAAATTAGGCTACCTTATTTTGTTCGGATCACAAAAGGAAGTTAAAAAAAATACAAATAAATCTTTTTACAAACATAAAACTATGCATGCAACTCATTCCATATTCCAAGTGTTTTTGCTTAACTCTTATTTTGCTCGCTCGCTCTAGTTTATAGTTTATTTGTACCTTCATAACCAGTAATTAGTCAACCTGATGCTGTTCTACAGCCAAATTTGGCTAACTTATTTTTTTGGAGATCACAAATGAAGACATAACCCCCCCCCCCAAAAAAACCTTGCACTTGTCCATTTAATAAATTTTAAACTTTTCCAGTCTTTTTACAAACATAAAATTATCCCAGGCAACTCAGGCATACTGTAGGGTTTGCCGAGAAACAAATCGAAAATGAAACCTATAGGCATAATTAAGGGAAAATCTCCAGTCACTGCATTCGTGGATTTACATAAAATTATCTGAATCTGAGATCTTCAAATCAGTTCCTGCAAGTTGTTCCACGGTCTAGATTAAAGACAAAAGGAGACTGTGCATTTGAAGTAGTTGCTCCCAAGTTGTGGAATGCTCTTCCTCGGGAACTGAGATCTTTGGACTCGGTGGACATTTTTAAAAAGCAGCTGAAAACTCACTTGTTTAAACTTGCTTTTGTCTAATTTTTAAATTGTCATGTCTTTTATTTCTTCATTGTATACTGTTGTTGTACAGCACTTTGTGACACTTGCGCTTGAAAGGTGCTATAGAAATAAATATTACTTACTTACTTACTTATACGAGTACGCGGCAGTTCGCGCCAGTGCGCCTTGGAGAAGCACACAAGAGAGTCATTTAGAAACATCAAGATAAATAAAATTGTGACTTGAAACACATTGCTTTCTTTACTGGGGTGAATATATCTGTTCTGAGACAGTCAGACAGCCTAGAATGCGCGCAAAGAACGCTCCCTCATAATCACTATAGCTGTCTCTCACTTCAATTCATTGCGATCTCACGACGTTCCTTTATTCTCTATCTCTTATTTGCATCGCATCTACACTTTGTTATAATGAGATGATTCCCGAACTTGCAGAACGCAGCACTTGACAAAAACTCTGTATTTTGATCGGTAAGTGGATTCTAACTTAAACACTTCTGGTCACTGCGTTCAAGAAATCAGCGGATATGTCTGTGAACGGCTACATTGCTCAACGCTGCAAATATGTTTCGCCAATATCAGATGGGGCCCCCTGATTCCCCGGGGCCCTAAGCGGCCGCTTACCTCGCTTATTGGTTAAGTCCGCCCCAGTGTGTGTGTGTGCGAACCGGGGGTGGAACTCCGCTGTGCGCGCGATACAGAGAGCGCGACCATGTAACGTAGAGACAGAAATGACTTGCCGATTTCCATTGGGAAGCTTCTTAAAAATAAATTTTCCCTGAAGCAAACCCGGCGGCTTCATAGCTGCATCCATGTTAGCACGCATACACACAGGTTCGAAGACTCGTTCTCGCCCCCTACAGTGCAATTCGGCTAGGTATACATCCGCGCTAAAATATCGAGGTGAAAGTCATCATAGCTTGTGTAGTATAGACCCAGCTCCCAACCCAACTTTGAGAATAGATTAACGGCGATATTTTTTTTATCGTCCGATAAGAGTCTCACGTTAACGCAGCACGTTAACGCCGATAACGGCCCACCACTAATATATATATATATATATATATATTAGTGCTGTCAATCGATTAAAAAATGTAATCGCGTTAATCACAGTCATGGACTGTGATTAATCATGATTAATCACAAATTTAAAATACTAGTATTTACCTGTAAATGTGTTGAAAAAGAAATGCATGACAAACTAGTTTAAGGAAACAGAACATTTCACACTTCTGCCAGGTATGAGACATAATCCTTATTATTCTTTTATCATTATTATTTTGTTTTTATTCAGCCATTATCAGCCTTTAAACTGGCAATAAAACGTTTACCAAGCCACATCGCTTCAATCCCAGTATACATTTACCCAACTATTATCAAAAGTATTTCTAAATAAATATAACAAAACATTTCTTGCGACCTTACATGAAGTATTATGACAAAATGCATTATGAAGACGATTTGGACCTGTTCTGCAGCTGCATTAGAGCTAACATTAGCATCATGCTACATAAGACAATTTATGAGGTTAATAGTACCCTTTTTTATTCAGAACTCACCTCAAACCACCATCGAGTGTTTGTAATAACTTCCTTTTGCGATCACATGTGGAATTTGGTCGTTTACTGTTGTTAAAATATGCTATTTATAGCCTTTTATATCGCTGCACAAATTAGCATTTCAGATGTACACATTCTAAAAAAAAATCACATACAGACCATATCCTATTGTAATCGTGTGTTTATCATCTTATATAATCTATAGTGGCTGTTGTCATGTTTATTTCGGCTGAAACTCACATTGTTTGTGATGTTACAACCGCCTCTCCGTTCTTAAGTTGTCAGGGATACATTCCAAGTATAATACACATTAGTAAAAGGATCTATTTTAATTATTATTTGTCTACACTTTGGGCGGCCGCAGTACATTATAAAAGTAGCCGAAAAAAAACGCAAACCACGGCTCTGTAATTTTTCCCACGACTGTATTTTCAAAATAGCCCACTTGTGCAGCTGCCCTGGCAACACTGGTGCTGTACGCTCATCACACAATGACAGATAACCTTCCGCGCTGCGATGACTGGAAGAAGTTGGGGTCAAACCTTATCAAGCGATTAATATTAACGCGTTAAAATTTTTTGATTAATCGCATGCATTAACGCGTTAACGTTGACACCCCTAATATATATATATATATATAGCCTAAATCTGTAATATATGTAATAGACACCTTAATGATCCATGTTTATTTCTAATCACACAGAAACTACAAACAGATTTATGTCTCAATTTCAGTTATCATGTCACTCATTCACTCTAAAACAACAGCAATCAGTTCTCTGCTTCTGCGTGAGAATGTAGTGAGCTTGGTCTAACAGTAGGGATTTTGCCAGAAATAATCCTTACCCCTTGCCAATACTCAAATTTCTCTTTTGAAAAACTACCTCCCAAGCATTTTAATCTTGATTTACTACGATTCACTAAAACCCACTGAGGCTTCGTTCAAATTTTCAGTGGACCGTTGAAGCCCCTCTCTGCGTGTATGTATGTGTTCTGTGCCTCTTAAAGATGCCTACAGCATTATCACGCTCTGATGGTGTGTGGCAGTGGCTGTGCTGATTAAATGTATTGATCACTGTCTGTCTGCTGAACACAGTTGGAGCCTTCTGACACATTATGAGAGCAAAAAGTGGCATATTGTACATTCGTTTGGAGCCCCGACATGGAGCTCTGGACCTGAAATCCATACACAAATTCCCATGTTTTCCATGTTTACAACAGCTCCTAGGGAGATGATGCAGATTTCTGGATCCGCTATCTCCATCTGTGAGTGCTGCCGCTTTGCATCTCCCATCTTTGAGCGCGCGGACAACTGGCAGAGCGTGAGGCTCCAGACCATTACTCTGATGTTGTTTACATGCAATGCAAATGATTGGTAAACAAACAGCGCCGCACAGAGCCACACTTTTCCCCCGGCCGTCCTTGCAGCCTATGCAAATCAGTGCCCACCGCGCTCTCGGCTCGCATGAGGCAGGAAATTAAGAGCTGGGGCTAAATTACAGTGTAATATGTAAATGTGCAGATGTGTGGCTATGCATTGTTGCTTCATTATGACTGGAAAAATGGCCCTGCTTAATATTCAAACAACTTTGTAAACAAAAAAGGCAGCGCACACTAGCAGTCCCACAGGGGCAGCGGGCCACTCAATGTTTCTCGCCACGCAACACGCACTGTAACTGTGTTCATTTACCATTATCAAATACATCACAGCGGGCAAACAACTACAAGAGCCAAACGTGTTGGACGGCTTAATGCGAATTTCAGTCGTGTGTGCTAATGCGCTCGGAATGATACGGTAGTCATGATGCTCATTTATCAATGTGGCATGGCTCTTGCCCGGTCGGAGAGGGAATCTGGCCTCGCTGACCCCACTCGCAGGTCGGCTTTCTCTCCCACCACCCACACCAGGAAAACAGATTACTGCCGATCAATATCTTAGAACGCACCTCCTGCTGGGATTCAGCTGGGATTTTGGAATCCTACAGGGAGCATGCAATTGGCGATGCATGGTGTGTATTGTGCTGCCAATGCGTTACGAATGTGTGCATCTGTGGCGTTCTCAGAACATAGCCACATCAATGTTCAATGAGCGATTAGATGGACAATTGGACAGTTCAGATGGACAGTTCACTCAAAAACACACTTTCAATAATCATTTGCTCACCCTTATGCCATTCTAAACCTGCATACTGTAATTTTCTTTCTTACATATAACGTTTGCATTATAAAATAAATGGTCCCACTTTATATTAGGTGGCCTTAAAGGGATAGTTCACCCAAAAATGAAAATTTGATGTTTATCTGCTTACCCCCAGAGCATCCAAGATGTAGGTGACTTTGTTTCTTCAGTAGAACACAAACAAAGATTTTTAACTCAAACCGTTGCAGTCTGTCAGTCATATAATGGCAGTCAATGGGACCCACGGCTTTGAGAGACAAAAAAACATACACAGACAAAACCAAATTAAACCATGCGGCTCGTGATGATACATTGAGGTCTTAAGACACGAAACAATCGGTCTGTACAAGAAACTGAACAGTATTTATATAATTTTTTTACTTCTTATCCACCGCAATGTCCAACTGTCCTGAGCGCGTTCACAACATCCGGCGCGTGATGCGTCAACTTGCTCTGGCATAGTAGACGTATGCACGGAAGCAATCTGTCACGTGTATACGTCACTTATTGTTTAGATTGCTTCCGCATTTATTTAGTTTCCTGAGGGACAGTGGTATAGCAAATAGAATATAGAATACAATTTTGGAAATCATTATTATTAGTTAAAGGGTAAGAGGAAGAAGAGAGATGGAAGTCTCCCTTCTAGTTATAGTTTATCTCTGTCTAACTTCAGTTCACACTCCAGTACAGTAGGTCACGGTAATGCACCATTGAAGTTGGATGCCAACCGCCGTTAAACATCAAGGAAGAAGAAGAAGAAGATCGCTTCCGCGGCATGCATCTATTATGCCAGAGCACGTTGATGCGTCACATGCCGGTTGTTGTGAACTCGCTCAGGACAGTTTTGAAATTGATCAGAAGTAAAAAAATATATATATATAAATTCTGTTCTTGGATGCCCTGGGGGTAAGCAGATAAACATCAAATTTTCATTTTTGGGCGAACTATCCCTTTAACTACTACAGTTTGCATTTGCAAAACACTTTTGCTGCTATTGAGGTGGGATACAGGTAAGGTTAGGGACAGGCTTGGTGGTATGGGTAGGTTTAAGGGTGGGTTAAGGTGTAAGGGATGGGTCTAGTGTAATTATAAATGTAATTACAGAAATTAATTACAGATGTAATTGACCGTTCGCAAAGACCCGCCCTCCTTAGTTACTGTTTCTTTGTCAGACAAACAATGCCGCTCTCACACTACAGATCATGTTCTCACGCAGTGAAAAATACATTGCAGAGCAAAGAGGAAACTGACAACAGGCCAACAGACAAGACAGAGCAGGTTACTTCTGGTGTGAAACAAGGTCTCGGTACTCTCAGCTTTTAAATTTTGTCATTTTTAAAGAAATTCATACAATAAATACCATTTTGTAGCTCTTTAATGTGACAGATCAATATATTGCCACAGTTCAAACACGTGAAGCGATCATCTTTTCATATTTACGTAAAGCACGAAATGAACATGAATAAACATCAGAAAGTATTTTATTTAAACCGCGGAACACACCATTTTTCAAGTTTAAGTCCACCTAAGTTAATCTACTCTTCTGTCTGATTTGTAGTTAAGGCTAGAAGGGATACAGCTGCGGCTACTGGGCAGGCGCATTTGCATATTTTCCGAGCCAACAATATAACGTGAAACCTATGAAAATGGTTTAAAAAAGCACATGGCGCCATAGTTTCATCACTGTAGAGTTTCGAAATTACCGTATTTTTGCAGTAAAGGACCTGTCATAGTTTAATGAGTGGGAAGATGACATGAAGCGACGCAAGTTAGCTGCATTGAAAACAGATGAGCGCACATGTGCATATACGGCTCCCGATCGGGGCGAAGTTCACGGCATTTTGTCCACAGAATGATAAGAGCACACATTTTAACATATTATTTTATTATTTCACACTCAGTATTTTAACTTAAGCGCTGCAAGCCATGCATACAGCGCCGGACATGACAGATTTTCTGGTACGCACTACGCAAAACAAGTACTTTAAAGGAATTCCTTAGCTTATTGCCATTACCGTGGCAGCCAACAACAGCACAGCTTAACCCTGCGCACATTTATATATTTAGTTATATTGAAAAAGTTTTCAGTCTATCTTTTTTTTTACCCCGTTTTAACATGGATTTCTATGGAGACTGGCCGTAGATGTCGGGCAAGATGGCGGATAGCAGCGGCGGCACATAATATCAGCGTTCTGATTGGTCAGATCGCCTGTCAATCAAGCTCTTTCCAAACGGTTAATTGCATGTGGGTTTTTCTTTTTTTTTAATATGTATAATGTAAAAACAAGTATGTACACAATAAGTGCATTGTATCAAATGATTAATTTAAATGTAAGTACATTGTAGTTAAGTCCACCTAATATAAATTGGGACCAAATAAATAAATAAAAAAGTTTATCCATACATTAAAATGATTTGAATACACCACTTCTATAAAGAGTATGTTTTTAATTTCTGAACTGAAATTCATTTTGATACGGCAAGTCACAAATATTAGGGCGATATAATTTTGCATGATGTTGCAGAAAAACAACAACAACAAAACAGGAAATGACATCAAAGAGAGGACCCCTGTATACCATCATGACTGTATGCCAATAAGTCTCTTAAAAAAACATTAGATAATTTGAACTTTTATGATAAGGCAACGTTAGATAATGCTGTAAAATGTATGATATTTGCGAAAATGAATTAATGAATGAGTCAGTCAGTCAGTCAATCAATCAATCAATCATTTTTTTTAGGTTGAAAAATATTTCTAAACTTTAGTTTTTTCACTTGATGGTTACACTGCATTGCATTTTTAGTCACTGAATCACACTTGTGTTATAAATGTTTATAAAAGAACTTGACGTGTTTTACATTTGTTTGTTTTCTTTTTCTTGATTGTGGGCATGTATTTAACCCAGATATTTAATAGATTCTCCAAGCTTTTGGACAATTTTCATTTTGATTTCCACACAAGAAAGTAAGGCATACAGGTTCGAAACTATGACGTTGAGTAAGTGACAGCATAATTGTCATTTTTGGGTTAACTAACCCTTTAAGTCCCATTCAGCCTGTGTTCAGTTGTTTTGTTAAATGCTGTTCATGGTTAGATGTTACTTGTGACTGGTGAGATATATGTCTAGGTCACATAAGTTCTATGACAAGTTCACATATCAAAGATCTTGTTTATGTCAAAAAGAGAGGCTGTGTCTACACACAATAGGAGTATTAGTCTTGGCAGCGTTAAGGAACTAGAGACGATGTACATATGGCTGCCAGAAACTTTTCCACTAACTCTCACAGGTCATTGACGATGCAATATGAACTACCTTGGCATGATTTGCCCATGATTAATGTAACCCGTGTATTCTGGAATCATCTGTGAATTATGGGATGATACAAGACCACTGAACTTACCGTATTGCCCAAAGAGATCTTTGCTGTAATTTCCCAGTATAGATTTATGTGTGGATTTAGGAAGAATTTACTGAGAATATGTTGAGTTTGCTTAGATCAGTGTGGCATAGTGCGCTTGGGAAATCCAAGGAAAGACAAACACACAAACAAATGAATAAATTAATGTCTAAACTAAGCATTTACTTTAATACTGGAAGCCTCTCATTAAAATTATACCTGCATAACAAAATGTTCGTACGATGTTCATGAATGAAACAAACAAAAAGTTCTTATTTGGCTCCTCCATGAAGCTAATTCATCGCCATTTCCAAACTTCCGCTGCAGTTTCAGCACAAAAGCAGAATTATCAAAGTTAACTGGGGACATAATTAAGAAAACATATATGCTTGTTATTCTGAGGTGAGCTCACTCATGAATATTTATGTCATTACTGCTGTCCTCTGATAGTCTTTGTGTGAGTTTTGATAAAGAACGCGGCCGAGGCATGAAATTTGTAATTTATTCCTAAATGTGTTTTCAGCCACAGTGTTGTGGTCCCTTCAACATTTCGTCACTCCCTATTTAAATCTCTTTTCATTGCGCTATTAGGAAAATTCAAACCGCCACCTCTCTGTTATCCAAGCGTAGAGTGAAAATAAAAGCTATTTGTATGTGAACATGCATGTAGGCCATGCTGGCTGAACAGCGCTAATGGTTTCATAATTTCAGAATAATGGCTCCATGTCAGAATGAGATTGCCATTAGCCAACCGTGCTGTTGATGTGGGCATCTTTCGTCCCGTGTGGGGTTTGCAACTCTGGGGGGCTTCAGGTGTGTATTGTGCTGTGTGTAAAAAGCCCTTGCATGGAGACAGGAAAGGCCTCATAAGATCTTCAGAGCTTGTTTTTATATGGGTTTGTTCCAATTATTGGACTGTGTCTGTGAATCAGGGGACTTCTCAAAGTATTTATCTACCTTAAATGTGAAGTTAACTCAGAAAAAAAAAAAAAAAAAAAGTTTCAAACTTGTATGATTTTCTGTAAAGCACACAATAAGATATTTTAAGAGTGTTTCAATTGCTTTTGTCTATACAATGAAAGTCAATGGTGTCCAAAACAACATTGTACCACACTGCCTTTCAGTTTGAGCACCAAAAAAAAACAAAAAACAAACAAAGAAAAAAAAAACCGCTGACACATTTTCCAAAATATCCCCCCCCCCCAAAAAAAGTCATACAAGTTTGGAATGACATGAGGGTGAGTAAATAATGACAGTATCTGGGATTGTGATCTATTAGTCTCCAAATCACAGGAAGCATATGTGATCATCAAATATAACCAATTCATTTTTATATAAAACTATTTATTTTTTAGATATTTATAACTAAATTTAGGGTTTTGAATATGGTAAATTATATTAATCAAAATGTATAATGAAATAATTAATATAAATATACATGTAGTATAATTGTGCATATATTGTTTTAATTTATATTATATTAAATTTATTATATTATTTATTTGCATTGATAATATTGCAGGGTGTTCTTTTTTGTTCACATTTTGTGATTTTCAACAGATATCTGTGTGTATCCTATGAATTGAAGCACGACTCTGTCAGGAATCAGTCACCATCACAACAGTCACCACCCAGCACAATCACCCGATCACAGTCACCTGACTTCTAATTGCACGCACCTGCTGACACCAATCAACACCACTGTACACACACACACACTGCCATTCCCCACATTGTCCGGTCTACCGTTCACTAGATGGACAGCTCTGGACTCGCTCTACGATCACGGCTTACCGCAATGCTTACCAGTTGGATCCCTCGCCGATTCTCCCTCGAAGCCTTTGATCCCCGATCCGAACCTGCAAACAAAGACACAACTTCAACCACATATGTATATGAGTATATGGAGATGCAGCCCCAACAATTCTCCACCGAACAATCAAAGGTATCCTTCTTGATTTCTCTTCTCCATGGCAAGGCACTGTTATGGGCGAAAGCAATATGGGATGCAAATACTGCCATAACCAACTCATACAGTGTGTTCACTAACCATTTTAAGGAGGTGTTTGGCTATGCAACAGGAAAGCTCTCTGTAGCCGATCAGTTGCTGCGACTGCGTCAAGGCTCTGCTTCTACGAGTGACTACACGTTGGAGTTTCGAAAGCTAGCGGCCACTAGCGGGTGGAATGAAACCTCTCTGCTCAGTGCCTATCGACAGGACCTGGACCCCCGCATTCAAGCACATATGGCCATCTATGACGACTCCGTTGGTCTTAAACTTTATGCAGAGAGCCACTCGTATTTCCCAACGCCTCACTGCCTCACACGGCAATGAAACCGCCCACCAGTCTGTCGCGCCCGCCATGGGTTCCCCAGTACCAGAACCGATGCAAGTGGATTTACATTTACATTTAATCATTTAGCAGATGCTTTTATCCAAAGCGACGTACAATAGAAGCATTGAGACCATCGAGAGTGCAGCAGTATACAAGTGCCATGACAAGTTTCAGTTAGCCCAGCACAGTACACGTAGCTAGCGTTTTTTTTTTTTTTTTTTTTAAATAGATAGAATAGTTAAGTGTTAGTATTAGTTGGTCAGGTGCTGGCGAAAAAGATGCGTCTTTAGATGTTTCTTGAAAATGGATAAAGATTCAGCTGTTCGAATTGTAATTGGGAGGTCATTCCACCAGCTGGGCACAGTCCAGGAAAAGGTCCGTGAGAGGGATTTGGTACCTCTTTGTGATGGCACCACAAGGCGTCGTTCACTTGCAGAACGCAAGCTTCTGGAGGGTGCATAAGTTTGAACTAGTGAGTTTAGATATATTGGTGCAGTGCTAGTTGTTGTCTTTTAGGCAAACATCAGTACCTTGAATTTGATGCGAGCGGCTATTGGTAGCCAGTGTAACGTGATGAAGAGAGGGGTAACGTGAGCTTTCTTTGGTTCATTAAAGACCACTCTGGCTGCTGCATTCTGGATCAGTTGCAGAGGCTTGATAGTACATGTGGGAAGGCCCGCCAAGAGAGCATTACAATAGTCCAGTCTGGAGAGAACAAGAGCTTGGACAAGGAGTTGTGCGGCATGCTCGGACAGGAATGGTCTAATCTTCCTAATGTTGTATAAGGCGAATCTGCAGGAACGGGCCGTTGTAGCAATATGGTCTGTGAAGCTTAACTGATCATCGATCACAACTCCAAGGTTCCTGGCCGTCCTGGAAGGAGTTATGGTTGACGAACCCAGCTGTATAGAGAAGTTGTGGTGAAGTGATGGATTGGCTGAGACCACGAGCAGTTCTGTCTTGGCAAGGTTGAGCTGAAGGTGATGGTCTTTCATCCATTTAGAGATGTCACTCAGACAGGCTGCAATGCGGGCAGCTACCGTCGGATCATCTGGTTGGAATGAGAAGTAGAGTTGAGTGTCATCAGCATAGCAGTGATAAGAAAAGCCATGCTTCTGAATGACCGATCCTAATGACGACATGTAGATGGAGAAGAGAAGTGGCCAAAGCACTGAGCCTTGAGGAACCCCAGTAGCAAGAATTTGTGACTTTGAAACCTCACCCCTCCAAGACACCCTGAAGGACCTATTTGAGAGGTACGATTCGAACCACAGGAGCGCGGTTTCGGAGATGCCCATCCTTCTGAGAGTGGACAGGAGGATCTGATGGTTAACTGTGTCAGAAGCAGCAGACAGGTCCAGTAAGATGAGTACAGAGGATTTGGAAGCCGCTCTTGCCAGTCTCAGGGCCTCTGTAACCGAGAGTAGGGCAGTCTCAGTAGAGTGGCCGCTTCTGAAACCAGATTGGTAGTTGTCCAGAAGATTGTTCTGCGCAAGAAACAAAGAGAGTTGGTTGAACACAACTCGCTCAAGAGTCTTTGCAACAAATGGAAGAAGGGATACCGGTCTGTAGTGTTCTAAAAGTGCTGGATTTAGAGAGGGTTTTTTAAGCAGTGGGTTTACCCGAGCCTGCTTAAATGCTGTTGGAAATGTACCAGTGTGAAGAGAGGTGTTGATAATGTGAGTAAGCGCAGGTATGACTGAAGAAGAAATGGCCTGAAGGAGGTGAGTGGGGATAGGATCTAGCGGACAAGTAGTGGGATGATTGGAAAGGATGAGTTTTGAAACTTCCGTCTCCGGGAGAGGAGAGAAGGAGGTGAGAGAGTGTGTGTTAGTCAGTATGAAGTTATCAGTTTGTGGTGTGAGGAATTGGTCACTGATGGTTCTTGTTTTATTTGTGAAGAAAATTGCAAAGTCATCAGCTGTAAGAGTTGATGAAGGGGGAGGGGGAGGAGGACAGAGAAGAGAAGAGAAGAGAAAGTTTTGAAAAGTGTGCGAGAGTCAGAACAGTTGTTGATTTTGTTGTGGTAGTATGTCAATTTAGCCGAGGAGACGTTTGCAGAGAAGGAAGAGAGGAGTGACTGATACGCACTAATGTCAGCAGAGTTTTTTGATTTGTGCCATTTCCTCTCTGCATCCCTTAGTTTAGTGCGATGTTCACGGAGAACATCAGACAGCCAGGGGGCAGAGGGGGTAGAGCGTACTGGTCTGGATGAAAGGGGGCAAAAGTTGTCTAAGCAAGATGTTAGAGTGGAGCAAAGAGTGTCAGTAGCACTGTTTGTGTCCAGTGCTGAAAACTGAGAGGGTGAAGGAAGTGCAGATGTAACCATTGAGGAAAGGCAAGAGGGAGAGAGCGAGCGTAGGTTACGGCAAAAGGTGACCTGTGGGGGAGTATGTGCTGTGTCCGGAGTTAGTGTGAGGTTAGAAGTGATGAGGAAGTGGTCTGAGGTGTGCAGTGGAGTAACTAGTGTGTTGTCAGTGGAGCAGTAGCGTGTGTAGATGAGGTCCAGTTGGTTACCTGATTTATGAGTAGCCATAGTAGTCACTCGCTTGAGGTCAAATGAAGTGAGAAGAGTGTTGAAGTCAGCAGCCTGGGGTTTTTCTAGGTGGATGTTGAAGTCACCGAGCAGTACCACAGGAGTACCATCCTCAGGAAAGTTGGACAGTAATACATCCAGCTCCTCCAAGAAGTTACCCAGTTGACCTGGGGGACGATACACAACTACAAAGTGGATTTTAACAGGGTAGGTAATAGTAATTGCATGAGATTCAAATGAGCTGTTGCCTATAAGAGATGGTAGAAGCTCAAATTTCCATTCATTTGAAATAAGGAGGCCCGTACCTCCACCCCTCCCAAGTGTGCGAGGGGTGTGGGAAAAAGTGAAGTTAGTGGAGAGTGCTGCAGGAGTGGCAGTGTCCTCAGGTTTGATCCAAGTCTCAGTTAGGGCCATGAGGTTGAGACCGGAATGAGTAGCAATAGTAGCAATAGAAGTGGATAACACTCGACTCACCCCCTCAGAACGGGCTCGCCGCCTAGCGGCAGGGTTGTGCCTCTACTGTGCTGATCCCGACCATTACATCAGGACCTGCCCTGTCCGACCACCACGCCTGTTGTTTCAACCCTGTCCTTGCTCCCAGTTCAACTATTCACCGATAATAATTCTGTTGCAGTATCCGTCCTTGTCGACTCGGGCTCCTCGGGTAACTCCATTTCCCAAGATCTACTGAAACGCCTTCAGTTCCCCAAAAAGCGCCATGCCCGGGAGTTCCGAGTCGAGACCATCCAGGGAAAGCCGTTAGGGCATGGATGGGTGAAATACCAAGCACCTACAATAAAGCTCAATGTCGGACAACTGCATGAGGAAGAGATCACCTTTCTGGTACTGGAGGGACCCACGGTGGATATCATCCTGGGACACCCCCTGGCTCGTGCTTCATTCTCCAGAGATCAGATGGGACCTGTGTGAAGTTACTCGCTGGAGCGAATACTGTCATCAGCACTGTCTCTCGTGTAGTACCCACTCCTTCCCAGAGTTCCTGCATCGTTCACGTTGCCTCCACGCTCATCGAAAGTCCTGAACCCCAGGAAGAAGTCAAGGTCCCATCTGATTATGTGGCGTTCCAGGATGTCTTTAGTAAGCAGGCAGCCACCAAATTACCACCACACCGGCCATGGGACTGTGCCATCGACTTGCTGCCTGGAACAAAACTCCCCAAGGATAGAGTTTACCCTCTGTCCATCCCGGAGCGCAAGGCAATGGAGGACTACATCAAGAAGGCTCTCAACCAAGGTTTCATCAGACCCTCCACCTCTCCAGCGGCTTCCAGTTTCTTCTTCGTGGGTAAGAAGGATGGGGGCTTGCGGCCCTGTATTGATTACCAAGCTCTTAATTCCCAAACAGTGAAGCTGCCTTACCCTCTTCTCCTGGTCCCGGCCTCCCTCTAGGAACTCCGTAGGCCCGCATCTTCTCCAAGCTGGACCTGCGAAGCGCGTACAACCTCGTTCGAATCCGGAAAGGGGACGAGTGGAAGACGGCATTCATCACTCCTTCGTGGCACTACGAATATCTTGTAATGCCATATGGGCTGTCCAACACCCCATCAGTATTCCAGGGATTCATGAACGAGGTGTTCTAGGAGTTCCTCCATCGCTCCGTGATTGTGTATATTGACGACATACTAATCTACTCCCGGAACCAGGACGAACATCGCCAACATGTCAAGCAGGTCCACCAGAAGCTCTGAGAACACCATCTCTTCCTGAAGCTGGAGAAATGCGAATTCCATCGCCCCACGGTACAATTCCCGGGATACATCGTAGGCCAAGAGGGGATTCAAATGGACCAGGGGAAGGTAGATGCTGTGAGGAATTGGCCTCGTCCCCAGACCATTAAAGAGCTCCAACAGTTCCTGGGATTTGTCAACTTTTACCGTCGCTTTATCAAGAATTTCAGCACTCACACAGCCCCTTTAACATCCCTACTCCGAGGAAAACCCAAGTCCCTGTCCTGGAACTCCATCGCCCACGAAGCCTTTCAGAAACTGCAGACAGACTTCAGCACGGCCCCGCATCCTACACCACCCGGATCCTTCAGCTCCTTTTGTTGTTGAAGTCGACGCCTCCATCACCGGCGTCGGGGCCGTGCTGTCCCAATACCACGGTGAGCCTCCTAGCCTCCATCCTTGCGCATACTATTCGAAGAAACTGACCTCAGCGGAGCAGAACTATGACATCGGGAATCAGGAGTTATTGGCCATCAAACTTGCCCTGGAAGAGTGGCGGCACTGGCTGGAGGGAGCAAAACACCCGTTCACAGTCATCGCCGACCATAAAAACCTCCAATATCTTCGAGATGCAAAAAGACTCAACCCACGTCAAGCCCGCTGGGCTTTGTTCTTCACCAGGTTCCAGTTCACCATAACCTATCGCCCTGGAAGTTGTAACAACAAGGCTGATGCACTCTCCAGAATACATTCTCCCGATACTCCCACAGATCCTGAACCCATTCTCCCTCCAACCATAGTTGTAAGCCCCATTCAGTGGAACATCGACAAGGAAATCAGAGCCGCCTCTCTCACCGAACCTGCTCCGCTGGGAGACCCAGAAGGGAAGACATACGTACCGACCACCCAACGACACTCCCTTCTGGGCTCAGTTCACAATGTACCTCTGGACATCCAGGTAGCCACAGGACCCTCTCGCTCCTCCAAGCTCGGTACTGGTGGCCTAGTATGACCCGGGATGTCATCAGGTACGTCCGCAGTTGCTCAGTCTGCGCCATGTCCAGGACCCCCCGGCATCTTCCAGTAGGGGGGTAGTACCTTCCCAATTCCGAAGGGAACACTTGTGTGCTGGTGGCAGTCGATCGCTTTTCCAAAGCCTGCAAATTCATCCCCCTCAAAGGACTCCCTACTGCCATGGAAACAGCGGAACACTTATTCCAGCACGTGTTCCGAAACTTCGGAATACCTGAGGACATAGTCTCGGACAGAGGTCCTCAGTTTATTTCCCACGTGTGGAAAGCCTTCTTCAGGTTGCTGGGCGTCACGGTCAGCTTGTCCTCAGGATACCACCCCCAGACGAATGGCCAGACTGAGCGCAAGATCCAGGAACTCGGATGTTACCTCCGGGCATACTGCCATGACGATCAGCACAGCTGGAGCCGCTTCCTCCCATGGGCCGAGTATGCACAGAACTCCCTGCAACAAAACACCACAGGTCTTACACCATTTCAGTGCATACTCGGGTACCAACCACCGCTCTTCCCATGGACAGGAGAGCCGTCGGAGGTTCCAGCTGTAGACCACTGGTTCCGAGCGAGCGAGAGAGTGTGGGACTCAGCTCACATCCACCTCCAACGTGCAGTGCGGAGGCATAAAATCTTCGCAGATACCCGGCGAACCACTACTCCCACTTACCATCCCGGAGACAAAGTCTGGCTGTCCACCCGGGATCTGCGCCTCCGCCTGCCGTGCAAGAAGCTGAGTCCCCGCTACATTGGTCCCTTCCTGATACAGAGGCAGATCAACGAGGTCACCTATGAACTCCAACTCCCACCCAGGTACAGAATACATCCTTCATTCCACGTGTCACTCCTTAAACCATGTTCTTCCTCTGCACCAGGACCCACAGAAATGGACGAACCTCCTCCCCCAGAAATCCTCGAACAACCCTCCGTCTATCTGGTCAAGGAAATCCTGGACTCACAGCGACGGGGCGGAAGACTGGAATATCTGGTAGACTGGGAAGGATACGGACCGGAGGAACGCTCCTGGGTGGCCAGGGACGACATCCTAGACCCCTTACTGCTTGAAGAATTACATCGCACGCCCCCGTCGCCGTTCGAGGGCGTCAGGAGCTGCCCCTGGGGGAGGGGGTAATGTCAGGAATCAGTCACCATCACAACAGTCACCATCCAGCACAATCACCCGATCACAGTCACCTGAGTTCTAATTGCACGCACCTGCTAACACCAATCAACACCACTATATACACACACACTACCATTCCCCACAGCTCTGGACTCACTCTACGGTCACGACTTACCCCAATGCTTACCAGTTGGATCCCTCGCCGATTCTCCCTCGAAGCCTTTGATCCCCGATCCGAACCTGCAAACAAAGACACAACTTCAACCACAGCAAAAGCAATCAGAACTTCACACTAACTTGCTCACTCATCTGCTTTTGATCACTCCCGATCCCGACTCCACGAATCCCTTCAATAAACCTGTTTGTTCTCACTCACCAGTTGTGTGTACCGTGTTTTGTGACAGACTCATGTTTAATTTGTGTTGATTTGCATGTTTTTTAATATTTGTGAAATGTTATTTACAATCATTTTTCCTTTTAATTTGAGCTGTTTAGTAACTTATGACTTGTGCATGAAAGTTACCTAGTGAAAAATAAATACACTAAAATGTATTTGAAATACATTTATTTCATGCTAAGTAAACATTTTCATTTTTGTGTGCTTAATAAAAATACCCTGCAATTGTACTTTTAGTATACTAAACAGGTGTAGTGGACAGCACATTCCAGGGCCCAGTTTATGGCGGGGCCCCTCTCTGACCACAATAGTGGACAAAGGTTTGCTACATTTTGATTGGAACTTGGTGGACTAACATAAGCAAACTGTCCAACGCCATCAGATAAAGATGCCAGGACAACAGCCAGACACTTCTTAGAGGGCAAGAAGAAGACCTTTGGTAAAAAGCCCGGGAAGGACAGGACTTCTTATTGGTCAAATGCAGTTTCTGCCCTTCACCCACCAACAGACTGATTCCTAAGGTTTTGGCCTGTGACTGCACTGCCATAAAAATTCCTTAGGACCTCTGGACGCAGCAGCAGTGGGTGAAACAAAGAGAGATCACAAAGTTCCATCCAAATCCATTCATAACTATGTTCTCAAACCTTAAACTGATGCAAACTACAACACACACATCCTACTTATTCAGAGAAATAAGTATTCTTAGTGACAGCGACATGTAGTGCAACGTCTTACACAAACTCAGCTGTTGATGGACAAATGAATGCATGCATGACAGTTCAATCTTCTTCCATCATGTTTGGACTTAATGTGTTCGTAACATTGCCAAAGGTATTCTGGTTGTGGTTTGGTAAGTGCATTGGTAAAACTTTTGTGACACTTTTCTAACTTTGTGTTTGGACTATGCAAATAAGTTCCACAGGAGGAAAGAAGGGTGGGCCACACCGTGTCCCCCCACTCTGATGGAAACAGCCAATCACAGCATGGAAATGGAGAAGCGCCAGATTGCAATCTCCTCCTCATCGAAAAGAGATAAAGGTACCTTCCCAAAGACACTCCTTGTTCTGAGTCTTCGGCCTGTTACAGGGAAGGCAGCAACAGATCAACCAGTTCTGAGTCTTCGGCCTGTTACAGGGAAGGCAGCAACAGATCAACCAGTTCTGAGTCTTCGGCCTGTTACAGTGAAGGCAGCAACAGATCAACCAGTTCTGAGTCTTCGGCCTGTTAAAGGGAAGGCAGCAACAGATCAACCAGTTCTGAGTCTTTAGCCTGTTACAGTGAAGGCAGCAACAGATCAACCAGTTCTGAGTCTTCGGCCTGTTACAGGGAAGGCAGCAACAGATCAACCAGATCAGAGTCTCCGGCCTGCAAGGGTGAGACACTAACAGATCAACCAAGTTCTGAGTCTCTAGCCCAAAGAGGCAGAAGACACACAGACTGTAACAAGGTTAAGCTCCAGCGAGCCAACCTTCACTCCAAGGTACCTTGCGTGTTCCAGGCTAAGGACCTTCTGCACCTACTCCAGGGCCACATCTGCGTCTTCCAGATTCTAGGACCCTTTGGTGCTCCAGGAGATCAGCATCCTCCAGCGCTTCGTGTTCAAGGCTGTCGAAATGGATTCCTGCTCATTTCCCCACTGCATTGTTACCAGCACAACCAGTGGATGAAGTCACCGCCACCGGACTGCTCACTCGACCACAGAGAACGTAACTATCACTTATCTAAACCTCTTCCAGAGACCTTGGCATTGTTGTATATTATCAGTATATGATTTTTCTAATTTACATTAGATATTATATAGCCGATTGCAGTTTATAGCAAATCTTTCATGTATTTGTTTGATGCATAATAAGGTTCTTCTCTGAAAGAAATAAGGCGTAGCAACAGTTTATCTTTCCAGATAACGTAGCTCTGACATTGCAACACCCAACATAATCACTTGCATTTTATGCATCTTATGCACTTTATTCCTATTTCATTTATGGTATTCATTTAGTAGTTGTTGATTACTCTTATCTATTTTTTTTGGTTAATAAATTCTATTTTATTACACTTGTGTCTTCCTTGTGTTGATGATACAGAAAGAGGTTCTACAAGTTAGAGATCCCACCAATCTTTCTTATGTGATGTACTCATAACCACACCTTAAGTGACACGTGATCCAAATATCATAACATCATTGGTGACGCGAGTACCCATCACTACACCATTTCGCCTCCCTAGGTTGGCGAAAGCAAAAATCACTACACAGGTATATTTAAAGTCTGCTAAATTGGAACAACTAATTTTGTGCTTAATTAGGAAGTCCAACTAAAGATATACTGAAGTATATTTGATTGTGCTAAAGTGGAACTATTGCAAGTACACTTTAGGTACACTTTAAATAAATAAAGTTTAATTATAATTTTAATATCTTTAAGTCTCAAACGATATGTCCCATCTATGAATGTGTTATAGATGTGAACTATACTTAGCATGAAATGTATTTTAAATGTATTTCATGTGATAAAATGTATTTTATCACATGAAATATTATATTTTTTATTTTACTATTTCATATATATATTTTAATATTTAAATACTCAAAAATGCACATTAAACACATTAAATGATATAAAACGACGGAAACATGATTGGGTAGTGTTCAAGGTCCAGACAAATGCATTATGACTCTAATTCTGTCATGTTTTGTGTTCAAATCTAAACTTAAAGTGTCTTGGGAAGAAAAATCCACAGGGGGGCCGATGATCTGCTCTTGAGGTCAGGGATGGAAAAGGTTAGAGAAAGATTACTCGGGCTCTTTTAATAACACGCGCATGCACAAAAGCACGTGTACATACACACGCAATAACACTACACACCCTTTGACCCAATGTATGTTTATGTATGCGTATGAGACGCAGACAGCTATGAGGGAAAAGTCTTCTCATCTTCTGGTCCAATCCACGGCTGCCACTCAACTTCAAAGCTCTGGTCGTTCGGTCTTTCTTAACCCCCAAATACAGAGTCTTGTTACAGCTGTGAGCAGGGGACAGTGTGTGTAGTGTGCTGGACTGCTGATTAACCCTTGAGCCAGTGTTGTTCTCCACCGCCAGACAGATCCTCTTTCTCAGGGCTCGGCCTTGTAACGGGAGCCCTTTCACACACTGCCCACTTCAAAGCTCCCTGCCTGCCAGGAATGTCAGCTTCAGAACTAAAGAGAGATGGCTGCTGAGAATGAGTGCGTGTGAGAGGAAAACCCAACATGTTTGTGTGGGAGCTCGTATTTGAATATGCAGGGAGAAAGTGTGCGTATATATTTCTCAAATGGAATTGCCTCTCCTCGGCCTGACACAGTCAACTGCTTCCCCTTTTTTCATTTGCGGCAGAGACAAGTCGTTTTTAATCTAATTTGGCTGCAGAGAAAAGGCCCTTGGGCTTGTTTGGCCAGAGTCTCGACTAGCTTTTCTCCCTCACAGGACACGCCATGTGTGCAAAGCTTAACAACTAGTTCTACAGTGCCTGCCAATGTAGAACCTCAATAGACTACACTGCCAGCGATTATTAAATGAATAGCAACATAATGTATTGTATTTTTATTTGAATGCTTTTGCAGTTTTTCTTTTTTTACATATTACTTCTTCTTTTTTTTTTTTTTTTTTTTATAAACTTTTTGCTTTTAAAAAAAAAAAAATTCACACAATTTCTCCCATAAATTTTATATAATTTTTGTTCCATTTGGAGGGAATAGAATCTATACTGAATTGCTGGCATTTTTTATTTCAACTTCTGAAGGAGCTATATGATTATTCTATGCTATTTAGTTGTAACTCTGTTACATCATAGGAAAAATCATGATTATGTACATTGTGGAAAGAAATAATGTGGTAAATTTACCACATAAATGTAAACTTGGAGTTTTTATTACAGTTTCATGGTTTTAGTTGGTAAAAGTGACTACTAAGTTATATGTACTATTAAAAACTTTGAGGTCAGTTAGATCTTTTTCTTTCTTTAAATAAATAAATGATTTTGTTTTGCAAGTATGCACTGAATTGATCAAAACTTACATTAAAGATTTGTACATGTTATGAAATCATTTGATTTCACATAAATGGTGTTCTTTTAAACCATTTATCTTATTAAACTTTATGTTCATCAAAGAATCCTGAAGAAAAAAAGTATCATGGTTTCCACAATTATATTTAGCAGCACAACTGTTTATAATTCTGATATAATCATAATTATAAAAATGTTTATTAAGCACCAAATCAGCATACTGAATGATTTCTGAAGGATCATGTGACACTGAAGACTGGATAAAGCTGCTAAAAAAATAAGCTCTGTCATCACAGTATTAAATTACCGTTAAACTAATAGAAAACATGCATTTTAAATAACACTGCACAATGTCACATTTGTGTATTGAATTGAAATTGCTCTTCTTTCTCAAGTATATTATTCGCATACCATAATTGTGATTGGTCTTTTTTTACATGCATATATTTAACACTATTCCATTTGCTGCCTTTCAAGTGCTGGTATTTCCTTCAGAAAATGCAAATTGAGTTATATTGCAAACAGGAAGTTCCATTCTAGAATATTTCAAACCTCTGTTTTATAAAAAGTGATAAGTGGTAGTGCTGTAATGAAAAACAAAGGCTCTAATAGAATCTTTCGGTCCCACTTTATATAAGGTGGCCTTAACTACTATGTACTTACATTTAAATTAATCATTTGGTACAATGCACTTATTGTGTACATACATGTTTTTACATTGTATTGTATTTACATATTTTTAAAAATACCTATATGTAATTACATCTGTAATTCATTTCTGTAATTACATTTATAATTACACTGTTGACACATCCCTTACATCTTAACCCACCCTTAAACCTACCCATACCACCAAACCGGTCCCTAACCTTACCCGTATCCCACCTCAATAGCAGCAAAAGTGTTTTGCAATACAATATGAACACAATAAGTACATAGTAGGTAAGGCCACCTAATACAAAGCGTGACCCAATATTTTTAGCTGTAGATCCTAAAGAACTTGTTTATTCCAAAAAAAATAGCCAAGTGAAGAACTGCCGGAAAAAAAAAAAGAGTTCCTGATAAGAAATTCCAGGGGAACTTACAATGGGGCAGTTAGCTGTTATATACCCCGCTGCATGAGAGCAGAGACACAGGTGAAACCTTTTTCTCGCTGTCTCTTTTCCCTAATCCTCAATGAGGACTGGAGGTGACCTCTGCTCTGACAGACTGGGGAAGAGCACATTTCAGGCCCTCAGGATGGGACCTAAGACCCTGTCTTTGATCAAACCTCAGTTTAAACCAAGATCAAGGCCTGCCAGCTGCTTTGTTCTTGTATGGTTTGAAGACCCAGTTAAATCCTAAGAGATCTGCCCAAAAGGCCTGAAATGTGATGGGGTAAAAGGAGGTTCAACAGGTCCTCCTTACCTTTTTGGAGCTCAGCATCAGGTGAATACATCCCTGAACTGAAAAGCGTAATGGATCTGGCATGATACAAATCTGTACTTGTTGTAAACAAAACATTTTAACGTATTTTGACTCACAGTGACTGTGCTACATTTAAGAGACAATATTATAATATGTCTATTATACAGATTGTTCAGAATGATGTATGTCTGGCTGTACCTCCATTGGTCACAGCGGCTCCTGGCAAGGGGGGTTGTGACACTGCCAATAAAGCTCCACTGACTAACTGCTCTGTCGATCATTGTGATCTTCCTTTTGTGAGGAGGAGACAATGAGCCGCTTCTGCTGCATGAGAGCCAGGCAACCTGAACCAACCAGAGGAAGCTCTCAAAGCCCCATGAAAACAAACTGCTGAGCCAGGCCATTTCCCCTCCTCTTGAAAGACTATCTCAAGCCTTGTCTAAATGTGAAGATGTCTAATCTTCCCCAAAGTCACACATGTACACAGCATGTCCTTCATTCCTGTCCTGAAGATTCCCCTTCTTTCTTGTGCATTGCAAAAACTGTCTATCTGACTTGAATGTCTGTCTAATTATCTATCCGTCTACTGACGCTTTCAAGTCATGTCCAATGCTATCTCATGGCCAATTCGTACATATTTAAATTGTCTATCTATCTATTTATCCATCCATCCATCCATCCTTTTATGACAGTTGTGGCAAATAGGCTTACCACAGCTTTCTTGTAGTCATAATAACTTTAGTAACTATAGTTACCTCCCTTGAGTGTTATTAGCGTTTCTAGTATGAATACTCCTTGGAAGGGTCCTCCACTTATTTTAAATAGCGCTGTAAATAGGGCCCTAGATGAATTGTATTCAGGGCCACCATTACCCCATCACATCTGCTTTGCCTGTGTGCACACTATCTCATTAGCTTGGCAAAAATGCCACCTTAACCTCCATTATAATCTGCCCCAGTAATTAATTACTTTTTAAGCTATTGAACCGAAAGCAATTAGGTTCTAAAGGCTAGCTTGTTAGGTAACACGAGCCTGGCCCTTTATTAGTCAGCTGTTGAAGTGTGGACACAAACAGCACCTGACATTGAGCAAAATTAAGATGCTAATACGACAGCCTATTTGACCTGTCACTCACTGTTTCTGCTTCAAAATTGTTTCATTTTCTGTGGTTTAGCAGCATTGTTTGAAAACGCAGTAATTTGAATATAACAAGGGGATTTGTGAATATAATGAGGATTTTAGTTCTTGTAGCAATGGAGCTTTTTGTGTTTCACAGATAATCTATGAAATATTGATACAAAACAACAATATGTGCACTTTCTAATACCAAATCCATCACCGTTGCACCTGAAGCAACAGGACAAAAGACAAAACCTGCGTACAGTAATAACTACATTTATGCATCATGTATGTTGACCATAAAGGACAAAGCAGTGTGAGGCATGTGTGAGTTGATTGCAGTGGCCGGCAGAGGGTCAGTGTGAGGGTCAAGCATCACATTAGTCTCTGTCCACAGCGGACAAGCCACAGAGCACAAGACTAATGTTGCATTTCATATAAAAGGTCACCCGTGGAAATGAATGTGAAACTCTAACTTGAGGAGCTTGGAAAACAAGAGGAAACGTAAACTATGAACACACAGTGTAGTGATATAGATAAATATTCAGACTGCAATTAGGCAGGTCATTTCAACATAACCCTCACATATCTCTAAACAAATGAATGCACGGGCAGCTAATTTATTTTCTCTGGGGCTGCGTGGTAATTGAAGAACCCAAATTACTTGTCCTGGCTTTTTCTTTCCCGCTGTGTTTAGTATATTTGCACTGACGTCACATCATCACCTCATTATTTACTCGTGCAATATAAGAATATGTTATTTGATGGTCATCATTTGCTTGTTGTTTTTCACTTATGGAAGATATACAATAACTTTTCTTGATAGTGAAATTGATACTTCTTCATTTCATTGCTATCTCAGTGCTATGCACGTTTCAGTGCAATTGCACAAAACACTTTCCCTACAAATACCTAGGATTACTTATACAACCATGTTGGCAGTTTTGTGTGGGAAAGAGACAAATATGAGTTGATAATCACTATATATATATAATATATATATATAAATAATAATAATAATAATAAAAAACTCTCAAATCTCATCTGTTTATTTCACATACTGTACATTTAAATATGGCCTGTTAAAACATACTATTTTTAGTACTAATGGCAATTTTATTGTCGTTGTAGTTTGAGGGTTTTCTTCTCAATCACGGTTATTATCGTTAACTAAAACTAACAAAAAAAAAAAGGTAATTGAAATAAAGCTGAAATGAACTAATATATAAATAAGGATTAGATTTAAGACCTTCATTTAGTTGCCAAGGCAACATTTCTAATTTATTTTCATTTAGTTTATGCTGAAGCTCTAAAATTACTAACTAGAAATAAAATAAACAAAAACTAAAACTGGACTAAAACTAAAATGAAATTATAAATAAATGAAACCTAAATAATAATATTAAAAAAAATAAATAAAAAATAAGAATGATAAAAGCACATGACAAAATTACTTAAAAAAAAAACAACAACAAAAAAACGGAAATTAGACTAAATTAAAAGCTCATTCACAATATGAATAAAATTGGAACAGTATATAAATACTACTAAAATAACACTGGTCTTAATTAACTCATAGTAATATGCCTATATGTAAAATAGCTGCATGAACATTGCCTAATGCATATTTTGGGGTTAAAATAGGTTCACAATGTCACGAGGGTGAGTAAATTATGACAGAATTAAAATTTTTGGACGAACTCTTCTTTTAAATTTCCTGTACACTTCATTGATTATTATTGTTGAATACATAGAAGTCTATTGTACGACCCCTTTGTTGTTGTTTGCAAATATTTGAAGAGCAATTTTGTTTGTTAACATTAACCTACAAAGACAACTGCACTTAGTCACCCGAGTCGAAATAGTTCAATATCATTACAGCGTAAAATTTGAGCCGCCATCTAATTGTGTTTCATCTGCATTGACTGGTGCTCTGTTATGGTGTCAAATGCACACCTGTTCTGCTGACTGGCCTCGTGTTTGTGTGTGTGTGTGTGTGTGTTGGCTGCTGCTCAGTAGACTCAGGTCACCTCTATGTAGTTAACCTCTCTGGAGATTGATTGATCTGTGTGGCTGTGCAGGAGTTGCTTCCTAACAATGTTGCTTCTTATTTTTGAAGTTTGCAGACTACTTTTCAACCATCATTGGATAATGATCATCCTCCAGCTTCACAGTATTGATTGGTGCTGGAGGTATTGATTAACTATGATGATGAAAAAACTAGGGAGAAATGTGGTGCACATAACGTGTGTGTGTGTGTGTGTGTGTGTGTGGAAGCCTACATTCTGGTGTCTCTCCTGAGTGAAGCGTTAAATCTAAATCCCCAGCCTTATCAGCGTGGATGGTGACAGGTTCCTTTATAATTGACATTCCTGAGGCAGGCTTTGGAGCCTGGTGTTTAAAATGCACCCCACGATTCTCTCCGGGTTCATCTTTTTCTTTTGCGATTTTGTTTTAGAATTCATTATTTGGCATGAAATGTAAAAGTCTTCTTCATAAAATGGTGTGAAATCCCTCACTGTCTGCAGGCACTCCAAAGACTCCCGAAACCATTTTAATGTGGTCTCGGCGATAGCTGCCATCTAGCCATTAAAACACACATCTGTAGGGAGATAATTGCCTCATTACCTAAATGTATACGGGTTTGCAATGAATATTATGTTTTTGAATGAATATCATTTTGATGTATACTTGGTGTACCTACTGAACTGTGCCAAATTTTGCTGAAAGAAGTGAGAGAGAGAGAGAAATTCCTTAGTCACATTGGCACAAAACATTTGATATAGCACACATTTCCTTTGTTTCGACATAAAGTATGCATTCAACCTCGTGGTTTTGTATTTATTATGTTACCTAATATGAAACAAGTGCAAAATGTAGGTAAAAATAAACTCTCATTTTTCACCTCTCGTTATTTCAAAGCTATGGGTACTTTTGTGTTCCGGGAATTTGTTTTTATTAAAAAGCTTTCAACTCTTGTTTTTGTATAGCCTATGAAGGCCATGTTGTACATGTGGTATAATTAGACTTTCAGTTTCAAAATATAAAAATTCATCATAAAAATATGAATCAAAAAATTAAAAACAAGACAAACAAAATGTTTGAGAATAATTACATTTCAGTTACCATTGTGTGAAAATGATTTAAATCATTTTAAATACAAATTTAATCTGTTAGTCAATTATGCCATCATTTTCATTTTGTTCTTTCTTTCTTTCTTTCTTTCTTTCTTTCGTGGTTCTCAACCTTTTTGACTCAAAGGCCCTTTATTTGTTCAATACAATATTCAAAGGCCCTCATGATTTTGCTATTTCTACTGTAATTATGATAAAGCTGCTTGTTTTCAATTTTTTTTCATTAACAGAAAATATTAGTATTGATATATTAAATTAAAGAGCTGTATGTTCTTCAAAAAAAAAAAAATATTATTATTTGTGCGTGTGTGTGTGTGTGTGTGTGCATTTTAGCATTTTAATTTAGATTAGAATTACATTATTTTAATATATTGCAATCATTTATTAATTAAAATCTAATTCAAATTTGCTTAGGACATTGGATGTATCAGAAAACAAACAAACAAACCCCCCCCCCCCAATATTGTCAAAATGTGCAAAAATAATGAAAAACATAAAATGTTAGCTATGAATTTAGCCTTTACAAGACATGTTGTCCTGACAGGAGTTGGCCATTATATTTCAGAATTAATCAAAATATCGTTTCCAGCAAAGAATGTTATTAAACACAATACATAATTTGAGATTTGATGGAAATATTCATGCATTTCAGGAAAAAATACATAAAATAAAAAAATACAGATTTCTCCTTTCTCCTTCCTTATATATTGGTCCACTGTTGGACATTGTTAGTAGACCCAGGTAAATTTGAACTACGAGAGGCTCCATGATGCTGACAGAGGGACAACACTTCACCTTCTGACACAATAAACCAGCAGACAAACGCAGCTGCCGGTGCAGTCACAGGTTTGTATAATTCCCTGCTCAACCTTGCTCGCGATCATATTATCCCGGACCTGATGTATAGAGTTATGAGGGAGCACTGACCCCTCTGGGCTCAGAGGCTTGGTTAGAGGAATTTGATGAAGCTGCAGGAGCCTGTAATTAAAAGATATGTTATCAGCCTGTATTTGTTATGGGTAAGCACTGGCCCAGATCCAGCCCTGATTTAATCCTATCCCAGGCTACGCTGAGGCCAGGGTCAGAAGGTCAGAAACTGCTTCTACACTGGCTGCACCTCAGCTAGATTGCCAGAGAAAGCAAGTGATATAGTTTCATTCTCTATCTCTTACTCTCTCCACATCTCTAGTTTTCTCTCGCTCTGAACCTGCTGGACTTTATATAACCTCCACACCTCATTGTAAGTGCCTCACTGTTACCTACTATCCCCCCAAATAACAACATATGTTGTGGCAACCAACATTTTGCCAGAAATGCTGCACGTTGAGCATTTGTTCAAAGTGTTTGCTTATTTAACTGATAAAATAATATCACCCTAATTTAATAGAGGATCTGATTGATGGAATCCAAAGTAATTTTTACTATTCATTCTCTCGAGATTGCTATAATACTAATGAGTTTCTGGCTGGAGATGATCATGTTTAAATTATGACGGCTGTGAACTGTGCCAAACGTTTGGAATGAATGCACATCAGATGACTGGTCATAGCGTCTCTCCTGTCAATCGTATATGGTATCATTCTGCAAGTATCAACTTCATCATGTCAAAACTTCATTAAAAATGCAAGATCTGTAAAAGCTGAGTGCATGCATTACATTTACACATAAAGATAGGAAAGTCAGTTCACTCTGTGGCCACATTTGCAACACCTCTGGGCAGCTGTTTTGGGCATCCAAGACCAAAGCATATCTCTGTGAATGGGAAAACCTCAAAAACTGTTTGCCACACTCCCATTTAAATGACATATTTCAAATCAGAACAAAATCTGAAATGATCTGTCCCATGAATGTTTTTTGTTTTGCTCAAATAGCATTAAAAGAGTTTATATTTCAGGTTGGTTCAGCCAATCCCCATATGCTTTATATCTAAAGTCTTTAGTATAGCATAGTGGCATTGCATAATTGGATACATAATAGCATGAAATAACTATACAGATTTAGACTTGGTTCATCCAAGGGTGAAAATTCAGTCATATTTACTCGCCTAAAAAAAAACAACAAAACAAAACAAACAAAAAAAACAGTTCTAAATCAGTATGTTTATTTATTTATTTATTTATTTACTTACTTATTTTAACTGCAGAACACACACACACACACACACACATATTTGAATGTTCCAGTGGGTCCAAAACAACATGTACATGAGCAAGTGATGACAGAGTTTTAATTTTTTTAGATGAACTGTACATTTACAATGTAAAATGTAAATCTATTCTTCTACAATCTGCAGTACTGCACAGTATATACATCATTTTTTTCAAAACTGCATATGAAGGAGTATGAAATATGCAACAAGAACCTTTTAAACTGTAGTATGCCAGATTTTTGTCACATGTCCTCACTATTTTAAATGATGACATAAGTGAAAAAAATAATGTAATACAAGTTTGTGTTCTCTTTTTTTTTTGTTTTTGTTTGTTTTTTTACTTTGAGTAGGCTAATCAAGTAATGATCGATTTGTGACACGGAAGAGAATAAATTGTTGAATAAAGTTGTTATTTTTGTTTTTTTTTGGACACAAAAAGTATTTTATGGACATGGACTATTTTAACAATATCCTTACTACCTTTCTGGGTCTTGAACGTTTCAGTTGCGTTGCTGTCTAATGTATATGCAGGGTCAGAAAATTCTCAGATTTCATCAAAAATATATCTTAATTTGTGTTCTGAAGATGAACAAAGGTCTGACAGGTTTGGAATGACATATAGGTGTGTAATTAACGAAAGAATATTCTTTTTTTGGGTGAACTATCCCTTTAATGAAATGTAAAGTCGAGTTAGGCACAGTGCATTGTTGGATATAGTATTCCAATGGCCTGACTGTATACTTAATCATATGACCACATTCTACATGCTGCATTTCTAGTAGTATAGTAGTATGCCACACCCCTTAAATCTGATCTGGTGTTGTCTCAGTCAAATCATCCTATCTGCATTTCCCTTCATGCAATATGGATCTGATTTCAACCTTTAACTTTGATTGAAATAATTGATCAAGTTGCTCCTGTGAACTTCCCAGTGAGGCTTTCTGGATTTGCTCAAGTGAGTCCAGATGTTTGCCACAGCATTTGAGATGCCTGTTCCAGGTTAAAACAACACACGTGTGTTATATCAGTGAGAGGAAGGTAGTTACCTCTGGTCAGCTAATGTCATGTCTTCCCGCTTCTTTGCCATTAACATTGGGTCAGTTGTATAGAGTGATACAGGCCTCATCAAATCAGCAGGTATCATCTCTCTCAATTCTGGATTAGTCAAGTCAGATTTAATTAAGTCAGAGTTAATTCATTTATATAGCCAAGCACTGTTCATTTTAAGTAAACATTTTAATAAATTAATAGACAGATAGACAGATCTAAAACGTTGTGACACAGCTAGTATCAAGCGTTAATGCTAGTATTCAAAAGTTGTTTGCTTTTAGTCAGTATGAGTAGTCATCAAAGCTGAGCATGTCATGCTCCACAGACCTCTCAAAGGTATTTCAATCATTGCGACTGTTATTCCTGAAAGGAAAGCATACATTTTCAGAAAGTATCAGAAGAAAGAGGTTTACTTCAGTATCTGGTTTCCATGTCAACATTCATTTTCTCCCACTATTGTTGCCTTGCGGAAGCATCAAAATTGATTTAGTTGGCCTGGAAATGGAACCATTGCAGTGACAGGTAGCAAAGCTTTCTCCAAGCAGACTCTTCTGAAATGCATTGGAATGGAGTAAGCATAACCATGAGCAGCTACAATCAAGTCAGCTGGATGAGACATAGCAGGCTGATCAAAGAACAGTCCTTTGTGTTTGTGATGAGAGTGACGGCAGGCCTACCATTGGAAGAGATGTTGTGCTGTTAATACTGGCTGAGGTTACTTTATCAAGAGTTCCTGCTAAACAGATTAGACCGACAATACTCTGGGTACAGTGCATTTTCATTAGTAATCACCTTATAATATCTACCATCAAATAGTACTTGTCCATCAGAGGCTAAAAGTAATGGTTCACAGATGTGGATAATGTGAATTCCTGGTCTTACCGCATTTCTTTGGGTAAATAATTGCAGGTCCTGCAAGATTCTCACTTAACCACGTACAGTTTGCAACATAAGGAATAGTTCACCCAAAAATTTAATTTTGCAGAAAATTCATTCACCCTCAGGCCATTTAAGATGTAGATGAGTTTGCTTCTTCACTGGAACAGATATAACGCTACAAATTTAGCATTAAATCACTTGCTCACCAATGGATCCTCTGCAGTGAATGGGTGGCGTCAAAATGAGAGTCCAAACAGCTGATAAAAACATCACAATAATACAAGTTATCCACAAGATTCAATCAGTCAATGTCCTGTCAAGCAAAAAATAAAATAAAATAAAATGTGTGTTTGTAAGTAACAAATCCATCAATAAGGCATTTTAACTTTAAACTCTCATTTCTGGCCTAAATATCAGTTTAGAATAGATAAGAATAGTTTTGGAGCAACCTGATCTCACAGAATTCTGTGTAATGTTCACGGATTTAATTAACCCCGAATCTGTGGTGGCATCACGGAATCGCCGAAAATTCCGTGATGGGCTCAAAGAAGGCATCAGCCGTGGTCCATGCACGGATTCACTGGTTCAACACCAGCGCTACATCGGACCACGTAAAAAGAGTGACTCCGATGCAGTTATATTTTGTATATAAATTTATATTTTCACTGGAGTACCTGACCCCACCCCTACCCTAAACCTACCCAGTTCTGAACTATAATGATGATGATAAATTTCCCAGTATATCGTCAGCATATTGATGCTAAGGGTTTCCTATTTAAAGTGTTGAACCAGTGGATCCGTGCGTGGCGCACGGCTGATGCCTGTCACTGACTTACATTGGTATCACTTCTGTGAGCCCATCACGGAATTTTCGGCGATTCCGTGATGCCACCACATATTCGGGGATTAATTAAGTCCGTAGTCATTACACGGAATTCTGTGAGATCAGGTTGTTTGGACTGTTTTCGCTTGTAAACAGTGCTTGATCTGTGCATATTTCTCTCCTGATTCAGATGAGACATTTTCACTAGAGAAAGCAATATAACGGATAGAGGACTTTTAGCTGGAAGCAATAGTTAGAAGTTAAAATCATATGGATTTTGCAGCTATTCGATTCACAGGACATTGTAATGATGGATAAGAGTTGTGTGGATTACTTTTGGATTGTTGTGATGTTTTTATCAGCTATTTGGACTCTCATTCTGACTCACTGCAGAGGATCCACTGGTGAGCAAGTGAAGAAACAAACTCATTTACATCTTGTATGGCCTGAGGGTGACTAAATTTTCAGCAAATTTTCATTTTTTTTGGGGGGGGGGGGGGTGAACTGCTCCTTTAAAATGAAATTAAGATTTAATACCACAGAGGCTGGAACTAAATGAGGGGGAAATATAGCTGCAAGCATACAGCTGGTCCAAGCAGAACAGAAATTAGGAAAACCAATGTACATGAGGAAGTTAAAGACAACAGAGAATAGGGGAACATACAGTATCATACAGCAATTGTAAAATAACTTAGACAAAGATTCTAATGTATATATTAATAAGAAATATTTGTCCAATTAGCTATTCCATTCAGCTATAACAACATGCACACCAGATTTCAAGCTAACTCGCTGACCGGTTCATAAAATAGATACCCAAAAAGTAGAAAACCTAAACAATGACTTCATAGAATCAAAAGGCCAATTTGTTTGTCAAATAAATAAGCTAGGAATTGTTGCTGACCAACAACATTCAGCATTTAAATTTTAAAGAAAGAATAAAAATAAGCTGAAAAGGCAATAAGCCTCTAAAACCTAAAGCAACAGGCCTCTAGCAGCTTTACTTGGACCCATATTAAGTCAAGTGTCAAAGGTGTTTAAACATTTTCCTTTTAGATTTTAGATATCTCTATATAAGCACTGAAGGTTAATATGGAAACAAAGGTAAAAAGAATGTAAATGTGATTTGGGATTTTCCACAATGGATCCATTGACAGTATGCTAGGGAATGAAAACAAGTTTTGATAAAAGTCTTCACAATATCAGCACATGGATAACAGTCCCAGCTGATAAAAAAGATCACCTCTCAGCAGGGTTTACAGGAGAGAATAATCCGTTTTGCACACTTTCAAATAATTATAGTAATATGAAGATAATTACAATGGAGGCAGGGTAGCCTCATCAGAGCCATCCCTGCTTCTCTGATGTAATTCAATTTATGTTTCCTATGAAAATAATCAGTCATACAGATTACTTAAAACAGAGACGACATGGTTGTAATTGTGTTCCATTCATTTGCAGCAAAATTATGGGTTTGAAATATGCAGCAACCCTATTATCTTTTTTAAAAATAGTCTATGTTCTTACAGGGAAATTAGGTGCTATAACTCAAAACGAGCATTTGTATCTCTGTGTAATGATGTGAGAAGAAATCGTGCATATTTAGATTATAAAAACACGCACTAAGCAAACTTTTATGTAAAAAAATGTTCTCTCTCCCAATTTAGTTGTCATTTGAGTAAATAAATAAAATATTAAAAGTAACTAGAATTATAGAACGGTAACAACCAAACAATCATTATTATGTAACATTTAAATATTTTTACCTTGTAAAATACATCATTATTTACCTCATTGTCCTCATAAAACAGTACGCACACAGAAAGTGACTGGAAATAATTGGATTTTAATGCAAGTTTTGCAGGCTGGACTGTAATAAGATTATCTTATTTGAAGTGGGTTGGTTGGCAAGCTACAGGGAGCAGCTCCAGATGGAGAAAGATGGGCGGTAATGCAAAACCGGGCACTGTGGGCATAAACCTCCCACCGGTTCACGTACTTCTCGCTATTTCCCTCTCTCTCTGTGGCTGTCATCCTACCCCTGATCCCTCTCTCTACTCCCATGGAGGTGGAGGCAGCATCAGCAGTCGTGCCCCCCTCATAGCTGATTCTCACATTGGGGGCGATGGAGTGCTGCCCTCCCATTATCCGAGGTCTCCGGGTTGGAATAAAACCCTCAGGGCTAGCAGCTGTCAATTAGCGATAACTCTGCCCACCGATGGACTCCTTAATCAGGCCACCATCGCCTAGCAACCAGCCGCCAGAACACCTCACAGTGGATCCCTGAAGAAAAGCAAAAAACTGTGGACCCTAACGAGGGAAAGCCATCCCTGCCCCCAGCATTGGGACCCTGAATTTTGCAAATCAAAGGTAGTGTCATGAGAACAAGCTGCATACGGTTTGCATTTTGTTTAACACCAACCACTTTTAGACTGTCTTGTCTTTTTCAAATGTTCATGTTCACTTTTCAGTCATTTTATTCTTTTTAACTGCAAAAAAAGTCCTATTATGATTAAAATTGTATTATTATTATTTAAGTTAACACTGAAAACATTCTTGAATTAAGATAAATTTACTTGAGAAGCAAAATGACTTAAGGTAGTAAGTCTTGTTTTCTGAAAAATGTGTCAAAATATTGTTCGTTTTTGCTTAAAATAATATATAATATCTGTCAATGGAGTAAGAAAAATAATCATATTCATTCAAAAGGAAAACAAGATAATTTTTCTTGCCCCATTGGCAGATATTTTATAAGTAAAAGCTAACAAAATGTTGATTTTTTAATTTTTTTATTTAAGACTAAATGTAACTTTAAAATTAGCATTTTTATCAGGCTTCTATGTTTAGGTTCAGTCATTTTAATTTAATGGCAAAGAAAAGGTCATTAAATGTCCAGTGTTGATTTCATAGCCACCTGATAAAAATGCTTATTTAAAAGAAAAATCTCAGACAGACTTAGGGGACGTATTTTGAGAAAGCAAACCAAAATAATTGACTCCAACTTTGTTGTTGTACCAAAACACAATTACAATCAAATCACCATAACCATTTGGATCCTTTCCCACTCACTCATAAACATCATACTGGCTTCATTCATGCTCCTGTGAATGTAGAGTGTGACGAAACAAGCAGTAGCAGACTGGGGCTAAAAAAATGGCCCTGGACTTTCTGGCACAGAGCGGCCCACCACACCACACCATAAACCCACCAGCTCATTATGCACAGAGCAATTTTTAACACTACTTATAAAAATATAACGCAATACAAAAATAAAATCTGCTATCTTTTTATAAATGTAATTTTTTTAAAGATAAGACAGATTTTATAGTTCAAATAAATGCTGTTCTTTAACTTTGTATTCATCAAATAATCCTGAAAAAGTTAAAGTATCACAGTTTCCACAAAAATATTAAACAAAAACAGTTTTCAGTATTGATAATAATAATTAAGCAGCAAAACAGAATATTAGAATAATTTCTGAAGAGCCATGTGACACTGAAGACTGACGCAATGATGCTGAAAATTCCGCTTTAATCACAGAAATAAACAACATTTTAAAATATCTTTAACAGACAGCCACTATTTTAAATATACTATTTCATATAATATATTTTTTAATGTATTTTTGATCATATAAATTCAGCATTCTTTAAAAAAATAAAAATAAAAATAAAAATAAAGTCTTAATTATTTCAAACATTTGACCGCCAATTTCTAGGCCTATATAAAATAATTTATGCCACTGTAAAATCCAGTAGTTTACCTTACTTAGATATATTTAGTTATCTTTACTTAGTTGTTATAATTACTAGGTTTTATTAAGTTACAGCTACTTTCAAGGCAATTAAAACAATTTACTTACTGTTTTGAGTGACACGTACTTAAAATATTCAAGTAGCCACAAAGGAACCAATGCCATTAATAAACCAGTGAGAGGCAGCAGTGCACTAATATGTTGCTAATGTGCAACATAACAACAGAAGAAGAAGAAAATAAAAAGTCTTAATTGACTTTTCACTCATTTTCTCCATGTCTGCAGTTATCTTTCACTAGTTGCATTTACTCGTCTCCCAAAGTCATGTTGAATGTTGAATTTACAATACAACTGAAATATTTGCCAATAAACCATAACAATAACCATTACAGTGATTAGCGTTCTCTTTAGTTGGGCACTTGTAACTTCGTTTGTATTATTATAATTTTTTCCTATTAATGCAGCAATGCAACATGAAATTGGAGTTATTTGACTTCAAGGGGAAAAAAAAGTAATACATAGCTTGCTTTCAGAAAGTGGTCCATCTTCAAATTAAATCATTAGTGTATTGTTTTGTGACTATTCATGATCTTTAACAATTTAATTGTTTTCATGAATATCTTGAGAAGCTTTTTATTGGGTTGATATAATCATTTCATATTTGTGGTAATATGCTCAAGTCACACAGAGACTTCAACATTCAGCACACGAATCACAACAATGGTAACAATTCAATTCAATTTCATTTATTTTTATTAATTGTAACAATAACCATTTTATTTGCTCTTTTTGTCGTGCTACTACTGACACAAGACAGCAAATAAAATTGGAAAATAAAAACAACAACTGTAAAACAAAGCAATTGCATAATTTATTCATGCCGCAATGCACTCTGGGAGTCAGTAATTCTGAGTAGTAATGTTCCTCAGATCACAGATTCAATTAAGTTAACAAAACTTAAATGTCTTAAGTAAATTGAACTCAAAATAAGTAAGGAATACTTTTAATATATCAGTAGAGATTTAAATGACACTTAAAACAATAAAGTTAAGATTACTTAATTGAATTGAGGCAACGAGTTTGCACAATTTAATTAAGTAAATTTAACAAATTACTTTTAAAGTTAAGATTACTTTACTGCATTAAGGCAACGAGTTTGCACAATTTAATTAGGTAAACTTAACTAATTACTTTTTACAGTGATGTGAAATAGCAAATTATATTTTTATTATAGCCTAATATATGTTACTTTCCTAATCACGGCACTTGAAAGTGAAAGTCTTCAGATTAACAATGTTCTAGAGTAGCTACGTTTGAGAATGATATTTTAGGTTTATGTGTTTTTTTTTTTTTTTTTGTAGCCTATGTTTGTTTTTTTAAACATTTTCTTAGACACGTGAAATTACAGCCTGGATTTACAAACATTAACTTTTATCTCATGTTGTGATGAATAACAGTAGTAGTTTGCATACCTGAAAAATAATGTCTGTCGTTTAACATTTTTTATATCGTAAATATTTAGCAAATATTACTGAATTGTCTCGTCATGTTTAGCTGCTTACATTTTACCTCAGCTCGCCGTGCAGCTTCGCTCTGTGAATGGTAAATCCCGCCTTCTACACTTTGATTGGCTATTTCAAACATTTTGACATTGACGAGCGCTTCTGAGCCACTGCGCTGAGCCAGAGCACGCTAAATTAATTAGAATGTTTGACTCAAGTGGGCCGCTTGGGCCGTTCGTCTGGGCCGATGGACCAATATAGGCTACGTAGGCTACATTTACTATAATTCATTCTTTATATATTTTCGGAATGTGCTGGACCACATTGTACAGCGGCCCACTGGGAAAACAAATTGTGCAAACGATAAAATGCCATCATATGCGCTGTTGGCATGTAAAAACAATTTATTTATATAAATTGTTTTATATAATTTATTTATTTATATAAATCTGACCGGCCCTCTGGCATTTGCCAGAATTGCCAGATGGCCAATCTGCCCCTGGAAACAAGAGTGGAGAGGCTAGATGAAATCTGAACGCAAGTGGTAACAGAAGACATATTTAAAATATAAGTTAAGACCAAGTGTAAACAGTAATGTGCCTCATCTCACCACTTGTGACTGGATTGTAGAAAACTCATCTTAATCCCAGGTGTAAACAGGGCCTAACAGAGATTAAAAGTCAGAGGTTGGTTCCTATTTCTTTGCACTCTTACTGGTAGTTGCTACATCACGTCATTTTCATTTGCATAAAATGAAACTGCTCAACACCAGCAAATTAAAAATCCAGTCTCATTTTGTGTCTCCTGTTGCAATGTCACCTCAATTCACACACCTTTTTTGACTAGTGGTTGTTTTAAACACCTCTTGACAGCGATTTACAGCCACAAAACACCCAAAAGTAATTCTTAGTGAGCGACAGAAAACAATGGTGATTGGAAAAAGGTGAACTTTGTGCAAAAAAGTAGTGATTTGCAGTCTGATACTATTAGTACAACAATCAATTGCCACAGATATTCTACGGCTTTCACTTCAAATATGCCTACTCTCCTATGACATAGTAAATGAAAAACAGTAGTGAAATGAGTAAAGTACAAATTTACAGCATTCACAAAACAGTAGTCGAAACATACTACTATTTTGCTGAGATTTGTATAGATTGCATCAACTAGACTCTTTACTATCCCATGAGGCTCCTAGAGTAAAGTTGTTGACATAGGTCACATGACAAGCCAACATGGCGGATGTAGTAAGCCCGGATTTCATTCATACTATAGTACTTTTCTGTATATACATGCCTCATCAAATGCAGTACATACTAAGACAGTATGCAATTTTGGACTCGTGCACTTACAATAATTCAATTATTTTTATTTATTTTTAATTACAATTAATTATATATATATATATATATATATATAGAATTAATTGTAATAAAAATTTTTTAAACTAAATATATAAATATATAAATATGCATATATAAATCTAAATGTAAAAAAAAAATATATATATGACCAGCAATTTTCAAAACATTATACTTAAAAAATGTCAATAAAACTGACACAACCTGTTAAATATCTAAAGCACTAAGATGTACAGTAAAGCATATTTTTACAGAGACTACACATCCTAAACAAGTGTCCGTTCATCTCAGAAATATCCGGTTATTCCAGGAGGCCTCCTGCATCCTTGCTGCATTAATAAGCTGTGAGTTTGACTGCGTATGAGAGATATCACGGCCTGATGGAGTGGCCTCATGTGATGCTGTGAAGCGGTGATAAATCCTTGTCGCTTTTTATTAAAGATGGCCTGTGCAAACAGTTAGCTCATATACAGCTCATGAAAACAGCGAACGGAGGGCAAAGGGAGAAGATCAGTGTGTGTGCAATTCGCCAGACGCTCCTCTGTGATGTCATTAGGCAGTTGGTTGTGTGTGCGCATGTGTGTGTGTGTGTGTGTGTGTGCGTGTGTATGTTTGAGAGTGGGGGTTGGCGTCTGCAAGGTTGAGATCCAAGGAGAGAATCTTGTTAGACTCCATGAAATCCTCATGCTTGCTATTAATATGAGTCTGGATTTTAAGCAGCAGTCTACCAAACATATTGCACCCACAGGGCTCTCTGACAGATTCAGAATTTTTCAGTCATGTCAAGTATGAGCACTGAACTTTTGACTGAATATAAAAATACGTCAGGCAAATTAAACCTTAAATCCAACATGAAATCCAAATGGGCCCCATTTACTTTTTTAATAGAGGTTTCTGGTCTTATTCTGCATAATTCATTGGCTGATTTCATTGCCAAATATTTTGTTTTAGGCTGCTGTTCAGGTCATGTAGCCTTTCTAAAATATTGCAAGTAGTTAACACAGTCATTATGTGCTGGTTAATATTAGCAATACGTAATATGACAATTTCAAATAATTATTTATATAAAGAGTTAACATTGTAATAGTTTGAGATGTTTTCAAAGGTTAATTTGACCTTCAGCTTCCATGTTCCTTGTCCAAATGCCTCCTCAAAAGTGGGTGGCATTAAGGTTTTAGGGGGAAACAGTACTTCATAATCCAATAAAACCTCAAATTAATTTCAATAAACCCCACTTTGCGTGATCCACTCATTTCCCAATGAATCCATTTTTTTTCTATTATTGAATATCCTATTTCACTCTGAAACATTCTGCGTTATATATATGATGTAAATTAAATTAAATTAAATTTAAAAAAGTATTTATTTATTTATTTTTTGTAACCAATACCTTTGGCTGTGTTCTAAACAAACAAACAAACAAACAAACAAACAAACAAACAAACAAATAAAGGTTTGGAACAACATGAGGGAGAGTAAATTATTAGTTTTGGTGAACTATCCCTTTTTAAAAGCTAAAATGTATTAAGACTAAAAAATAATCATGTGTGTTTATTTATTTATTTATGAATGGTAATCAAAAGTTTTTGGCTGTCTTCTGGGTTCTGAAGAAAGAAAGAAAGAAAGAAAGAAAGAAAGAAAGAAAGAAAGAAAGAAAGAAAGAGAAAAATACTGGTTTGGAACAAATGATGGATAAAATGATGACAGAATTGTCTTTTTTGGGTGAAATCTAAAACGTATCTAAAACAATCCAGACAAAGCAGATGGACTTTGGTGATTCATGATTTTTCATGCAGGGGCCAGATATCGTTGTGCAAAGGATCTTATCCGGCATTCTGATACGATCATTATTTACTTGGCCAATTCCAGCTGAGTGAGGCTGATTTATGTAAATCTGATGCATCATCGTCTTGTTCTGCGAGATCAGACACATGCAGGACAGCTTCTCAGACTGACCTCACCGTCCTTTGTGGTTGACCAGTCTCCTAAAATGTGCAATTATAAATGACCAGCATCTTTTTTTATTCAATGTGTCTGTCTCTGTCTGTCCTTCAAGCTCTCCGTCTTTCCCTCCCCTCCTGAACTCGTGTGGGTTCGTGTCCTTATGCGGCGGGATGCTTGGCTGACCACAGCTGTGTGGCTGAGCCGTCCAGACGAGACGGCCTCATCTCTCGCTCTGCATGCATGGTGCACATCCATACCTCAGAACAACAGTCAGACAGGACTCTGCAGCTTAACTTGGCCACTCGTTCCTCTGAACCGACGTTAAGTTAAATGAGAACGGTAACGATAGTGTAACACTATACGGAAATATAAAAGTCTGAGGAATTGTAATAGTCCTTTCCATGAAATGTATTCATTCATTATTTGAGCAGACAGCACGCTTGTCTGCTTGTCGGTTGACATAAGCCTTCTATGGTTACAAATGAAAGCCCATCATGGGCGTAATATCCTAGAATAGCGATTTGAAGGACAGATTTTAATATAAATGAGAGGTGGGAGAAAGCAAATGGCAAAATCAGCGGATAAGGAAATGAAATTATAATGCCAGACTTTACAATCTACTGTCTAATAAATATTGTAAGCACCACAGTAAGTACCTTTCTAGCTGCTTTCTATATTTTTGACAATTTTGAGTAAATGCATCTTGCTTTGGCAGGGCTCCAAAATAATATAATATAATAAAATAAAATAAAATAAAATAATAAAATAAATAAAATAAAATAAAATAAAATAAAATAAAATAAAATAAAATAAAATAAAATAAAATAAAATAATAAAAATTTATTAAGTTGATAAATAACAAACAATAAATGTTGTGTTGATTATGGATCCAACGTTTAGCCAATCTTTTTATCTTTACAATTGGATATCATATGGTGAAAATAACCAATAAAATATATGTTTGATAGACTATCTGTTTTTTTTTGGGTTTTTTTTTTTTTTTTTTATAATAGCATTATTAATGTAGAATAACATTTTTATTTTATACAACACTCAATTATGAATTTATATGAATTTACACATTGTCATACTACTAACCAGTCAGTAAATAGACTGAAGTAAGCATCACAAATCTAAAATACTGTACATAACAGCAGCAGTTATCGATAAATGTCCAACCGTACATAAAATAAATAAACAAACAAATTACTTTCAAGCCATCCAAGATATTACTGTAGATGAGTTTGTTTCTTCATTGGAAATAATCAACAAAAATCGACAACATGACTCTAGTCCATCAATTAATGTCTTGTTAAGTGAAAAGCCAAAACCATCATTAAGGTGTCATAAATTCATTACTTCTGGCCAAAATACAAATCCATAATCCATAATAATGCTTCCTCAGGTGAAAAAGTGAAAAAAAGTCCACCCCGTTTGTCTTCTCACATCAAAATACACCTACATATTTGTTTAGAACTGTTTTTACTTGTAAATGGTGCTTGATTTGTGCATATTTCTCTCCTGATTCAGACTTTTCCACTAGAGAAACAATATTATGGATACAGGACTCGTATTTTAGCTGGAAGTGAAAATTAACTTTTTTTTTTTTTTTTTTTTTTCACAAACATGCAGCTTTTCACTTCACTTGATGTTAATTGATGGACTGGAGACTTGTGGATCGCTTGTAGATTACTGTTGTGCTTTTATCATCTGTTTGGACTCTCATTATGACGGCACCCATTCACTCCATTGTTAAGTAAGTGATGTACTGCTTAATTTAGCTTCTCTGTTCTGATGAAGACACAAACTCATCCACATCTTGAATGGCCTGACTAAATTTTCAGCATTTTTCATTTTTGGGTGAACTATTCCTTTAAAAAACATTCATAAGAGTATTTTTTTCCCCCCATGAATTGGACACCTTATGTGTGTTTTTCTGTGCAAGAAACGGTGCCACACATTCAAATAAGCTGATATTTGAATAATGCCATATGGACACACAAATAGCTTATGTGACCACCGCTAATGTTCACTAGATTTTAAATTATTGTTGCACAGTTTTATTTTAATTTTTTTAGTCACAATCTAGGCCCCTGTTTAAACTCATCTGTATTTTATATTATCTTTTGATGAGTATACAGAGCCATAGAGAGAATCTCGCTTTATGAAAGACCACAACACAACTCTTTATAACCACCGTATATACCTCAGTCTCTCATCACATTAGGGTCTTTCCCCATCCATTCCATCCGTATAAATAAACCGAAATAGGACCACACAAAAATGAATGCCCCAGGACCTTTTGTGAAAACAGAAGAAAGCGACATACTGTATATTCTAGAAGAAAAGTGAAAAGCAAATAAGAGGAGCAAATGAAGTCAGGGTGTGCGGGTGAGTGACGGGCCCTGGTCGCAGAGGAGTTGAGGCGGACCTGTTTCTGTGCCCCCCACACTCAAACTAAACTGATACACATGTAACATCTTCAAAGAGCTCCGACTCCCTGTAATCACCCACGTTTGCTTTGATCTTGGGGAGGGCGAGAGAAAATAATTACATGTTTCTCTGAACCGTCTCACGATGAATCAAAGGTGAAATTCTGTTGGGGCAGTGGAACAGGATGGTAATAAGAGGCAGGTCTTTAGCATTTGATGGGGATGTGATGATTTGTCCATGGAGAAAGTAAGATAAAGCATAGAGAGGCAAAATATGAAGGCACCCTTTGAAGACTGCTTACCTAGCGGCGTACCTGTCCGTGAACCATGAGACAGGCCCCGCCCACAAGTAGTGATGTCATGCATCATGAGTGAAATAGTACATTGATGATAAATAAATATAATAATAAATATTTTCCTCTTCCAATTTTTAAGTGATTTCTGTCCTGTAATATTTTTGCTGTGTGTTCTGCCTTTTAGAAAAAGTCTTGAAGTCAAGAGCAGATACCATCAAATATAGAAATTGTCAAAATAAAGAAAGCAGTTTAAAATGTAGTTATGATAGTGCTTACAATATATTTATTAGACAAGTCTATTTGGTATTATATATATATATATTTATTATTATTATATTTTCATTTTGTACCATTTTTACAGAGATTTCCATAATGTGTATATATATATATATATATATATATATATATCACATGACCCTTCAGAAACCATTTTATTATTCTGATTTGGTGCTTAAGAAATTATTACCAATGTTAAAACAGTGGTAATTAAAAAATAAAAATAAAATTCTGTGGTAACCATGATATGTCTTCTAGATTATTTGATGATTAAAAAGGTCAAAAGAAGAGGATATATTTGAAAGAATAATGTAACAAAATCATTAATTTAGTGCATACTTGCTGATTAAAAAAAATAAAAATGAATGATTGAATGAATGAATGAATGAATGAACGCATTACCATTGCTGGTGCATTATGCCACTACATTTCTGCATAAAGTTTTCTCTGCTCACCAATGTTTGTTGTGACTCATCTTGCAGAAAATTGCAAACCTCTCTCTCTTCCTTTCGGCTAGCTCCCTTTATCAGGGGTCGAAAATTGCAAACCTCATTGACAAAAATGACTTCTGATCATTTCAAATCGTTGTCAGTTTGAACGCCCCTTAAGTTTCCATATTTCTTGGCGTTAATAAAGCTATGATAAAAATGACAACAGAACACACTGTAACTTTGCATGACTGCTCTGGGTTTTCTGTGGTCTGGAACATCAAATAATACCATAAATATCCAATTAGAGATGTCCAGCTGTTCAGCTGTTAAACGCCAAAATAACCACCCTGCCTAATCAATCACTGGAAAAGCGAGCGTAGTATTACAGTGGGATAGATCCGAATGCGAATACTGCCCCATTTTCAGACAGACCGTCTGTTTGTTGAGCTAGCGTGACCTCTCCACAGGCTACCGTTGGGAGGAAGAGGGAATACAAAAGAGAGGAGCCTTCATTCGAGCCCCTCCGGCTAAATATAATGAAAATAACCCCAGCCCTTCCATGTAAGCCAGTCTGATTGGAAAGAGAAGGTTTCTATTTACAACCAAAGCAGAACTAGATTCATGCGAATGTAGAAAACTGTCATTTTCAAGCTTTGGGCTGAATTTATTTTTTGGAAAACACAATGTAAATGTACTTAAATTAATTAGTCAGAGCTCTTGACATAAAGCCAGCTTGTCAAATCGCAATCCAACCAGTCACTGTAATGTAAAGTAATGAATATGTAAAAATGGAAAATAATGAATACATAGTAGTGGAATATATAAATAATGAATCACCTATATCACATATATTCTGTGCATTCTGGATAAGCATTAAAATCACAGTCACAAAATGACTTTGAATTGTAACAAGCAGGTTTATTTGTGTGTTTAAGTAACTCTTCTGAGCTAAAGCTTTGTCGGCTGGAAATGTATAGTGCTTTAGATGCAGAGTAATGGATTATTTATGCATGCATTGGAGATTACCATACAAGCCAGAGGACATATTCCAGTTAAAGAAACACAGTACAGTATAAATCTGTGTTGATTAAAATTAATCTTTGCTGGATTAAATCGGGTTAAATTAAACCCTCCACCCTTGTAATCCATAACGAACTGCACATGATGCCATGTCAACCGTCAGCAAATGTGGGGGGTGAATGAAACATACGTGTGTAAACTAGAGAGGATGGGGTTGCTTCATTCATCCAGTCAGCTCAACTTCTGCCAGAAACTCTGGCCAACATCAACAACGCACCACCCTTGAAAATCAGTGAGCCAACTCAAATTCACCGCTGCCTCAAAGTCAGAGGCGAACCATAGACCCAGACCAACCCGATGTCCTGGAACATTCCGAACAGCAGGGGTTTGGGTTTTGACACATAAAATCAATATGAGATAGAAAAGTGTTTCAGCAGCAGCACCGGGTTTAAAATGAAAACACTTCAGAAGAGCCTTCGCCGGCTGACACAGCTGACAACAGGATCGATCGGCCTTGAGCAACGCACAAGAGTACCTGAGAACTTTTACAGGTCTGCGCTTGTTGCAAGCAGATGCTGTACAGGAGGGTAATAGAAAAAAAAAATATACAGTATATATTATATATACACTGAACAAAATTATAAACGCAACACTTTTGTTTTTGCCCCCATTTTTCATGAGCTGAACTCCAAGATCTAAGACTTTTGCTATGTACACAAAAGGCCTATTTCTCTCAAATATTGTTCACAAATCTGTCTAAATCTGTGTTAGTGAGCACTTCTCCTTTGCTGAGATAATCCATCCATCTCACAGGTGTGGCATATCAAGATGCTGATTAGACAGCATGATTATTGCACAGGTGTGCCTTAGGCTGGCCACAATAAAAGGACACTCTAAAATTAAACTACATTACTAGTTTCTACTATTAAGTTTATTATTATTATTATTTTTAATCTTAAATTAATAGAAATTTCAAAAGAACATAATTTATTTGAAACAGATTTTTTTTTGTACCATTATAAAGGTCTTTACTGTCACTTTTGAACATTTCAACGCACCCTTGCTGAATGAAAGTTTTAAAACAATACAAAACAAAAACAAAAACTTATTATCATTGACATTTATTTAAGGAAAATAAGCTTGAGGAATCTGGAATACAGGAACCTGTATCAATAAAAACTGACATGCACAGCTATTCAGCATTACCTTATTTGCTGCGTATTAGGTCAGTAAATGCAAATTTTTATTATGTGTGTATATGATGTTGCACGTTACTTTAATGAAAGTTCACTATTGGTTGGTTGATAGTTTGAATTCTCACAACACTGCATTGCTCATAGCCTGTTACCTCCACATAGCTATGTATATCACTTGATGCAATCTAGTAAAAATAATCTTTCTAGAAAATACTTACAATTATATTCTAGATTTGACTCACTATTGATCTGTAGAAACCTTATTGTGTACATCTTTGCGGCACACATCCACTCCTAACACGGTCTTCATCTCAAGATACCTTGAGAGACCATGCTAGACCATCACAGAGATCTAAAGTACAACATTTACTTGTACTTAGCGGACAGTATGTTCTTAGCAGACACAGATAGAAAGAAGATATACCACATAAGAGGCAATTACCAGGAAAGGTAGCTGAGAGAATACGTCAAGCTACTGTTGGGAGGTTTGGTCATAATAGAACCTAAAAGGACTCAATACAAGAATTCCACAACAGTTGTTAATGCAACACTAGATGAAATGATGAATTATTATTATTATTATGCCACCAATCAAAGGGTTTGGGCGTCTATATATTTCAAAATTAATTCAAAATGAATGATTCTAGAACTTGTGCTGTTAGTTATAAGCAGCGACTACAGCCCCAAGTATGTGAAATGATCAATGTGCCCATCAATATGTCCTCACTTTAGAGCACAGAGCAATGTCAATGGACACAGTCATCAACACTGGCCATAATAGAGGAACAGAGCCATCAAATGCAGGAGGGCACGGTCTGGGTGAGGACAAAGTAGCCATAAAAACTGACTGAGGAACTGTTCAGCCCAGAAAGACAGTGGAAAATAAAAAATAAAAACACAGGAAATGAGAGAGACATGAGTCAGAGGCCTCTTTCAAACTCAATGTCCTCACTTTATCAGAAAACTGTGTCGTTCACCCTCATCCATTTCCTTCTGTCTCACACACACTAAACCAGCCAGACATACATTACATCCACTTCATCAGACAGAACGCGAGAGGTGTCCTCATCTGAATGTCAAGCTCATGTTCAGGGACAAGACAACGTGATTCCTGAATTTCTTATTTCATTTAACATTACCTGGAATTGCCTTTCTTTGAACACGTTGCTACAAACAAAGACATTCTGTTCAGAACAGACCACAGTCTCACAGTTCTAGTGATGCATTGTGGGCAGTTTAAAAGGGACAGTTTACCCAGGAATGAAAATTACACCATTTTTGTCATGTTTCAGACTTCTGTACTGTTATTGATTTGGAACACAAAATTAGAGATTATGATTAATCTTTACACAAGAAAAACAGAAAAACATCTTCTTATATAATATCATACCATACCTTTATGTGAGTAAATACTGATATAGATTGCCTATGGCACAGGCTGGATATTAATTGCTACATCTACACTGATAATGTAGAGCCATTTGAGAGTTGTTTATGGGAAATTCTGACAAAAATTGAGAGTCATCAGACCAGGCAACCTTTTTCCAATCTTCTATTGGGAAGCCTGTGTGAATTGTAGCTTCTGTTTCCTGTTCTTAGTTGACAGGAGTGATACCCAGTGTGGTCTTCTGCTGCTGTAGCCCACCTTCTTCAAGGTTCAACATGTTGTTCAGAGTTCCTTTTCTTCCTACCTCGGTTGTAATGAGTGGTTATTTGAGTTGATGTTGCCTTTCTATCAGCACAATCCAGTCTGGCCATTCTCTTCTGAGCTCTGGCTTCAACAAAGCCTTTTTTTGCCCACAGACCTGCTGCTCACTGGATATCTTCTCATTTTTGGACCAAACCCTGAAGATGGTTGTGCCATTATATTACTAGTATGTTGTTTCTTGTACATTTTGTTACAGTTTCAATGTCAAATGTCCAGTGAGTGGTGGTAAAAAAGCATGTGTAATTTTCTTCGAAAAGGAAAAATGTGACTGTGCCAACATTTTATTACGTTAGTTCATACACTTATCGTGGCAGTCTCCAGTGCCACTAAAGGTTAATTCTCTATGGAATTTCAAAATAACATAGCACCTACACTAAACCCTAGCCTAAACCTAACCGACAGTGAAAGAAAATGTGAGATAAAAATGCATTGGCTAAAGCAATCATACCATTTTACCTCATTTCTACATGTCTTTGAGCTCTTTTGTCGATCTTTGTTTCACAAGACTTGGACTTGAGTGCTCCACATCTCAATTGCAACGTTGTACCAGGTGAGCTACCGAGCAAGTTTACTATGTCAGAAAAGCAATACACTTGGGAGCTGGATAAACATTGTTGGCATTTCTAGGTGTCATTTCAGCAGTGAATTGTAGGTATGATTTTGGAATTTTTCAAAAATGTAAGTAAAAGCATGATTTTCCAATTAGCCTTTTTTGGGATTACAACATAACAACATTGTAAAGACGAGTTTAGTGGACCCCCTCATCATATACAACAGAAGCCCTCCTGCTCTGATATACAACAGCTTCATGTCAGAAATATGGATTGGTCTTGTCAGTTCAAAGCTCTAGTGTCCAAACAGATTCACACAAACAACATCATAGAATTGGGGTTGCGTGACTGTGAATTCGATCCAGACAGATAAAAATGAACAAAATCTGACAAGGAGAGTTAAGTGAGTCCCTCTCCAACACATTTAACAAACACATTCACTCTCTTCCCAACTGTTTTCTCTAAGCTACAGCACTTATCCACCCGCTTCCTATTAATCAATGCATTCAAACAAACAAACAGGAAATCCGCCTCTCTTTGCTTGTGATCCTACGCAATATTATTCTGCACCTCTGTTTATTTACCTTCATGCTGCAGAATCAGGTCATTATTTCACGACGAGAACAGCTGAGAGAACCATTCTAGATCACTGGGTCAGCAATGGAGAGAGAGAGAGAGAGAGAAAGAAAAACAAGCAGTGTCTGAGGCTGTGTTGATCATACTGCCATCCATTTCCTTTAGCTCTTGCTCAGAAGGTAGAAGAACTCTCCAATGACCAGCCGTCTGTTTCATATTCTGCATTAGCATATGCCCTTATGAGTGCAGACTTTGAAATGTTAAATACATCACTATAACTGTCCTGGTGAGGGATCTTTCTTTCTTTCTTTCTTTCTCTTTCTCTTTCTCTTTCTCTTTCTCTTTCTTTCTTTCTTTCTTTCTTTCTTTCTTTCTTTCTTTCTTTTTAAATGATGTGAAAAAAGAAAGAAAAATGCATACAATGTGACAGAAAATCTATGCATGTCACAAAGAAAGAAAGAAATATTTGTTTCTTAATTTCTTAATTTTTACTCCCCCGTGTGTCGTTCCAAACCTGGCATTGTTTTTTTTTTTCTCTGTTTCTGTGTGTTTTCACACACACACACACACATGCGCGCACACACACACACGTCTGGTTTGCTATCCTTGTGGGGACTCTCCATAGGCGTAATGGTTTTTATACTGTACAAACTGTATGTGCTATTGCCCTACACCAACCCTACACCTAAACCTACCCTGAATTACGGGGACATAGGCAGTGTCCTCATAAACCACCTTCAAATTGTAATACTTCTGTCATACCCATGTCATTATACAAACCAGTACACACACACATACACACACACTTTGGTATTTGTGGTTTACAGGGACTCCATAGGCGCAATGGGTTTTATACCATACAAACTGTATGTGCTATTGCCCTACACCAACCCTACACCTAAACCTACCCATCACAGGAAACTTTGTGCATTTTTAGATTGTGCATTTAGTATGTTTTTTAAGCCTTTTGAATTACGGGGACATAGACAGTGTCCTCATAAACCACCTTCAAATTGTAATAGCTCTGTCATACCCATGTGATTATACAAATTTGTGTCGCCGTAAACCACTAATACCAACCCACACACACACACACACACACACACACACACACACACACACACACACACACACACACACACACACACACACACACACATACACATACACATACACACACACTTCTCAGAAGTACAGAAGCCACAATCATAAAAATTAGAAGAAACAAATGGTTAAATAAAATGTTGTGTCTCATGTGGACTTCAGGAAAGATGGGTTTAATTGTAAATTCAATAATTTTCAAACTCCAAACATGACATTTCTGATACTTTTGTGGTGTTTGAGCGCTTATTATTATTTAGTGATGTGGACAGTTACATGGTTACAATGGTTATGAACATCTTTTAAAAAATAGTTTATATGAATTTATTAAATGTAAATGCTACAAGTCATTTTAACATTTTAGATGTTCCTGTGGACTTCACATTTTTTAACTTTTTATGTCAACAACTCATATATAATACAAGTGAAAAATATTACAAATATATATTACTTTTTCAAGTTTATTTTAGGCCTTTTAGTGACTGTTAAAGGGATTGCTCACAACAAACAACACTTTTTTATACTGTCCCTCATGTCATTCTAAACTTGTATTATTACTACTTTTTCCCCCTGTGAAAAACTAAAAATATAATTTAAAAAAATTATAAAAATATACAACATAGTATAATTTTCTGGAGAACAAGCACCAAAAATGAAACACAGCTTATTGCAGCTGTGGTCACTATGAACTTGGTTAACTAGAAATTGTTTTTCATGTAAATTAAAGATAAAAGAGAATAGAAAATGGAAATGGAAAAAGGGGAAACATGATCTGGAAAGGTTGCAAGCTGGATTCAAACCTGCAGCTTTGAATCTTCAAAGCTTCATATTTAATATACATGTCTAATCTGCAGATTTAAAACCTTAACATTTGATAGAGTTAATAGAAATCTTCCACAACACCATCTGCATCTCTGGCAACCTCGGAGGGGGTCATGATCCCAAGGTGAGACCCTGAACAATAATCGTTGTATTTTTTTCCCCCAATCTCACCCTGCGAGTCGCTCATAAAGCAGAAGACAGTCATAAAGGCCACAGGTCCAAAAACATATTCCTCCTACAGGATCAAAGGCCTGGTCATCTGATCCCAGCACACCCTCTCCAGCATATTACAGCACACATGAAGCTATAACAACCTCTTTTGGGCTTTATTGTGCTTTATTAGTATTTTTTTCATTAGTGGAAAAGGTTACAGGCACACCGGTGAGATTCTCCAGCGTGACGTGTAAATCCCTCTTCTGGCCTGCGTCTCCGGTTGCCAGACGGGCTCTCGCACCCCAGCATTATCCTTCAATACAGGTGCACAAATATCAGCTCTCAAACACACAGATAAGCCAGGCTAATTATCTGGCAACAGCAGCCTCTCCCATTAATAATGGGAATATGAATGTGGGCGTCTGAGGTAAACGCAGGAGACTTTCAGTGTGTGACTGTGAGTGTGTGTGCCGCGAGCAACAGTGGATGTGTTTGAGATAGAGATGAAGAAGACACAAGCCTCGGGACACAGTGTGAGTGTGAAAGGAGAAAGAAACGCAGTCAAAAATACTTAATGGACAGCATGCTGTGTTTGTAGTCACTGAAATGTATTTGCAAAGTACACACACATCTTGCAAAATAAAAAAAATTAAATAAAAAAAGCTTTTTAAATAGTGTTTTTTTCTACCCTGAAAAAAAGTAACCTAAAATTATACCAACAAAATTAATATGTATAGGTTAAATCCAGTAAAAAGTCACTTTAAGGTAATAATCACCACTTTTTAAAGTGTACATGTGTTGCTAGCATTATTATTATTATCATTATTATTATCATTATTATAGTTTTGTATTACAATGTTATTACAATATTAATGCAACGTTTATTTGTTTATTTATTTACTAATCTTACGTGTAATTTACGTGTATTTTTCTTTAATGTAAATATGAAGCAAAAAGATGGTTCATGTTGTAACATCTAAATTAACAGATTTTGCTCAAAAATATTATTTAACATTACTGGATCAACCTTAATACATTAGTTTAAACTCACAAAACTAAATTTAAAGGTTATATAGGGCAGAAACAGCTTCTCTCTGTTATCTCTAAATCATTGGCCATAGTACAAATAAAGCTTATTAAAGTCTTAAAAGTTGCATAATAACTACGAAAAAATAAAAAATAAAATAAATAATAATAATAATAAAATAAAATAATATAAATAAATAAATCTGTTTAAATGAAGTATAGTATGTCACACTGCAGGGTATGTCAAGTTCCTGAAAATATTTCATGTCAGCAACTCATAAAAGTGAACAATATTACAGGTATTAATATTGTTTATATGAATTACTGTAAGTAATTTATTTGATTTTTGATTTTTTAGAACACAGAAATATTTAAACATTAATTCAAAAGCTGATATTAAAATTTTAATTGCACTAAAATGTTCCTCAAAATTTAATTTTTTATGCAATCTGGAATAAAATATTCAGAATTCAGATTAAATTTACTGAGGGAGAGAGAGAGGGGGTAAAGAAAGAAAGAAAAAAACAAACAAAAAAAAAAAACAGAGAGAGCAGAGTGTGGGTTTCAGGATCGTCTTCACCTGATGAGGGCAGACTGGGATCATTTTCCCTGCTGACAGAGCTCTAATTTCCCTTAGGAGAACTAAATCCAACCTTCTCTCTTTTTCTCTGTCACTCTCTTACTCTCCATGTTTTTTCCCCCTTTTTCTCTCTGTTCGGGTTCACTGAGCTTCTCTCTTTCCTCTGTAATGCTCTTCTTTTTGAAGAACACGCTTATTTCACACTTCTTTCAGTCCAAGTGATCATTTAGTAGCTGTAGAATGAGTGTGTTAAAGCAGATATTTACTTGCAATTTAAGTTTGTTGTTGTCAGGTTTTTTTTCTTCTTCTTCTTCTTCTTCTTTTTTTTGGGGTGAATTAAAACAAATGATTTTGAACCCACACTGTACACTTTGATGACTGTAACAAAAAATGTTTATCATATAAAATAAATGTAAAAACCGTTCGGGGACCAATTCTCACTATTAAAGTTACTTATTAGCATGCTTACTATTAACAAATTAATTAGTAATTAATAATAATTAGTAATTAATAATGAAATTATTAGGCTGTTTAGCTACTTATAAAGCACATATTCTGCATGGCCATATTCTACAGTATATAGGTACCTCCTACCCTATACCTAAACTTAACAATTACCTTATTATTTTTAACCATTAATAAGCAGCAAATTAGGAGTTTATTGAGGCTAAAATTGTAGTCAGTGGTTTGTTAATAGCGAGAAATGGACCTTAAAATAAAGTGTGACCAATAGGGGTGTAACGATACATGTATTCTTATTGAACTGTTCGGTATACGAAATTACTGAAAGTGTATGAAATATAATGTTCTCAGTGCCACTGCGCTCAACAAGGCAGCCCCTTGTATATTATATTCATTCATTACACACAGACTGATATATTTCAAATGTTTATTTCTTTTAATTTTGATGATTAGAGCTTACAGCTCATGAAAGTCAAAAATCAGTATCTCAAAATATTAGAATATTACTTAAGACCAATACAAAGAAAAGATTTTTAGAAATCTTGGCCAACTGAAAAGTATGAAAATGAAAAGTATGAGCATGTACAGAACTCAATACTTAGTTGGGGCTCCTTTTGCCTGAATTACTGCAGCAATGCGGCGTGGCATGGAGTCGATCAGTCTGTGGCACTGCTCAGGTGTTATGAGAGCCCAGGTTGCTCTGATAGTGGCCTTCAGCTCATCTGCATTGTTGGGTCTGGTGTCTCTCATCTTCCTCTTGACAATACCCCATAGATTCTCTATGGGGTTCAGGTCAGGCGAGTTTGCTGGCCAATCAAGCACAGTAACAGTATGGTCATTGAACCAGCTTTTGGTACCTTTGGCAGTGTGGGCAGGTGCCAAGTCCTGCTGGAAAATGAAATCAGCATCTCCATAAAGCTTGCCAACAGAAGGAAGCATGAAGTGCTCTAAAATTTCCTGGTAGATGGCTGCGTTGACTGTGGACATCAGAAAACACAGTGGACCAACACCAGCAGATGACATGGCAGCCCAAATCATCACTGACTGTGGAAACTTCACACTGGACTTCAAGCAACATGGATTCTGTGCCTCTCCACTCTTCCTTCAGACTCTGGGACCTTGATTTCCAAATGAAATGTAAAATTTACTTTCATCTGAAAAGAGGACTTTGGACCACTGAGCAACAGTCCAGTTCTTTTCTCCACAGCCCAGGTAAGATGCTTCTGGCGTTGTCTCTGGTTCAGAAGTGGCTTGGTAGCCCTTTTCCTGAAGGCGTCTGAGCGTGGTGACTCTTGATGCACTGACTCCAGCTTCAGTTCTCTCCTTGTGAAGCTCTCCCAAGTGTTTGAATCGGCTTTGCTTGACTGTATTCTCAAGCTTGCAGTCATCTCTGTTGCTTGTGCACCTTTTCCTACCCAAATTCTTCCTTCCAGTCAACTTTGCATTTAATATGCTTTGATACAGCACTCTGTAAACAGCCACACCTTTCAGTAATGACCTTCTGTGAATTACCCTCTTTGTGGAGGGTGTCAATGTTCGTCTTCTGGATCATTGCCAAGTCAGCAGTCTTCCCCATTATTGTGGTTTCAAAGAACAAGAGATACCCAGAATTTATACTGTAGGGATGGTCATTTATTCAAACTCAAATGTAAATATTCTAATATTTTGAGATACTGATTTTTGACTTTCATGAGCTGTAAGCTCTAATCATCAAAATGAAAAGAAATAAACATTTGAAATATATCAGTATGTGTGTAATGAATGAATATAATATACAAGTTTCACTTGCTGAATGGAATTAGTGAAATAAATCAACTTTTTGATGATATTCTAATTATATGACCAGCACCTGTATATACAATGAATTATAGGCCTACATTTAAAATATTAAGACTGCAGTCATCAATTAAAATCAAATTAATACAAATCTTTAGCCTATTTCAAGCACCAACTTTCAAAAACAACCTGTTTAACACGAAATATGTTTCTTCTCATTTTTTTTTCATTTTTTTTTTTTTTTTTACTATGTACGGGACACAAGAGAAATATTAAGGGAATAAATGAAAACAGTTAGCTATATACCGTTATCAGCATGTGTTGAAGTAGACTCGTCTCGTTGTCAGATGCTGAAAGCTCCGCCCTTCATTCTGTTTTTACTGTTTTCACTTTCTGCATAGTAAAGTTTGCATGCTGCTGGTGTGATATCCATTGGCTTGCCTTCATGGTTTTAAACAGAAATACCCCCCCCCCCCATCAAAAACGTAGGATACCGAACCTTGACACCACTGTCGCATAGAACCGAAACATGAATTTTGTGAATCGTTACACCCCTAGTGACCAACCATTCAAATTAATAAATATTATAAACTGCACAGACCTATACATATGCTAAATATTTAATTAATATAGTAAAACAATAAGTATGGGACTATAGGATTTTTTTTTTTTAATTGCATAGGCTTAAACATAATTGTGTTTTGTTTATTTACTCACTTACTTGCATTTTGCAAAATGTTACACATTTTTTGTTCATTATTTTAATGTTCTGTGCTTTTTATTATGTTATGCTTTATATCCTCATAAACAAAATACTATTAGAGTATAATTAAGTCAATACTGTATCTATATTCATTTTCTGTGTTGATTCACAAACAAAATGCTACAAAAATTAAAGTATAATTAAGCCAATACTGTATCCAGTGCCATGTCTCTTCGTACGGTTCTCTCACTGTCGCGTGACTTGCTGTCACCAAAGTGCGAGAAAACAGGAAGCAGCGACTGCGAGGTTTGCACCCGTCACCCTGTCTATTACAGTGGAAAGATGTTTGAGGCTTGCTCTGATCTCAGATGGGGTGTTTCTGGCTTCATGCCGTTTGACTGTGGCGCTGCTGCTCACTGATCTTTACAGCGCAGGCTGGATTGCGGAGGGATGGGGGCAGCAGGCTTTAATTGAATTGTAAATGGGAGCAGGGTGCAGGACTGGCCCGGCTGGGGCAGGCGGCAGATGGGATGCAGGACCCAGCCCTGCAGGATGGTGTGGGTGTTTGAGTGGGCTGAGAGGAGAGGGATTGGACAGAGGGGGAAGGGTGGGATGGCAAGAGGCCCGTTGCATGGAGATGACCAGATCCAGAGACCCCTGTTGAGCCGATGCACACTGCAGATGAGAGAAGTCCTGGAGAAGGGCCAGTATCTCTCTCTGCTTCTGCTAGGGCTTAACTCTCTATCAGCTTGGCCTCTGTGCTGCTCCACGTGCAATGGTACATCTGTTTCTCAAATTAAATTGATCAAGATGTTGCTTTTAAAAAAACTCTGTTTCTTAACAAAATATATGCAAGAAATCGTTATTTTTAAGTAGTGGTTTGAGTGATATATGTTTTAGTATGATGCAAACCAGCTGTGGAGTCACAATTTAAGTAAAGGTATGTTTATAAAGATATACATTTTCTTTGGTTAGTGATTTTAGTCCAGTTTTATGTGCTACTGACAAACTCTTGAGAGATGGAAACAGTTTTAACAGTGAATAGTATTGTGGGATACTTAAACTTGTCTTGCTCCATCACATGTTGGTTCTTTACTTGCTTTGTCATGTGATTATATCTCATTTGTTCACCTGAAGCGTTGCTGTGCAGTTGCAGTAAATAATAAAGTTGAAAGTGCATTATACAAATTTAGAGATTCTCAGCTGGTGGGTTTTGACCCAAAATGTGCAGCAAGTTGTCTTGTGGTAGAGTCATGGCCCCGCAGAGCAAATAGCAAAAGCAAAAGCAAACCAAAGCAACATATAACAACATAACATTTGCAGAAGTTTTGACCCCTATTTGTTTTCAGGGCACACTATTTAATGGGTTTTTTGTCAAGTAAATTCAATTATTTGATGTTTAGCTTGGAATTTTTATATTAAAACATTTTGCATTAATTTGCTTATAGTAGTTTACATATGTGGGTCAAATATTTTTTTATGTTTACTTTATTTAATTTATTTATTTACAAATGATCCCCTGCATCTTTACATCTACTTATTAGAGAGTCAATCACCCTGAACCAATTTGGTAAACTCACAAAAAATGATGATTATTATTAAAATGTAGGCTTTTTTCACTAAAATAAATAAATATGTGCTACAATTAATCGCGATTAATCACATCCAAAAGAAAAGTTTTTGTTTACATAATATATGTGTGTTTTATAAATACACACACATCATGCATGTGTATATTAATTGTGATTAATCATCTGACAGCACTCAAATAAATAAATGCTGCTACTGCTAATAATAATAATAATATGATTGTACATTAATGTAAGGGAGGTAGCAAAAAAAAAAAAGGTGAAATATTAAGTATATTCACCCTGGACCAACTTGGTAACATCCCCAAAACATATATATACATACAGTGGGACAAAAAAGTATTTAGTCAGCCACCAATTGTGCAAGTTCTCCCACTTAAAAAGATGAGAGAGGCCTGTCATTTTCATCATAGGTATACCTCAACTATGAGAGACAAAATGAGAAAAAAAAATCCAGAAAATCACATTGTAGGATTTTTAAAGAATTTAATTGCAAATTATGGTGGAAAATAAGTATTTGGTCAATAACAAAATTTCAACTCAATACTTTGTTATATACCCTTTATTGGCAATGACAGAGGTCAAACGTTTTCTGTAAGTCTTCACAAGGTTTTCACACACTGTTGCTGGTATTTTGGCCCATTTCTCCATGCAGATCTCCTCTAGAGCAGTAATGTTTTGAGGCTGTCGCTGGGCAACACGGACTTTCAACTCCCTCCAAAGATTTTCGATGGGGTTGAGATCTGGAGACTGGCTAGACCACTCCAGGACCTTGAAATGCTTCTTCTGAAGCCACTCCTTCGTTGCCAGGCGGTGTGTTTGGGATCATTGTCATGCTGAAAGACCCAGCCACGTTTCATCTTCAATGCCCTTGCTGATGGAAGGAGGTTTTCACTCAAAATCTCACGATACATGGCCCCATTCATTCTTTCGTTTACACGGATCAGTCGTCCTGGTCCCTTTGCAGAAAAACAGCCCCAAAGCATGATGTTTCCACCCCCATCACAGTAGGTATGGTGTTCTTTGGATGCAACTCAGCATTCTTTCTCTTCCAAACACGACAAGTTGAGTTTTTACCAAAAAGTTCTATTTTGGTTTCATCTGACCATATGACATTCTCCCAATCCTCTTCTGGATCATCCAAATGCTTTCTAGCAAACTTCAGACGGGCCGGACATGTACTGGCTTAAGCAGGGGGACACGTCTGGCACTGCAGGATTTGAGTCCCTGGCGGCGCAGTGTGTTACTGATGGTAGCCTTTGTTACTTTGGTCCCAGCTCTCTGCAGGTCATTCACTAGGTCCCCCCGTGTGGTTCTGGGATTTTTGCTCACAGTTCTTGTGATCATTTTGACCCCACGGGGTGAGATCTTGCGTGGAGCCCCAGATCGAGGGAGATTATCAGTGGTCTTGTATGTCTTCCATTTTCTAACAATTGCTCCCACAGTTGATTTCTTCACACCAAGCTGCTTACCTATTGCAGATTCAGTCTTCCCAGCCTGGTGCAGGTCTACAATTTTGTTTCTGGTGTCCTTTGACAGCTCTTTGGTCTTGGCCATGGTGGAGTTTGGAGTTGGACTGTTTGAGGTTGTGGACAGGTGTCTTTTATACTGATAAGTTCAAACAGATGTCATTAATACAGGTAACGAGTGGAGGACAGAGGAGCCTATTAAAGAAAAAGTTACAGGTCTGTGAGAGCCAGAAATCTTGCTTGTTTGTAGGTGAGAAAATACTTATTTTACCGAGGAATTTACCAATTAATTCTTTAAAAATCCTACAATGTGATTTTCTGGATTTTTTTTTCTCATTTTGTCTCTCATAGTTGAGGTATACCTATGATGAAAATTACAGGCCTCTGTCATCTTTTTAAGTGGGAGAACTTGCACAATTGGTGGCTGACTAAATACTTTTTTGCCCCACTGTATATGTACTGTATATATTAGTAACTTGATTGATTGTTATTATTAATAATGTAAATAAAAAAATGGAAATTTCATTGATTGCTATTATTAAAAATGTAGACAAGTTTGATTGACAAACTAAATATTTAAATAAAATAATATACATATGATTGGATATTAATGTCAGGCAGGAAAAAAAAAAAGTTCAATATTTTAATGTGCTGCAAAAGTACTGAAAGTAGTAGAGTCTAATTAGTGGTGATTAGAAAGATCATCAAATATTTTCACTATATAATAAATAAACACATAAAGGGTAGCAGATGTTTAACATTTTGTGAAATCCTGATGAAATCACTGTAGGCAGATCCAGTGCAGGCCGGCATTTAATGAAGATGACTTTGCTCATTGAAGCCATAAGTTGCATGAATATTGAACAATTTTATACTTTTTCTTTAGCTTACCAAGAACATAAAGTAAAGTTTTTGTTTTATTTTTTTCCCACTAAGTATTTGATCTGAGGAACTGCAAAGATTCCTCTAATTTTCATACATCATTTGAAGGGGGATACCCTGTATGTGATATAATCACTGACTAGAGGGGAAAAGGATGTTATGAAAGCAGAGACTAAATTAAGTCTCTCATGATTTTTTATGCTGTAATATGCAAGCAATATCCACAGGCAACCCCCTCGCCGGAAAAAAAAAGAGAGAAAAAAAAAAAAGAAAAAGAGAAAAGTTAGCTTCTTTAATGTTTAATTATAAATGAACCAACTTACAACATTCAAATAAGTCAGAGAAAAAGAGGCAAAATGTGCAGTACATGGTACTGTGAGGAATATGAAAACCAGACACTTGAGGAGACAGACAAACTGAAACAGCTGCTTCCAGTGGCCTCAATTCACCTAAAGTCAAGGTACAGCTAGTTCAGATGATGTCATCTGATGTTACAATATCACAAGGCAACATCAAGTCCTGCACATTTCAATTCAAGCCACAAAGATTTGATGAAGTGCAAGTAGGTAGAACAACAGCAGAAAAATAAAACTGGAAGTAAATGTTAACTATCAGCTTCAGAATCAGACTCACCCACACTTTTCATGCATAAATACTCTCCAATTATTGGCCTTAACTGTCCAAATACAAACATGATTACATTAATTCATTTGCTTTTTATTAAATACTACAGATGAAACTCATATAGGCCTACTATACTGTAAGCAATCAGTCAGTACACTGATTTTGTCACTGATAAGCCACAGTTAATTTTAAGATGTATGTGTTTGATTCACTGACAGATCATTACACGATACTGTTTTCAACTAAAAACTCTTTGGTCATTCATGTACCCAACAATGGCATTTGGGGGCCTGAAAAGGCAAACTTTTGAAAATGGAATTCATAGTGCAAGTTTTGGAATATGATACCATTATCGACTGTAAAAACTGAAGCATCATGTGCCCGGATATTACACGTTCAATCTGTAGATATGACCGCAGATGCTTGATGTTTCTTTACAAAGTGACATTGCCAATTACTGGCCTGGTATGCATAACACAGCATTTTTTTTTGTCGTTTTCACTGGATCCATGTGAACGGGGATTGGCAATGTTGTTGTCTCTATGCAAAACTTTTTTTAAAAAGTGAAGGAAAAACTTTAAATTTTTTAGTTCATCGTCATGTAACCATACCATAAACAGAACCAATACAGTCAGGAATCAGGCTACACTACTTGCGCTGTATGTTTTTGATTCATGAAAAAAGAAAAAGGCTCATGAGAATCTTTTGTTCTGTAATCGAATCACATACCATTCTCGTTGTTTCTCACTGTAGATTTAGTAACAGTGTTTTGCAGGAAACTCTGTCAGAGTACTAATCTCATTCATTTCAGTTTTTTTTTTCTTTTTTCTTTTTTTTTAAGGAAATGGTTCTCTAGTCACAATCCTGTGCTGCGTTTACACCATGTTATAATTACTGTAATTACTAGATGACGACCTGCACGTTCTTAGAGTTGCTCATGTTCTCGGAATTAGGCATTTCTAAGACAACACCATTAAAACCAAACTGAATCCTGTCTTTAGTTTGAGTAATCAATAGACACAACAACAGTGGTTATACAAATTTCAATCACACTTTATTTTAAGGTCTATTTCTCTGTATTAACAAACCATTAACTACGGCTTTTGCCTCAATAAACTCCTTATTTGCTGCTTATAGAATGCATTGATACAATATTTTAAATTGTTCTCTGATATCTACATAGAAGGTATGTGGCTTAGGTAAGGGCAAAAATTCTCCAGAAACGGTTTTACATGTGCATTTACAACTCTATGATTTCTCCCTAGAATGAAATGGTCTGTTATTGGTGTTACGTGTGTATATGCTAAGGAAGCGCACGACGAGGAGTAGAGTCCAAACAAAAGTCTTTAATAATAATCCACGGTAGAAATCCAGGAGAAAGGAGTAGCACAACACATATGATAAACTCAATAGCAGACAAAGAATGATGGGAGAACACAGGTTTTAAGTAATAAACGTAATCAAAGGGAAACAGAAACAGGTGGATCTAATTAACCAATAGGGGAACTGAAGAAACTAGGTCAAACATGTGACAGAACGCCCCCTCCCGGAACGGTGCGTCCCCGCGCCGACAAAAACAGTCCAACAGAGGAGGGAGGGTGGGGGTTCTGGAGGTGGGCGTGGAGCAAGAGGAGGGTAGGCAATGGGAAAGGGGCAAAACCAAAAGTCAGTCCAAGGGGGAGTGGAGGGTGGGAGAAGCCAGGGAGGAGCCTGAAGCAGGAGAAGCCAGGTGGTTATCCAGAGGCCAGCCAGGATGGCGGCCCACGGCGGAGTCGACGGTGGGAGGAGCCATGGTGGAGAATGGGCCGACGACACCAGGGGGCCGACTGACGGAGACTGCGCTGCTGGAGAAGGAGACCCAGGTGGAACGGGGCAGACGGAGAGCCGGGGCGGAACTGAGGATCCGGAGGGCCAAGACAGAGCTGAAGGCTCAGGCAACTGAGGCCAAGGCGGGGATCCGGAAGACCTCGGTGGAGCCGGTGCGACTGAGGACGCAGGTGGAGCCGGAGGGAAGGAGGAGCCTGACAGAGCCGGAGGGATGGAGTGACGAAGCAAAGCCAGAGGAGTGGAGTCCCGAGGTGGCGGATGGTCGACGACTGACCAAGGCGGAGCCGGAGGGACGAGGGAGCCCGGTGGAGCCAGTGGGATGACGGGCACCGGTGGAGACGAGGGAGCTAGGAGCCGAGGTGGAGCCGATGGGTCGGAGGACCGAGGTGTAGTCAAGGGCTAGGAGACTGGAAGTGGAGACAGGGGATCCGCACATCTGAGCGGAGCTGGAGACTGGAAGTCCCGAGGTGGCAGAGCAGAGCGCATGGCAGGCGCTGACTGAGGGTGAGCTGAGGGACTGACAGGCATCAGCGGTGTTGGAGGCGAGGAGCTGACTGGCTTGAGAGGAGGCGGGAGAGGGAGGCTGGGAGGGAACACAGGAGGTTCAGGGCTGGACAGGACCAGCAGAGACACAGGAGATTCAGGGCTGGACGGAACCAGCGGAGACACAGGAGATTCAGGGACCCAGGTTTGTACTTCTCCCCACCAGTCAATAAGGTCTGTCTGAAAAATGTCCTTCAGTTCCTCTACATATCTCCCAGAAATCAGTTGCAGCTCACCCCCAGTCGTAGGAGTGTAGGCGGGGCTTCCCTCCAAGCCCTCGAGTTCCACCAAAACTCCCTCTGCGACAGATGATGTTGCCGGCTCACGCACTTGGTCAGAGGATGGTAGTGGCTCAGTCGCAGCGGGCTCAGGCTCTCCGTCTGCAGTGGGCTCAGGCAGTATCTCCGTAGATCGGGGTGATGGCTGGCTGGTCTCTGGCAGTGGTGGAGTGGGGCCGGTGGCGATATCATCCTCCACAGGGCCGACGGTGAAAGCTGACTCGTTGTGTATCAGCACCCACTCCACACAAGCGGCGAAATCCTCTTTGGGACCGTTCGCTGGTAGGCGTGCCTTACACTGCTCGCTCAGGCTGATGATGTAAAAGACACAGAGCGAGCGGTCCGGGAAGTGGGTAAGGCACGCCAGATCTAGAAAGTCCCTTGTATGGTCCTCCAGTGAACGGTCCAACTGCTTCAGGCATAGGAGTTGGACACCGGGCAGGTCCATTCCGGAAGAGGACAGAACAAAACCAACAAAAAAATAAAAATTAAACATAAAGAAAAACGCCGCTTAATTAAATAACTGTTTCGGTCTGTTATTCTGTTACGTGTGTATATACTAAGGAAGCGCACGATGAGGAGTAGAGTCCAAACAAAAGTCTTTAATAATAATCCACGGTAGAAATCCAGGAGAAAGGAGTAGCACAACACATGATAAACTCAATAACAGACAAAGAATGATGGGAGAACACAGGCTTTAAGTAATAAACGTAATCAAAGGGAAACAGAAACAGGTGAGGATCTAATTAACCAATAGGGGAACTGAAGAAACTAGGTCAAACATGTGACAATTGGCTTATTTGGAAAGGTCATGAATAATAATTTTGAGCTCTGCTCTGATTGGCTGTTTCACTGTGCGACTCATTTTAGTAGCTCACAGCAGGAAGGAAACACAGGGAGAAAAATATATATTTCAATACATTCTCTTGCAGTTCATCAGTATCGTCGGGTAATTATAATGTATAAAATGCGGGCATCAGGGAGCCGCTATTAATATGCGGGGCACTGCAACTGCTTTCAAATGCACGATCGCTTTTTACTTTCACTTTCGAGATTCGCGATCGCACGAACTTACAAGATCAGATGCTTGTCAGTGGTGCTCAGGATCTGTAAATCATTCGCCATTATCCTCAGTCATCTCTCCTTACTCTGTTTATGTGGTAAGTGAAATCTTATGTACTGTGATGAAACAGGCTACTGCTAGCAAAGAGCTAACCATGTCCCTTTAGTGGCTCGCTATTAGAACGCGTTATTTGCTTTCCGTGCCTTTCTGAATACAGACACCAACCCATCCCTGCACTTCACATCCCCTGCACAGCCTGGAACATAACATTTATTTCCATGATCTGCCATTTTCGCTGTTGTCCTCGCTTGTTTCTTTACAATACCTGCAGAACTTCTGATGGTTCGGCTGGCAGCTGGCATAGAACATGGGCGTGTATATGCAAATGTTGGCGGCGTAACTATTAGTGATCCCAACTGTTACGTCACAGTCGGTGTTATGTTCTGATTTGCCTATTTTTCAGTGGTCTTTTTTATTCACGAGATTTACATAAGAAGGAGGAAACAATGGTGTTTGAGGCTCACGGTATGTCATTTCCATTTACAGAACACTTATTATTCAACTATGCCAAGGTAAATACAGTTTTTCATTCTATGGCACTTTTAATAGTTAGTAAGGTAGCTGTTAAGTTTAGGTATTGGGTAGGATTAGGGATGTAGAATATGGTCATGCAGAATATATGCTTTATAAGGACTAATAAACAGCCAATAAGTAAAAAAAATCACATATGGTTATAACACGGCAGATCAGATGCCCCTGGCTGGTTCCCTTTATAATGAGGTCTGACAGAGAGCAAAAAAAGACGTTTAGCTTATGTGTTGGTCAGCTGAGATCTGTACCTTGACCTGTCCTGTCCCAACTGTCCTGGATATGCCCTGAGCTCCCCTTCCGGTAGCTCTTCGGCACTCCATGGAGAGGTGGCACACTCCACTAATAGGCCATAATGTGTGCAATTATGGGTGCCCCAGTGCTGATGAGCAGTCTTAGCTGCCTTCATTAAGCTCTCCTGTTCCTCTCTGCTCCCTCCGAATGGGCCACGATGTGACTGCGAGTCATCTAGACGTCGAGACCCTCGCCATTAAGATGACAATAATAATAAAAACGTCCCATTAGCATAATAATACCTGCCATTGTGATTTCATGTGTCTTTAATTTAAATAGATGTAAAAAGACTGAGAATGAAGAGCGGTGAGCTCCAGGATTCAGTTTGTTATATGATGCCGATATTCCTCATTAGCCTTCCTAATTCACCAGCTCATTTATTTATATAGAACATTTGCTTAATTGCAACTAAAAGCCAATGAAAATAAAAAAGCAGAAGGAAAACAGCAATCCGTTTCCACGCAAATGCATTCTCCGAGAGGATTTCCGCTGGATTTTGTTATTAATCTGTCTAAATACTGCCGTCTTTAAACACACAAACAAGTTCGTATCAAAAAACACACCTGTATAAACTTATAAAAAGACTGAAGAATGTTGACTTGCGGCTTCCAGAAAAAAAAATAAAGGAAGCTGGTTGTGATTGGATGAGAAGAAAGCTGGGCCGTGTCAGGTCACCGGCAGAGCTCCAGTTCTGGCTCTGGTGGCAACAGCAGATGGGGAATTTATGACTGAAAGTACTTCCATGTTTTCCCATCATGCGTGCACTGGCGCTTACCAGAGAGGCTCACAGGGGGAGCGTGAATCGCATGTTAGTGCCTTGTGAAAGATGAGAGAGTGTTGCAGTGATGGGTTTTAAGCGATACAGTAATATATTCCCCACGCTTAAACTCATGTAACATCGCGCACCGGGGCAGCTTCTTTTCATCCCCTGAACCGATGTTCTATTCAGCCTTCTAACGTTACAACCCTCAGGTATAAGGCTGTATATTTTGTAGATCCAAATCACATCTGTGCTCCTTCCAACATATTGGCCTCCCTATCGAGTTCATTTCAGATAAATGAGGTGCATGTTCAGTGCAGTCAGTGCCTGGCAATGTGTGCAGCAAAATCTGGGCCCGATAGTTATTCTGAACACATCTGATGACATCCTGGCTATGATCATGTGTCCTCTGGGAGTATCTGGCCCACTGTGACCCACTTATTGTGTTATAAAATGTTATAATTTATAAAATCATATATATTCAAACTACATGCAAGCACATGCATTGATATACCACCATTTTTTTTCTAACAATATTGCATAGAGAGTGTCAATATTTTGATTTGATTGATTTATATTTGCGTATATATAACGTCCTACAGTTCAATTAACAAAGAAGCACGATGTTCGAATAAGCATAAATGGGTGCAGTTGCATTTTGATATTTCAGTTATGATATTGACAGTGTATTGAACAGTGACATATTGTGACACACATAACGTAACATGAGGTACTTGGAAATTACTTCAAACAACGTGAAGCTTCAATCAATGAAAATGCTCTCACTTTATGTTATACAAACACTGTAAATGTGCCTTTTCATAAATGCATACACGCTTGCATGCTACTTATCATGCATTGCTAACTGGATACATCTGTCATCCCATACTGTCAGATGTACATTACACAAAAACAAAGCAAAACAAAAACACAAAGCAAGACATGCTTATATCAACTCATCGTGTAGTGCAAACTATATATTTGCATCAGTCATCCCGTGCCATCAGATCTACATCAAAAAGCCTCATAACTGTGCTATTTTAACATGTAAATAAAACAGAAGTGAATACTGTAAACAAAGTAATACCAAGATAATAACAACAGAATAACAAAACAAAAAGCAAAACAAAACAAAAAAAAAACTAAGCAAAGCAAAGCAAACACAAAAAAGCTAAGACAAAACAAAAGACAAATCTAAACCAAAACATATCATTACACATGCTTCAATCTACTCATAAAGATATTGTAATATTGTATAAAATAAAAATGAAATATTGTACAAAAGATTAAAATAATAGGAAACTGTAAACAAAGTGAGATACTCTAGAAAACAGAACAAACCAAACAAACAAGCAAAGTAAAACAAAACACAAAACAAAGCAAAGCAAAGCAAAACAAACAAACAAACAAAATAAATGCTACAAACATGCAGACATACATGGGGCATCTTTAGACCTGACTCTTGTCAAAGTACAAAGCTCTGACAGTGGTGTTTATTACTGTGCAAAGCAGGATGCACATCAGTGTAACCCAATCTATAACCTCAACAAAAACATGCAGATTCACATCTAACACCTGCTCTTCTGCTGTCACTGAATGAAATTCATTACTATAGGAGACTGTGAGATTGTGCAAATGTGCATTTGTATTCCACACTTAAATGTGTCAAAGGGTAGTCGCTAAATGTACTGAATGAATATATGACTTAGCTTGGTTTGAATGATGAAACATATACTGCAGGCAAACCACTGCTCCAGGCATGCTTGAAATTGTGTCTGTTTTTTCACTTTCTCTCTTTCAGCACAAACCTTTGCGCACTTAGTGTTCCAGACTGCACGTTGCTACACTTTTTGGATAACAACCTGCTGGGACATTACCCAGGAACCAGCGAGAGGCCCCTCAGAGGCTTAAGCTTTTATAGACATGCAAACCTTTGCCTAAAAATAAAACCGTAAGAACCAAATAAATAATGTCTTTAAAACAGCAAAAGAAAAGGTGGGGGCTTTCACATTTTAAGTGAACAGCTATAAATTTAGTAATAACACAGCATATGAACCATTATACTGCATATTCAAAGAAAACTGCAACCATTAGTTTTATGGGTCAAGGCTTCATGACAAAATGGAACAGCTATGAGAAGATCCGCGTCAGTCTTGGTTAAAACTTGCACAAGACTGTCTTTATGGTGTGACTCACCTGCCCGCCTCTGGTTTGCTGAGTGAGGGGAATACCGCACTGCTTCCCTCTGCATACCAGTTACTCACAGCATTCAGATGACACAGCATGAGGAGGAATCTGTGGAGAGCAAACCAGCAATGTTGGGGTCAGTAGGGGCATTCGGTTAAACTACAGTATACTGGAGTGTAAACTACAAGCTAAATTAAAGTAGTTATGCTACAGTCAAAGTAACCTCTTTAGGTACACTATAACAGTTAACTGCTTTAAAATTACTTTAAGAGGCAAATTTTGCTAATTTAGTATAACATTACAAATAGTATGACAAAACAGAGTAGTTTTTAACACAATGAGAAGCCCAAACAGAGTGACTACTTCTGTAATACATACGTTTAGATAAAACTAAAACTTAAAAAGTAGCTAAACATGAATAACTATAAAACTAGACACGTACTCTGACATGCAGGTATTTCTGGGAACACTGTTGAGTGATGACTCAAACAAATCAGTGGGTATGTTTGGAATGACATACTCCCACTCTTACTATTTTTGCAGTATGCAGTATGCACAGTATGCAAATGTTTTGTATGCATGGAATACTGGAATGGCTTACATGCCAAAATGTACAACCAAAACACACTATATGAGATACCCTATCCCACAAAGGAATGTCCTAACCTGACAGTGTTTTAAGGAGGACCAAATTACTTGTGCATTCTCGAATGAATGGAAGAATGAATGAATTGATGAATTAATAAATTATAAAAATAAATTAATAAAATATATAATGGAAAAATAAATAAAGGAATAAATGGCTTGGTAAAACTAAATTGTATTCTTGTTTTTACTTTTGTATTACGTAATACTTACTACTTATTACTTACTGTGTTACTTTTTGCACCTTTTTCAGTTATTTTATTTATTCATTTTATTCTTTTTAACAATTTTTTATGCTTTCATTTATTTTTATTAGCATATTTATATATTTTTTTGTATTTGATTAATTTCCGCATGCATGTATTTCTACATTTAAACATACTTATTTATGGCAAAAAAGTCTCCAAATTTACTTTAATTTGCGATACACACACACATATATAAACACAATATGTTATATGTACATAAAAATGAAACAAACTAGCAAGAAAACAAAAAAACAAATAAAGATGATCTATTGTAAGAGTTTATTAATTAAGTTAGTTAATTATTAATAGTAGCCTAACAATTCTACCTACAGTTTGCTACTTAGGAACACTAGTATTAAAAGTGCACAATCTCGGGTGTTTATTCAGTTGTTGTTTGCTTTCTGGGATCTTTCCCATGGTTTGTCATAATCTGTATTATCTTCAATCAATAAATCAATTGATCAATACATAACAAATGTCAGGGTGGGTGTTAATGACATGTGGGGCTTAAGAAGGATAATGCTATCCAGGAGCAGCAATCAATGGTTAGTCATCACACAAGAATGGGTCAACACAACAGTGGACAGCCTCAGTAGATCACCTCTCAGCTTCAACAAACAAAAGCTCTGCAGCTCTGTCCAATATCTAATAGCCAATCCCAAGATCCAGACTAAGGGAAACGAGAGGCTTCAGGCTACAATAAGGTCACAGCGGTAAAGGCCTGATCAGGCACCTTAATTAACACTGAGTTGTAACCATGATCAAGGTCTTCTGATGCGGCAGGAACAGAGGCAGTAAATGCAAGAGGAAAGCTGAATAGAGCATAATCCACAACTTCCACCTTCTCCGATCAATCCCCATAGATTTTCTGCTTTGGCACACACCTGCATGCTGTCAACAGGACATAAATTTAGTTTGCTCTCTCTTTTCTCCTCTTGTCCTCAGCCCTGTCGTGTTTCCCCATTCATCCATGTTTTACAGTATTGTGAATGGAGTGCTGCAGCATTTCTGCAATGAGTTTAATTTGCTTTTATATTTTACTCTTGGCAGAATATCAATGAGAGAAGTGAAGTCTATCGACTGCTCTGTCTTAATTGTCTCACTGAACCGAAAATCACTATTGTGTAATAGCTTCAGGATGTGAAATTTTCAGATCATGTCACATGACACAGATTTTCCAAGATATCAAAGTGTGGCCCAAATCCACTGAAAACTAAACTAAACTAAACTAAACTAAACTAAACTAAACTAAACTAAACTAAACTAAACTAAAACTAAACTAAAATAAAATAAAAAGCATTAATCAAACAAACGTCAATTATGTTTATGCTAGGTCTAATTAAACTAAAATACATTACATATGTATAATACAACAAAGAGTTCAGATGCAAAAGCCTCTAAGTTCCGTTTGAAATTTTCTTCTAAAATAGTAAAAACATTGTGAAAATATGTATATTATTTTAAGAAATATTTTTACTGAAATATTGAAAAGAAAAAAACATTTATCTAGGCTAAACTATTTAATTTGAACTTTGTGTCAAAAAATGGGCTCATTTGTGTCAGTTTTTATATATCCTTAAGAATTATAGCAGGTTTCTCTTCAAGTTCTTGACTTGGGAGCAAAACTGTTGTTTACATCTGTCCTGACATCCTCAGGATCAGCGTTAGGTGGACCATTATGTGCCCATAACAGAAGAATGACTCTCTGCTACTGTTATGATTTACATCAAGCATCATTTCAAATCTAGTGCACCTGTATTCCCATACATTCCCAGCTCATTGATCCATAGTGATCCTGAACGGTTCCTGAGGCAGAGCTGCCGACTCGTTAGCGGAGCACCGTATTAGCCTGGTGAGTGTGAAATCTATTCACTTCCCCTGTGCTTCATTTGCCCCTCCTTTAGCTGGTTTCCTGCTCTTCCTATTCAGCCTTGTTTACCTGGCAAGCAGAGTGTGACAAAAGGAAATTCCCACAGCCCGAGGTGGGCTCCAAGGGGGAGGAGCGGGGCATTACTCAAGGCTGATGTGGACTTCCTGCCCCTTCCCCTGCCCCTGTGGTTTAATTATCATGTGCATCCTAGTGGAGATGAAATAATGGGGACTCATGCCCTGGTGCTCCCAAACTATATGATGCAGGGGTTGCTAGAATTTGACAATGTTAGATAGTTTTGCTTAAAGGGGCAGTTCTTACAAAAATGAAGTTGTTACTTAGTCACCTTCATGTCATGCCAAACCTGTAAGAATGTATTTCCTTCATTGAACACAAAAGAAGATATTTTGAAGAATGTTGGGGTTTTAATAATACAGAACTGACTCACTGTATAGACAAAAACAACAACAACAACAAAACACTGAGACATTTCTCAAAATGTGTTCTTTTGTGCAAACAGATTTGGAATGACTTGAGGGTGAGTAAATGATGACAATTTTCATTTTGGGGTCAAACATTTCTTTAATGCCATTCAAAACTTTCTATCCAGATGGAGAACCAAGTACAAGAACACTGTAGTTGGACTATTTTAACACAAGCTAATCATTTTCAGACAACACAAGGATGCTTGAACTTCAAAGGCTGACTAGCGAATGATGAAACTAAGGAATGAAAAACAAATATGTGCCTTTTCAAACCGTCTGGTGCAAATTTACCCATAGCTATCTGGGATCGGTGAAGGAGAGCAGAGGTTAAATTATGGTATGGATTTCTCTGGGTCAAATCACCGCCTAATCCCATTTTGTTGCACGGGTCACTCATTCCAAAGATCTATGCTGAAGATTACCTGAAGATCTGACATGCTTTACATACAACTTCATGAACCAATTAACTCTGCATGGCAGTAATGCAAACAGAGCTAGAAGTCTAATTACATATTTAGAGATAGTCGGTTTTTGCTCTCTCTGATTCTTTTTAATTTGACTGATCACCCTGTGAAAACCAGCCTGCTGGTTTCCACTGGGATTTGCTCTCTGCATGACAGCAACAGTGCAACGTGATTCGGAAATAAATGATTTATACCTCAAACTGCCTTTAAAGGCACAAAACTATTGCATCTCCACCTTTGTACTTCTCACAGGAAATAATAAATCACTCTTTGGGATGGAATTCTTATGGAAGTCAGTCGATAATGCAAGTCTGCTTTGTGGGATTAAATAACGAGTACATATTGAAAGGAATAATTCATTCAAAAAGAAAGAATAAAAGCATTTGGACCAATAATAATAATGCTATCAGCTGTGAGATTAATAAACTCAATTTCAGGTAATAAACGTCATAGGATACTGGAGGAAAGTGATATAGCTCGCCATGTTGTGCGGTAGTGAGACATCACAAGACTGAACCTGTCATTCAAATCATCAAAACTGTTTCTGGAGATTGAGGTTTTAAACTGTAAAGCATACAATGCAATTTTCTTAACCCCCACTACCTCTATGACAGCGGTAGTTATGAAGACCATATGATTGTGGCTACATTTGCATCCTAGATGTAAGGATCCAGAGGTGAGTGTATCAGTCTGAACAAGACTCGCTGACTCTAGTATGTTAATGAATAGACTTTCCGGGTAACCCCAGACAAAGTCAGGGTTCACAAAACCTTCATTTCCTCCCATTAATACAGCTCAGAGACAGGCGTGGGTGCAGACAGGGTAAAAGGTGAAGGCAACGCTCTGTTGAACCTCAGAGCGGATCAAAGCGAATGTCACATGAGCCTCCGAGTCGAGGGAAGGCTTTCTGCACTCACAGTTCATAACTGAAGCATATTCTGAGTGTGTATGACTAAATCCAGGTCAATTCCCTGGAATGGAAATGGTGCTCAGTTGACCAAAGCCAAAGCACACTGCTCAGACAAAATGAGTCTAACCATTTAAGCAAAATCAGGCATTAGTGGTTAGGGGTGTAGGAACCATTAGAAAGAGTGGGAGAAAGACATTAGAAACCTTATCAGTTTGACTTATGAATATTAATTAGGTGATGTAACATTCACCCAGGATGTTGGAGCTGGGGAAACACTAACATCTGGTGACCCTGGTGCCCCAAGACAGTGGAATAAGGTGTCTTTAATGGACAACTGGCCCCTGACTAGAGGGAAGTAAAGTACTAACTGATTAACTAACTAAATAAAAATGTTAACACTGTTTTTGTGCACTGCTTTTAAGTTAGTAAAATATTTAGTAACACTCTATTTCAAGGTTTAGGATTAGGGTTAATAGGGTTAATAAACATATTAATGCCTTATTCTTATTCTTCTTATTATCATACTTTAGTATTAGTATTAGTTCAATAAAAATATATATTTTTTTTAAAATTATTGTTATTTGACCACTTGATTACTCTATTTAATTGAAAAAATGTATTTAAAAGTGTTGAATTCACTGTATAGGTTATTCAGAATTAATTAACATATCGGGAAAAGCAGACCTGTAATGTGATAGTATAGCAGATATACTATAAATATACAGTGCCCTCCACTAATTTTGACAGCCTTGGTAAATATGAGCAAAGGCAGCTGTGAAAACAAATCTGCATTGCTTAACCTTTTGATCTTTCAAAAAATTCACAAAATTCTAACCTTTCATTGAAGTAAACCAATTGAAATTTGGGGAAACTCACATTATGAAATAAATGTTTTTCTCTAATGCATGTTGGCCACAATTATTGGCACCCCTATACATTTTTATGAGTAAAATATTTCTGAAGTATTCCTATTCATATTCACATTTTTTTTAGCACACCAGGTTGACTAGGGGCATGAAATTGTCCAGCCATGATTTGCTGTTCCACAGGATTATAAATATGAGGAATACAAAGGCCAAATTCCCTTAATCATCTATCAAGTCGTCACCTTTATTTATTTAGCGCTTTTAACAATACAAATTGTGTCAAAGCAACTTCACAATATCAAAATAGGAAAATAGTGTGTCAATAATGTAAAATGACAAGATTAAACATTACATTTTCAGTTAAAGGCATTTCATTATTGAATTCAATTATGTCATCGTCCAGCTCAGTTCAGTTTAAATAGTATCTGTGCAATCAAATCGACGATATCGATGGAAATGAAGTGTCCCCAACTAAGTAAGCCAGAGGCGACAGCGGCAAGGAACCAAAACTGAATGGAGAAAAAACCTTGGGAGAAACAAGGCTCAGTTGTGGGGGGGAGAACTGGCCAGACGAAACCAGCAGTTTGTTCCAACTGCAGCAAAGTCAGATTATGTAGAGGACTCATTTGGTTCCCATGGTCTTGTCCCGATGGCTGTCTAATTGACGAGGTCCTCACTGGGGATCTGTCTCTGGGGCTAATCTAGGTGTCCTGGTCTCCGTTGACGTTCAGGGCGGTAGAGGTCGTCTCTAGGTGCTGATCCACCATCTGATCTGGATACGGACTGGATCGGGTAGCTAATATTACAGACTAATATTAGCATAGATGCCATTCCTCTTACGATGTAACAAGTACATGGGGTGTTATGGGAAGTGTTCCCAGTTCCGGTTGACCTAATTAATGCAGCCTAACAAACCTTTAACGAATTTGAATATTAGAAGCGTATTAGTGTGTTATGTGTATGCCAGGTTAACTGTCACAAGGAGTAAAATCAAAGAATATAGTTCTGATGTGCAGAACAAGATTGTTGAGCTTAACAAAATAGAAAGTGACTGTAAGAAAAGAGCTAGAGCATTGAAAACCCCCATTTCCACCATCAGGGTAATCAGTTCCAATCAACCAAAGACGTTACAAATCTGCCTGGAAGAGGACATGTGTCTGTATCGTCCTAATGCTGACTCTCCAAAGATCACAGCTGGAGAATTGCAGAGATTAGTTGTCTTAGGGTCAGAAGGCCTAAAAAAAAAAATATCAAACAGCCTCTACATCCCCACATGTTGTTCTAGAGGGTTTCAAGAAAAAATCTCCTTGCTCATCCAAAAACAAACTCCAGCATATTCAGTTGTGAGACACAATTGTACAAACCGAATTCCGGAAATGTTGGGACATTTTTTAAATTTGAATAAAATGAAAAGTAAAAGACTTTCAAATCACATGAGCCAATATTTTATTCACAATAGAACACAGAGAACATAACAAATGTTTAAACAGAGAAATTTAACACTTTTATCCACTAAATGAGCTCATTTTAAATTTGATGCCTGCTACAGGTATTGTGGAATACTTTAAAAACAATGTTCCTCAACGTCAAATTGCAAAGGCTTTGCAAATCTCACCATCTACAGTGCATAACATCATCAAACGATTCAGAGAAACTGGAGAAATCTCTGTGCGTAAGGGACAAGGCCGAAGACCTTTGTTGGATGCCTGTGGTCTTTGGACCCTCAGACGACACTGCATCACTCATCGGCATGATTCTGTCATTGGCATTACTAAATGGCAGTGGTGGAAAGAGTACTGAAAATTTTTACTTAAGTACAAGTACTGTTACATTGCTGAAATAATACTCAATTACAAGTAAAAGTACTGGTGTAAAAACAGTACTCAAGTAAAAGTACAAATTACTCTTCTCAAAAACTACTCAGAGTACTAGTTACTAGTTACTTTTTGGCCGGCGATATGAATGATTTTCGTATTCATTCATATCAAAGATCTATGTGGATAATAGCTACTTTGAACAAAACCCACTTTTAACTTATTAGCAAAGTACGTGAATTAGTGGTCATGATACAGTTATTTCTAACTTCAATACCGTGAAAAATATCAATAGTAAGGTCCCCATGAACCGGAAGTTGCAACTGACTTCAGTGTTGTGTTTTGTATATGCTTAGCTTAAATATGTAGTATTAAATAGTGCTCATAAATGGCTGTTGAGATAGCATTCTCAAGTGAAATGAGTAGAGGCTCGGACCCGGAAACAGCAGTCCTTACGTCATACTTAACAAGAGGATTCTCCCCAAGCCTTCAAACTGACGTCATCAGAGCGAGACGCCATTCCCGAGCAGAAGCAAATTTTCAGTTTTTGATTAAAGATTACGACGGCAGACTTTTTTTTTTTTTTCAGTGTATTGACTTGCTCAGTTTAATTGTTCACCACAAGACTAGTAATGTGCAGTAAAAAAGTAAGTAGGGTCATTTTTTGATTTCATGACGACTTTAATCATTTTCAATACCTTTGGCAAAACTATACTGTATACTGCCATAGGTATTTTAACAGCATATTTTTTTTGTTCATCCATTTTTTTCAAGGCAATTATTATGTCAAGCTTTGAGTGGTTTAATCCAAGTCTTCTAAAAAGACATGTTCACTTTACATGATGAACATTTTCAAATAGATACACATATAAACAGTGATCAATTACCATTACAAAAATCTCAATCTTAAACATTTGCTCATTCTGTGTATTTGTGTCTTTAAAATAGGGTAACTTTGTTGCAAATGCAAGCTTGATTTCAAATTTGATTTCAAACTTAATTGAATTTACAGAAAAAAAGGCAAATACACAGTCAGTAATAAAATTATAAAACAAATGACCGCAATTCAGTTGAGGTATTCAAAATATGACAAGACTAAATTTTTATAGGCAGTGTTTTAAGAGCCATATATGTTATTTATTTAGATAAATGGAACATCAGATGGCTTTGACCTGTAATGTCTGTACAATGATGCAGTTACACAGACTATATTTATATGTACAAATCATACAAATATCCCATTCCAAAACATTTCTAGCATAAACTTACATTGTAAAGAAATTAAAGATCCATCTTTGATTGTTGAAAGACTTTCTGGTACATTTCACTTACAGCAAATGAAAATTCCAGTAGCATTTCCATCGGTCAGGCGTGGATCTATTCTGAATGATAACCTTTCACAAAGTTTAATCCAGGAGCAAAGATAAATCATTTCTACTTTAAAAGCACGGAGAGATCGTGATTGCACACAGTCTGCGCACAAGCAATATCGGAGTGAGAGGACAAGCAGTTCATGTGTATAAATTAGGCCTATTTGAGAGCTCGCATCCAGTTTTCTGAGATTACATGACTGTGTTCTCATGTTACAATAAAGCGCTCGCCACATTTGCGTGGAAATGATTACAATTATCCGGAATATCTGCAATCCCGCGCGCGGACATTCAGACTCTGTATTGACTGGAGACGGATGCGCGTCAAACTCACTGTCGGAGAGGAAAGAGAGGCAGCGTGTATCAGTGTATAGACGGTAGATACTGTGGAGAATGAGTAATGGAACCGTATCAGATATTTCAGTATCGGTATCAAAATATAGATATTTAGGATAACACTACCATGTCCTTTGTTTCTCCAAACTTTGACTCCATAGTTACGCTGAGCTCCCTCACTGTCCGATCAGATCTTCAAAACCTGCTTCTTCTGCAGCAGCGGCTTTTCCCACGGTTCAGATATAAGGGCTTTTATTGGTCCGTTTACGATCGGATATTTATATTGGCTACTGAAATGCCATCAAAGGTTTGAATATCAATTCAAATTGTGGACGTACTCAGTAACGAATTATGATTTAAAATTAACGAAGTAGATTATTTTGCTAAATTTGTACTTAAGTACAAGTAAAAGTACAGCTTTAAAAATATACTCAAAAAAGTACAAGTACCCGAAAAAACTACTTAATTACAGTAACGTGAGTAGTTGTAATTTGTTACCTCTACCACTGCTAAATGGGCCCTGGAATACTTCCAGAAACCACTGTCGGTAAACACATTCCGCCGTGCCATCTGCAGATGCCAACTAAATATCTATCATGCAAAAAGGAAGCCATATGTGAACATGGTCCAGAAGCGCCGTCGTGTCCTGTGGGCCAAGGCTCATTTAAAATGGACTGTTTCAAAGTGGAAAAGTTTTCTATAGTCAGACGAGTTCCAAATTTGACATTCCTGTTGGAAATCACGGACGCCATGTCCTCCGGACTAAAGAGGAGGGAGACCTTCCAGTGTGTCATGGCATGGGGTGCATAAGTGCATACGGTATGGACAGCTTGCATGTTTTGGAAGACACTATGAATGCTGAAAGGTATATAAAGGTTTTAGAGCAACATATGCTCTCCTCCAGAAGACGTGTATTTCAGCAGGACAATGCAAAACCACATACTGAAGCTATTACAACAGCATGGCTTCGTAGTAGAAGAGTCTGGGTGCTGAATTGGCCTGCCTGCAGTCCAGATCTTTCACCTATAGAGAACATTTGGTGCATCATTAAACGAAAAATACGTCAAAGATGACCACAAACTCGTCAGCAGATGGAAACCTATATCAGGCAAGAATGGGAGCAAATTCCAACACAAAAACTCCAGAAACTCATAACCTCGATGCCCAGACGTCTTCAAACTGTTTTGAAAAGAAGAAGAGATGCTACACCATGGTAAACATGCCCCCGTCCCAACTATTTTGAGACCTGTAGAAGGCATCGAATTTAAAAATGAGCTCATTTTGTGCATTAAATTATAAAATTTCTCAGTTTAAACATTTGTCATTTTATTTATGTTATATTGTGAATAAAATATTGGATCATGTGATTCGAAAGTCTTTTAGTTTTCATTTTATTCAAATTTAAAAAACGTCCCAACATTTCTGGAATCAGGTTGTAACTTCAAACGGGATTGGTTCCTATGGTCAGGTGAAACTAAAAAAAAAAAAAAGAGCTTTTTGGCAGTAAACCCACCAGATGGGTTTGGTGCAAACAAGGAAAAAATTACCCCATGCTCATGGTTAAATATACTTCTGGATGTTTAAATTTGTGGGCCTATTTTTCTGCCAGAGGTCCTGGACATCTTGTTCAGATACATGGCATCATGGATTCTATCAAATACTAACAGATAAAAAATATAAACCTGACTGCCTCTGTTAGAAATCTTATAATAGGCCGTGGTTGGATCTTCCACCAGGACAATGATCCAAAACAAACATCAACATCAACACAAAAATGTGTCACTGAGAACGAAATTAAGCTTCCCAGTTCCCTGACCTGAACCCTATAGAAAACGAGTGGGGTGAACTGAATAGAAGAAGCAACAACATGGAGCTGTGACTCTGAAGGATCTGGAGAGATTCTGTATGAAGGAATGGTCTCTGATCTCTTGTCAGGTGTTCTCCAAACTCATCAGGCATTATAGGAGAAAACGTCTCAGGTTACGTAAATGTAACCATGGTTCCCTGAGTAGGGAATGAGACACTGTGTCCTCGCTTTGGGGAATGCCGTCAGCGTGACCTGTGTCTGAAGCATACATACAAAAACTACAACATGTTGGCCGGCGACAGCCTATGACGTCACTACCGGCATGACTATAGTATAAAGGGGCACCGGGAGAATATGTCATCCACTTCTTCATCTGAAGCTTGCATCGAATCATGGCACAAAGCCTAGAGGACGCAGTGTCTCGTACCCTACTCAGGGAACCATGGTTACATATGTAACCTGAGACGTTCCCTTTCAAAAGGAATTTCGAACTGCGTCCTCTAGGGGTCGCTTTTGGGAACGGAATACCCACACCACCATGCTGAGGGGAGTGCATGCCAGCACAAAGGTGGGCACTAAGTACCAACCCTACTAAGCTAAGGGAGTTGCCCCTGGGACGGTTGATGGCTGTCAGTGACATTATCCCCTTCGGCCAAAGGCCTGAGCTGCATACCCCAAAAAATGTAATTGTTAGGGGCCGGGTCTCCCGGACCCAGGGTAGAGCTTGAAGACTTGGAATCAGAAGACGATATTCCTTTAAGGGGATACGGCCAAATGCCTAGGATAGTAACAAGGTATTGGCCTGTCACCCAGGGGCTACTGCTTGCTCTGCATGAGCTCACTGAGGGAACTGTCTCAACAGACCCTTGGTAGCAACACCCTGTTCAAGTCAGTATCATTGGAATACATGGGTAGAGTGGGGCCCAAGGTGAAACTGGGGCCTGACCAACTCAAAGAAAGGGCACGAAGCCGAAGTGCCTAACCCCTACCATACAGTATTTTAGAAAGAATGCAAAATGCTTGATGTGCGTCCTTACCACACCGTGGATTTCAGAAATTGCACAGAGACTTAGCGTGCGCACTTACCATAACATGGATTTTTTTTGAAACACCGTTACTAAGGGGTCATAGAGGCTGTTACTGGAAAAGCCTAGAGACACTATGTGACTGTGGCAGTCTGAGGGAGCAGTCCGTAGCATACACAGAGCGCCCATAGATGGAAATGGAATGTCTCATAGAACTATCCATCATATGAGGGGTCACCAACTCATCATCATGGTCACAAGCCTGGTCTGGCTAGCAGTAACTTACATAGCTGAAGGAGCATAGCACACAGCTCTCAGCTGAGAGGGGGAAACAAATGCTCGACATACAGCGTGCTTGTAGATGACTCTGAAGGGTAAGCGTACTGCAAGTTTAACCATTAACGTAGCGTATCTGGAGGGCAGAGGAAGGGGCCTAAGACCCTGTTGTTGCTGGTTCAAGGAGCTCTGGGAAGTGAAGAACTCAGTCCTCAATGTGAGAGGGGAACTCAGAACCCTCAGAGGGGGGTAGCGTGCTCATAGGTGAACCTTCTGGAAAGAGGGGAGCACTGCTAAAGCCCACCATGAGAACAGCCCAAGGGGAGTGGCTTTAGGAAGGGCCCAACCCCTTACGAGGCTACTCAGTAGAACTCATGGAGTGGGGAATTCAACTCCACCAGAGGGCAGGGAATTCGTATGCTCGGAAGGGAGCAGCATGCTCATAGATGACCCTCTACAGTGAGGGGAGTGATGCTAGCTTGACAAAGACAGCTCACCAGGGGGGCAGGAGAAGGCCAAACAACCTGGCATAGCTGTTGACCAGAGCTCCAGAGAGCAGAGGCCCAACACTCGAATCGGAGAGGGACTCGGACGCTCATCTTAGGCATGACGTGCTCGTAGGTGACACTCTAAGTGAGGGAAGCAGTACTAAGCCCATACAGAGAAAAGAGCAACTCAACAGAGAGGCAGAAAGAGGCCTAACAAGCTGAGGTCACTTCTAAATAGAGCTCCAAGGCGTAGAGGACCCAGTAGGAGGGGCACCTCAGGTGCCTGGCTGAGGGCAACGCTCAAGCCAACCCTCACGGTGAGGAGAGTATTGCTAGGATCAGCCCACTCGGACAACTCATCACGGAGACAGTAAGCGGCCAGTTGTCTGATGATGCTGTCACGGAACTCAATACACTCAACAGAAGTGAGTGTTCAGTGGCCCAGGGGCAGGTTCCTAACTCCCGAGTAGAGAGGAGGAAGACCTGATCTGCCCAGGCGTGGCAAGCTCATAACAGACCCTCCCGCAGCGAGGGGAGCACTGCCACACCCTGAAATGAACTGACCGAAAGGGGGCTCTCGGAAATGGGATCCAACTTAAAGGGGGATCAGACATTTCAGTAGACATGAGTCTAACGACTCAGAATGGCTGCATAGCGAGCAGCGGGGCCCCCGGCCCTCGGGCTGAGGTAGGTCACCGGGATCGAAAAAAGGTCTCAAGGCTAACCCTCATAGAGAGGGGAGCAATATCTAGCTTCACCAGAAGAAGGCGCTAGATAAATGGCCACATGGTCACATGATCCAGAAGGCATGAGGCTGGGAGCAGGGCTATCATCCTAATCTGGATCCAGCACCGATAGCAAAAGGGGGGGTGCTCGCCGAGGACCTACCCTAAACAAGGTAGAAACATGACAGACAGGTCCCGGAAACAGTTCAAAGAATGGCTAGCAAAAGAAAAAACACACCCACCAGCGAACAGTTTATGAAATGGGTCGTACTCACCCACCATGGTTTCCGCGCATGCGAATTCCCGGAGGCGAAGTCCGAAGAAGCCTCGGGTCCGGACCATCAGTAAGGTAGTTTCTATGAGACATAGAACCTGACCAAAAACATCATAGGTCCAGCATGAGATACTGAAATGCGAGCACAGGAGGTTCCCACCTAACCTCGGCTTCTTCCTCGAAAAGAGAGACAGACGAGAGCGGAGCTTTTTCATTGAAAAACACTCGCAATTGCCCCCTCGAGGACATCACATGCGTGCTCTTCGCCCAAACAAAAGATGCAAAGATTGTGCGTGTCATCAGGTGTCAAATAGCGAGGACACGGATCCACACACCTCTTAAACATCTTGCTAGTGTTCGCCATGATAAGAGTAGGAAAATTGTTCTTACCACCAGAATGCACACTTCAAAGAAACCAGTCACTGAAGACGAAGAAGAGGATGATGTATTCTCCTGGCGCTCCTTTATACTATGGTCGCGCCGGTAGTGACGTCATAGGCTGTCGCCGGCCAACATGTTGTGGTTTTTGTATGTATGCTTCAGACACGGGTCATGCTGACGGCGTTCCCCAAAGCGACCCCTAGAGGACGCAGTTCGAAGTTCCCTCAAAAGGGAACTCAGAGCTGTTATCTTGGAAAAAGGATGTAATTGGTTGCCAATAACTGTGGCCAACATGAATTAGAGAAAAACATTTATTTCATTTTCCCTACACTTTCCATTGTTTAGTTCAATAAGTTAGAATTTTGTGAATAGTTTGAATCAAAGATGAAAAGCCACAGCCACCGTATTTACCAATGGTACCAATATTAGTGGAGGGCACTGTATATCTTTTCAGTGTCTATATCCTCCAGGCTGTAAATCGGCGTAGTATATAGTATATAGTGAAAACTCTAAAGTGAATGACAGGGACACCTCAAACACTAAGGAGGACTGTGTCCAAACAACACAGAACTACTGCTGCAATGTGACAGCAAACCTCAATATTTACCTTGAAAACGCTTTTTCCACAAAAAACGACAGTGGAGAACTTCACAAAGCCAACATCTATGAAAGAGCTGCAATTGCTAAAACTTTAATCATAGACATCAATGCTACAATATGAGCAATATGGTGTCATGACCATAAAACCTGCACAGTTGGAGCACAGAGAAGAACTTCAACATCTGACCTGCACTATTTGGATGGACAAACATGACAGAAAGACAGATATATATAAATAGATACAAATATAAAAATGGAGAATTACAGCAAATGTTACTGTACCAATACATCATTCATGATTTTAATTGCTTGTAATGAACTTGAGTTCAATTAGAAGGAGTAAAATCAATATATGGTGATCAAGAGCGAGCTGCACACAGAGGAAGTGAATGTGGAAGTGATCAGGCAGGCCACCGCTGGACATTAATGGGGATGCATGCTGCTTCTCTCCTGCAGGTTGATTGTGTATTGAGCGATTAACCTCTGCTAGTCAAAGCTTAAGCTGATTGCTAATTAGCTCATGTCTGCACAAAGGAAATGCATTTCCTGGCAATGTATGATATACTCGGATATATCCGTATTAAATGGCTTTGTCTTAGAGATGTATTAAGTGAGAAAAGAAGTCTGGCTTCAAGACAAACCCTTACTGCTGAGTCAGGGATTTCCTATGAAAGGGGAAAAAAAAGAAGAAGAAAGAGAGAGAAAATGACTACAACAGACAGAGAGACGCTGGTAGATAGATAGATAGATAGATGGAATGAGAATGAAAGGTAATTAAAAAAATGAAAACACTTTGTAGAGCACCAACTCTCTGTACAGTGATCAGTATTGACATTACCATTAGGCCCATCTCCATAATGAGCCTTAGGATGAAGATCCTTAGATGCACATTACACAAACTTTTAAAGAAGTATCACAGTCTAAGTACATGAACATACTTTTTATTCCCTCGCCATTTTCTTTATGGTGTTACCTGAGCTCTTGCATATAAAAACATTATGCTCAGTTTTGTCCTATTTATTCATTTTTTGCAAAATGTTCTCTTCTATGATGACTGTGTTTTTAATTTCTGTATCAATATTCATTTTAATATATAATTTTAAACATTTTAGGGTGATACAACTGTCCTAATACCATGAAGAAAAGTCTAAATAAAATTGTAGAGATGAAAGTACTTTATTTAGTATAATCAGTTATTGTAATATCTTTAAAAAAGGTTTAACAACATTGCTTCACTGCTTGTTATTTTTTTGGTAAAACATTTGCCACATACAAGTCATATTGCCAACCAACATGCATACACATTAAGAAGAAAACAAAAACAAAAAATAACATGACATTTGTCATAGTGAAAACTTCTGTAGACCCTTTAGACTGGTTGCCAAAGTCACCAAATCTCTTAAAATATGAAATAGTTTGTCCTCTTTATGACAAGGCAAGGTCAGTTCAGGTTGTAAAATGTCATCCAGTGCAACTGAATGAAGACTGATGAAATTTCTAAATTAATAAATCATCATATTTATAAAAACAAATCATTGAAAAAAAGTTTATATTTATAAACTTATACTTATGTACATAAAATAATTATGTGTATACTTCATTTAAGGTGAAAGAAAAATGTGTTATAATTTTTTTTTTTACTTCATGTATACACCACACTACATTTTTAGTGTGATTAAAATATTTTATTTATTTATATATTTATTTTCTTGAAAATGGTATCAACATTTTTCAAAACCATAGTAAAACAGGCTTGAATACAAAAGGTGCATTTCTAAGAACTTAGAAGAAGGCACATGAGTTTTAAACAAGATTTTTCCTTTTTTTAATCATTATGCACAGCAAAAAAAAAAAACGTGTAAAAAAAAAATCCATAAAAATAAGTCACAGTTTGCTGTATTATTATTATTATTGTCTGTATTTGTTTATTTTTATTTTTATTACAGGAGTTTTACCTGTATTTTGAATTTTGCACGTCATTGTGTTGTGTTTTAGGGCTGACAGAAATGTCATTAAATTACTGGATAATGTCCTGGCAGAAAATTACCAGTGCATTTTTTTTTTTATAACTGTGTGCATTGTTGCAAAACTCCCAAAACCTATCTATACACACAATTCACTGCAGTTCCCAGCTGAAATGAATGCTAGAGGCAGTAAAACACCACCGATTTAGTCCTTTTCACATAGATTCTAATTACGGGGGCAGAATATCTATTAATAAAATATATTTTTGCACCTTTATCTGTTTAAGATAAAACTCAATGTGCATTGAAAGTGTCGCAAAACACGCAAGAAGCGACATATTATTTTGCAGAAATGCCACCATATGCACACAATTCCAATGAACATGGGTTACTCTAACAGTATGTCAACCCCAGCTAACCTCTAATAACACAAGAAGTCTTCAGTTATTCTAGCAGTTGTTCAACTGCAAATATTGCAGCGAAGTGTGATATTTTCATATCAAAGTATTGAACTGTCCCAAAGGGCTGCCGTGTTGGAAAGTGCTTACGGTGGGTCTCAGACATGCTCAAATCTGTAGCGACTGACTGAAAGTCCACTCCACCTGCATGCACTGCATTTGCTGAGAAAGCAAGGTGAAATTCTCAGATGACCATAGTGTGGATCAAAGAAAAACAGCAGACCTTGAAACTCACAGGCCCTTGGCTGAGGAAGTCATCCGTGCATTGTAATCTATTTCAGCACCAACTGAAAACCTGTGGGATTGAGCCACTCAAAACTGCCTATGAACATAGAAAAACACCAAGAGTTAAAAGAAAGACAACTTTATTTGAATTATTATCTGGAAATAACCACATCTAGCACTGTCAGTGTGCAGATCTTCATGACACTGTGGTCCTATCAGTTGCAAAACAGGCCAGAATGTGCAGAGGGGATGGAAAAGATCATGGTACCCATCTGCCTCAGTCGATTCAACATATGACAACCAGCAAACTTGAGCCAGTATAGTCATATGAGACTTCTGCATTATGTTTCATATGGGCACATCACATACAAACATACAGATTGCAATGTAAACAACGTTAATTTCAGATCAAACACTTGCATATACAGCAAAAAAACGTTCTGATGTGCAAAGAAACTATTCAGTTTCAGCTAAAATGATCAGGGTAATTGTGTGCTGGTTTTAATTTAAAGCACTCTGTCAGTATATATAGCACAAAAGAACAGTAAGTAAAAATAGCAGGCATCTTGCATTCATTAAGCGTGTTTGTACTGCAGTGCAAGTACGTCTTTTAAGTGTAAGTCCCATAACTCACTCGTCTAAATTACAGCTGAAAAAACAAGTAATTATTATTCGCACTTGAAAAGTATACAAGCGGTTTTGAAACATTGTGCATTTTTCTATTTGCCGAGCTTGAGAAAAACAAATGTTTTGTTTAGTGTTTGCATGCATTTCTGTCTTTAGAAAAAAACATTCTCTCATTACACAGACCGCTTGGTGGAGTCTCTGGCAGACAGACGCCACAGCAGCCTCTGACATCTTTGGCACCTTCTTCATAATGGGGGCAAAACATCCCCTACGTCTTTTTCTCTCTCGCTGTTTTTTTTTTTTTTTTCACATGGCATCACAACATGAACATTCTTACTGAAATTTTCCACGGAACAGTTTGAAATGCTGCCACTAGACTACAGGTCAACACATGATGCTGTTTGTGTGAATGCAAGTTTTTTTTATTTATTTTTTTTACTCTCCTTCTTTAAACTTGTTCTGCTTTAGGGCCGAGATTTTTACATGAAGTGGAGACTGAATACAGTACCAAAAATATTGAATTTACAAAAGTAATCAAAAATGTCAAGAAATATTACTAGAACTTTAAATAAAGTCCTAAATAAATACTGTATATGGAGACTCTTGAAAAAAGTGTCCTTAATTGTGTATAAAAGTGTACTGAATATTTTCTTGAAGTGTATTTCAAATCTTAAGGAGATTTATATTTTCAAAATCTGTACTTCCATATAATACATTATTTCAATAAAATGTCACTTAAGTGTATTTAAAGAGAGTTTCATGACTTTGTTTTTTAGTACTATTTGTTTGAGTTAATATTTTTTACATGTACTAAATTGCAACTTCATCGATACAAATGTGTAAATACAAATGTATTTAATACTTGGCATACAAGTTTCAATAGAAATTACATTAAAGCAAATTTGGCAGTTCAAAATTCTTTAAACATTTTTTCAAAGACAATACAAGTAATTATGAAAGTTCACTGTATGTACACAAATGCAAATTTATGGTAAAGTGTACTTTTTCACAAGTTACATTTGAATTTAGCACTGCTTTTAAATGGATAGTTCACTCAAAAATGAAAATTACCCTATAATTTACTCACCCTCAAGCCATCCTAAGCATACAATCTTTTTTTTTTTTTTTGGATTATTATTATTTAGACGAATCTAATCGGAGTCATATTTAAAAATGTCCTGGCTCTTCCAAGCATTATAATGGCAGTGGGTGGGTGTTATTTTTCAATAGTCCAAAAGAAGTCGCATCCATCCATAATAATAATAATAATAATAATAATAATAAAGTGCCTCACATGGCTCCAGGGGGTGAATAAAGGTCTCCTGTAGCAAATCGATGCGTTTTTGTAAGAAAAAAATATCCATATTTAAAACTTTACAAACAGTAATCTCTAGCTTCCACTAACATCTAATGTATCCCCCTAACGTATTCGTCTGACTGAAGATAAAACATACACACCTAAAAGGCTTGAGGGTGAGTAATTCATGGGGTAATTTTCATTTTTGGGTGAACTATCCCTTTAAGCCTTGATCATGATCATTAGCAAATCCACCAATTTAGCCATTTCATAGACGCTAAGAGCTTTGTTAGTTAATACAGCTGTTGCCTAGACTAACTGCAATTTTCCAAAGGATCTTCATTTACCTTAAAGGAATGCTCATGGGGAAAAAAAGACAGAATGATTATTAAATGCCATTTGCTTGCCTGAAAACATAAACAAAGAGAAACAAGGGAGGGATTAAAGTCAATACCTATTCAAAATTCAGACCAAAATCCTGTAGCTAAATAAAAAATTGATTTAATGCCTAGATTGTGCAAAGCAAGATGGGTTCATATTAAGAAATTGTTAAGCTCTTTTACCTTTAGAGAAAGTATTTGGAGCCTGGAGATGTGATTTACCACTAGCGTTCATGTCTTAACTGGAAATTGTAAATCAATCATATCTCTAGAGGTGAGGTGACCTATTTTTCACACTTGTATAATGAATCATCAACACGTTGTAGCTGAAAATATGACTTTATCTCATCTTTTTTTCACCTTGCTTTTATGCTTTCATGTGATCATCTACATACTATAGCAAACACTAGGCTGTCAGGACTGAGATATTTTGCGGCCTCCTGCCTGTTCTCTGGCTGGAATATTGTAGGATTGAGTTTCAGTGACTAGTCCTTCCCTTTGTCATATTGACCCCATTGAGCCTGTTACTCTTGCCTAACCAACAACCCAGGGGAAACCATTATTTCTCAGAAGTCACTCATTAACAGATAATGAGATTTAATTTTCAGTTATGCATTATCTTTGCCTTAGATGATACTTGATATATTGCAACTGCACATTTATTTATTTTAATTGTAACTTTATTATTTATTTTATTTTTTTACAATATTTTCCACAGTTCCAGTTCCACAACTGAGATGTGTTTTTAAAGATATTTCATTAGCGATTTTATGGTTACTGAATAAAAATTACATTCATCCATTAAACACTGTATATAATTTAAGAGGTCATAGAATATGGTTGAATTTTGACCTTTATGGGGTCTTCACTTTAAAATGCATATTTAGGGGCCGGTCAATAAAAGATATACAAAGTGCCTTCAGGCACTGCTTGCAAATAAGATTCCCTTCTTTCCTATAATGGCCCACAGGGTCTATTTTTGTTATTCAATAAAAAGACTCTATGAGTGACTTGTTTTTATGGGTAATTGCTTGTTTGACATTGTATTTTACAATTCTTTCCCTGTCCGAAACCACCCTCTTTGCCCTTGGACTAAATTCTGGATGTGAGCCCAATAAATATTGATTTTTACTGAGGTGTGTGACAAACTATCGATTTCTCATGCGTTGGCCAATAAAGGCCATTAAGGTAAACAGTAATCAGCAAAACTTGCCAAAAAAAGTGCCAGCTGATCTTTTCATACCATTATTTGTTCTCTTCTTTTTTGCTTGCTGGTTAAACGGAAAGCCAATGTGAGTTCACTCAGAGGATTGTGGCATTGGAAGAGCCTCTTACACACATTTTAGTGACCTATTAAGAGTCTTATGGAGCCTGTCCACATGCCCGTAATCTCAGATATCCTCTTAAAAATGGAATTGATTGAATGAATTGATCTTTCCAGAAGCTGGAAGACACAGTCGTGTAATTATCTCATATAAATCTCCGTCATCTCCACAGAAGTGCAGATAGCTGATGAAGTTGAGGTAACATTCAGAGTAACGTTTTTGGGTGACCTAAAATTGCATTTCTATTATTCAGAACTAAAAGAAAATGTCTAACATTTGCAGACAGTTTGTAACTGTGCGATGCCTGGGGCTTTGAAAGGGCAATTCAGGGTCAACAGTGTCTACTAAGTCAAATTGTTAAAACACAGATTCAGTTCAATTTGCTCACCCTACATTTCCACGGTTCATGACAGGCCACCCTGTGAGCTGAAGGCAATGATTCATTTCCCAGAATTCCTTTAGGTTACCTTGTGGTTTGTGCCATACGTGATCAAAGATGTTAACCCCTTCTGTACATGGCATTGCCACTTTATCTGCCTTTGTAAATTGTTTCTTATTTGTGGGGCTTGCTAAGGGGCTATCATATATAGACATAAACGATCCAACTTATGATCTTCACCTGGTGTACAATTAAACAGAGAGAGAGAGAGAGAGAGAGAGAGAGAGAGAGATAAAACACATAGAAAGTCCATTGTAGAGGCTTGGGAATAGATTCTTTTGACTTGGACCTAAAGCAACCACTAAAACAGTTTAGCAACCATATAGTAACATGCAAACAAATACAGAACACATTTGCAATTGTACAGCAATATACAAACATTGTAACCAGTGGCGTAGCAAGTCAGCTCCGGGCACCATATGCAAAAAATGTATACAATTGTTCAAGCGGTATGTGAATAAATGATATTTTCCTCTTTTATATTTGCAGCACGAAATAAACATGAATGAATGCATATTGAAAAAAAAAAAAATAAATCTGAACAATTTAATACAAAGGAATGTCTCATGAAATCGATCAGTTTAAGACTTTCAAAAACATCTATAAGCCTATGTTTTATTACTGTTTTTCGTATTAAGAATGACAGTTGGATGCCACAGACTTTTTTTTTTTTTTTTTGGAGTGTAATTTTCACATTAACTTCATGCAATGTAACGTGATTTTATTATCGTAATTTTTACTTTATTCTTAAAATAGTATGACGTTAATATTATTTAGTTAGTTATTTTTCAGCATGACACTAAAATGCCGCTGTAGGGTATTTGTACTGCATGCAAACACAATCTTGGCACAGCGGCCCAAAAAAACAGTAAACATAAAACAGTATGAAGCTGATGATCCTGACTCCCCATATCTACTCATTGGACGTGCCTTTAGTGAGAAATGCATCTTTATGGATTACATAGGCTAATGAAAGAGTTTTAAATTTTAGATTTGAATTATTTCATTGTAAAGTAGTAATTTATAGCATTCCATAAATATATTCATCATGTCAGTGAGGCAAGTATTTGCTGAGTTTCGGTTCAGTTTTTGTGAAGTGTTCCTGCTCAAGATCAAGACCACCCTTGTTTGTTTTCTTTATTTTACAAAAGCAAAATGTTTTGATTATATTGTGAGTGCAGACAAATAAAACTATTTGCAGCTTCGAATGATGTATACTCTTAACTTTATGAGGAAAAATTACAGCGTATTTTAATTTTCCTCTCTTATTAAGAAAAATAAAAATGCAAGTGAGCTCGCTAGCGCCTCCATGTCCTTCAAAGCACACTTCAGCTTCCACTTTTAGCACAAACAATTTGATATTTAATCACACATTTATCTTAAATTTTAAAATTTATATTGTGAAATGCATGACGTTTTTTATGTCTCAAATTGTGTTTATTTGAGAAGGCTAAACTGATCAAACATATGCTCGACTCACTCTCTGGCGGTGGTGCTTGGTATTTAAAAAAAAAATAAAAACTTGAATTTAACAAACATAAAATGTTCCAATCATGTTAACTTAATAACGAAAAGGAACAAAATATAACCACTTTGCCATTAAAAAACAAAATTAAACTTTTTTAATGGATGCAACAGCAGCTGTGTAAAGGGGAAGAGAGAGAGAGAGAAAAAAGACACAGGCTCGGGTCGGACTCGGGTGGAGAATTCTGATAAGCTGTCAGACAAGGGCAGAGCCTGTGCAGGGCTCTATATTTGTTCCCTTGTTTCAATTAAAAGTTCCCCCTCGGCTTGGCAGGCCCCAAATCTGCCCGGGCCCATATGCACCTGCATACCCAGACGCTACGCCCCTGACTGTAACATTATGGTGATAGACATCTAGTTCTTGTCACACACATATTTTTAACTGCAGCAAATTTAGTGTTATTTATTGTATTGTCCAGGCCAGTGTTGGTGTCACAGACATGTCTGTTCCTCCTATCACAACACACTCACGCACCTGATGTCACCTGAGCCTTGATTGAGCACACCTGCACGTCATTCAGACCTCATCACCACCCCTACTTAAACGCACACCTCACAGCACTCCAGGGTTCGGTCTTGTTTGTCTACGTTTATTTGTAATGTTCATACGAAGTGGACTCCTTATACTGTCACGACTTACCTGCTACTAACCTCCTTGTGTACTTCCCTCCAGTGACGTATCTTCTGTGTACCCCAGTCTGTCTGCTCCAGTGATCTGTTCCTGAAGTCTGCTATTCCACATGTGTGAGGTGTGTGTCCTGCCAATAGTTCCTGGTTTACCTGTCTCATCAAGGACATCATATCATTCCCTCATCGCACTCCAAACTGGTCCTGCCAAGCGTCTACTCACTGAATCAAGTCCGCTTTTCCCTTCTGCTTTGAAAATAAATGTCTGTTGTTGAATAAATCCTCTGAGTCTGATTCCCGTAATAGTTGGCATCAATTTTTTATTTTTTTTTTCTCTTACTGCTTTTAGCAAAGCACAGTTAGAAAAACTGGGCTGTACTATGTTAATGACAATACAGTCATATTAGTTGCACTAGTGTATGTAAAAACTTAAGTTTGCATGCTAAAAGCCATTTTAGAAATTATAAGTAATTGCATAACATCCTAACATGGTTATATTTTGAACTTTGTATTGAAAGCACAAATAAAAAGTTACACTCAAACATTATGTATATTCAACTGCGGCAGACTTTTAGCAGCAGCAAATTTAACAAGTACATTCTGTTGGCAAATAAGTTTCCAATGTGTCCAGTTCATTAAAGTCCTACCCCATTCTCAGGATTTCTCATCCTCCCTGTTTTTGTTTGTGTATTTGTGTTTATGTTTGGTGACCCTAAAACAGCTGTGCGCCTTGGATTACAGCCTGACCATTACTCAGCTGTGCCCTTGGATTAGGATTGGACATTACTCAGTACTGGAATTTACATGACAGTGAAACTCACAGGCGGCTTAAGAGCCAATACTGTTTACGCTGGGACAGAAAGTCAGATTCCCTCCCTCTGACAGATGGCCTCTTGACCAAAACGTGCAGTGTTTGGAATAAACTCAGGAGCAGTGGAGGTGTTTGACACTACAGAGCGAAACAGTGCCCACCCACTTTTTCAGCAGTCTTAGTTCCAGAAGTATTTTTCCAAAAAGGATTTCAGAAAAATAACCAGCTATGAGGTGAATCACAACATTATAAACTTTGATTTGAAACAAAAAATGAGTTGAAAATCAGACAAAAAGACAAACTTACTGTTTTCTTGATGGCTTAAATGAGAAAAAGACATACAATCCCAAAAGATGGAGATGTTGACATACTAAATAGTATATTTTACGGAGCCCTTTACAGGACATTGTGATGGGAAAAATTCGGGGTGAATGGAAAAAATTCAGGGTGGGAGGAAAAATAAAAATTCTAATGTTTTGCGTTCTCTCGCAAAACTTTTGCGTTCTCTCGCAAACCATTTGAGTTCGGACAAACGCTTCCTGTTTACTTTGCAGCCTGCAGTGGTTACAGCTCGTATGTTCACAATGGAGCGGTTCATAGAGTTTTTATTTTGAACTTTGACTCAAGTATAAAGAAATACAGTCAGACAGTGGTTAGTTCAAGGCACGGTTTTGGGACATTCTAAAACGCTTTAATGTGGCTTAATGTATTAAAACAGTGATATTAGGACCAAATTCGATAATAATAAATACTAATAAAATTGTTAGGTTTATATTAATAACCTTATTAATAATATTACTATTAATAAAGGAGAATAGCCCAGAATATGAATGCAACGGATTTGGTATTTTTAAATCACCGTTTTCATTATAGCCTACCTTAAGCGTTTTCTATGGGGAAAACCGTGCCTTGAACTAAGCACTGACTTATTAATTTATTTGAGTCCAAGTTCAAAATAAAACTCTATGAACCGCTCCATTGTGAACATACGAGCTGTAACCACTGCACGCTGCAAAGTAAACAGGAAGAGTTTGTCCGAACTCAAATGGTTTTGCGAGAGAACACAAAAGTTTTGCGAGGGAACGCAAAACATTTGAAAAAAATTTTTCCTCCCACCCTGAATTTTTTCCATTCACCCCGAATTTTTCCCACCACAATGTCCTGTAAAGGGCTCCGTAATATTTCACATTTATTGTAATATGTGGGCTAATGGCTTTAAAAAAAGCATATATCATTGATGAGCAACTTCATAGCTCACAGTAAGCCTGTCTTTAAATGCCTATAAGTTATCAATGAAAAAAATCAATTCCGAGAATCAATAAGGAGCAAATGTTTCGGGAACTTTCTGGAACCTGACTGTTGGATTCCACATGTGAGACAAGGATATTTTAAATATGAGAGACCTGCTGAAGATTTACATCAACAGGAGCTGAAAACAGCAAGCCGAGAGCTGCGGCCTGGTTTTAATTAAGAGGCTCTTGATTGTTAGATTTCAAGTTTGAAAGTCTGAGAGACGTCTTGATGGGCAGCAGCAGATTTAGCATTTAAAAGTAAACAGAGAGTGAAAAGGACCAGCTGCTAGTTAGAATTAGCCTTGCGATCAGCCTGCAAGTACTTAGCGAGAAACACACACACCTACACACACAGAGGGGAGGAAAATGTGTCCTGACCCCTCCTGACCCCAGATACAAAGCCTGTGAGGCCCTGAAGGCACAGAATTAATTGCTGCCCACAAACCCTTATACTTTACATGTCATGAAGAAACCTTACGCTGGTATACGATCCTGAGTGGAGGGCGAGAAATGGATTCATTTCAACATTGTAAATAAATCTGACACCAAGCTTTCAAACGTGAATCATATAAACAGGTGAATTTATAAATCTCTTCACCGATGTATAAAGAGAAACATTGTTCTCCGCCGTCGTTCCTAATGCGTTTACCTTGAAACCTCAGGATCAGAGTGCTACATTCATTGAACAGAAAATTATCCTCTTGTTGTGTACACATTTGGTATCGCACGCAAGAATCTAAGGAAAAACATTATCTCCGCTCTTCCTATTTCATTCCCATGAAATGGGAATGAAATCGCACACTTGTGTGATTGGGAGACTAAAGGGGAAAAAAAGGAGGATCTTATCTAGGAAATATCTGTTTTGTTTTCTAGTCACTAAATCACACCGTGTTCCATTAGATAAGGAGGTAAAGGATTCGAGCCAGGCTAGAAACACTTTGCTCAGACCGAACGAGACTTTTTGCAGCGCAAATTATGTCGGAGTAGGGGAATTATTTAGCAAGCCGCAATCAATAGTGGTTAAGATGCTGAGAGGCTGTCTCTGAATGAGGGGACAGGTAGACATCAATAGCGGTGTAATGGTCTGCGCAGCATGGGATATACACAAATGTCATGGCAGTGGACTATGACGTCACACGATCAATACACCACCGCACAGAATCCACAAGATACAATCTGTTTCACTGCTGGTGGCAATAAACTGAAGATTAACCTTTTCATCCAAACAGAGTCCTCAAGAACATTAAAGGGCATGTTCTGCTTTGTGCTAATTAACAGCGAAGTTGTCACATTTTTTGACATTCAGTGTAAAAAGCTGAAAACTTGGTTAAATGCGCTTTTACAAGGTCATTCTGTTCTAAAACCTGGTGAGTGGCCTATGTAGACAACATTTTGAGGGATCATAAGTGCGTTATTGACATAAAAGCTGGTCCATAGCTTGGAGTATGTAGCTTTTTAACAGTTTTAGGGCCTTCATGGAACTTTCCCATGCCAGAATGTATTGTGACAAGCTCAGTGATAAAAATAAACATAAGATGTTGAACAAAGTATCAATAAAATTAATTAAATTGTATTAATATGGATAATTTTATCCAGTATTTATTAATCATGTCATCAGCTTAAGAAATAACTCCAAGTAAAAAAAAAAAAAAAAAGATACTGAATTCCCATGTGCCACAGATTTAGCATATAGCAGCAGCAGTAGATTAAATAGCCTTTATTACCTGTATTTCACTTAATACAGACAAGTATCAATAAAATGGGTAATTTCAACCAATATTTCGGTATATTGTTACGCATATTATCAAATTGTGGCATTAGGCAATTGGGACTTGAGTTTCCGAGTCAGATTGCTATATGTAATGTGTTTCAAATCAATTACTTATGAGGTTCCATGACCAGCAGAATGATCTCCATGTAAGCAGTTCATTCAGTTTTGGAACACAGCTAGTATACTTATCAAATAAGGTAAAAGGTAAAAAAATTGAAGTTTGCATGCACTGAAAAGAAGAAAAAAGCTTTAAAAAAAAATCATAAAGAAAAAAAAAAATGCCAAACTGACAAAGCCCAAAGGGAGACAAGTTCATAGAGGCAGCAACCAGTGCAGAGAAGTGATCGATTATTTAGGAATGTCCGGCTCTGGCTTTTGTGAACAGCAGAACAAGAGGCCTTTTCTCCCTCAGCAGTCATTCACCTTTGAGCTGCGCTCTCTCTCTCTCTCTCTCTCTCTCTTGCTGAAAGGCTGTGACCTATAGAAGTCCACCTCTGGCCTTACCCACTTCTCTCAGTCAGTGCCTCCTACACACACACACACGCGTCTGGTTTGCTGTCCTTGTGGGGACTCTCCATAGGCGTAATGCTTTTTCTACTGTACAGACCGTATATTCTATTGCCCTACATCTAAACCTACCCCTTACAGGAAACTTTCTGCATTTTTAGATTTTCAAAAAACGTCATTCTGTGTGATTTATTAGCTTGTTTACCCATGAGGACCTCAATTTAGGTCCCCACCATGACACGAGTCCCCATGAGTCTGTGTGTATTCAGGTTTAAGTCCCCACCTGAATAGAAAAAACAGGTACACACATACACACACACATGCCAAGTTAAAGGAATAATTCACCTAAAAGGAAAGAAAGGAAGAAAATTCACCCACCCCTATAGATTTGGAATAGATTTGCATTTCTGGGTGAACTAAACCTTTAAAGCTAAAGCTAAATTAAACCTTTAAAGCAATAGCCTCACTCTCACTATAATCACTCAAATAGAAATTATGGTAAAGAGGAAGAAAGTGTGAAAAAGTGAAAGACTGTGATAGGTGTGATAGTTGTTGCTCTTCCCTTGCATGGTTTGCTGTGTGTGTTGACAGAGAGCAATTCCCAGGACAGCTAACAGAATGATGTCACCACCACTTAGCATATTTTGTTAAGTCAATACAGCTGAAGTTGTTTTTCTTCTGGGAAACACCATGGTCTTGTAAATGCTCATTAACTCATAGATATATCATCTTAAAAAAGCTTCACAGGGCTAAGCAAAATTTGGAATTTAAGAATTCACTCTCTAATGATTCATGAATTGGATTTGGTTTAACTGAAATGGCCACAACACACAAGTTGAATTCCAATTTGAATTGGAATGACACAACAGTAACATGACTAAGGTGTTAAACTCAACCTGGTCTCATGGCATAAACGTACCTGAGTGCACTTTTTAGCGATACCGTTTAAACGTACCTTACTGCACGTTTCGCCGCAGTTTCAAATAGAAATGTCCACTGAGTGGCGCTAAAACACTGGTTCGATATACGTAAACCCTGCACCTTTTTATTACGCTGATGTAGGTACGTATTGCTGTGTTTTTATTATGTTGCTTCAGGTATTGTGGCGATTCATAATTCAAATATCCGGGGACCGTCGCTAAAAGTTAATGCTCTATCGTGTTGGAAATATGCCCTACACCAAACCCAACCCTAAACCTACCCGATAGTGTTGACAAATGCAAAACTGATATAAAAACACATTTGTTGATGCAACCATGCTATTTGAACTTCCTTATATGCGGATTTGAACTGTTAATTTTGTCGAGCCGTAGTTACACGGGATTTGAACCGGAGCTCCTCTCTCAAGTATGTCTCCGTACTCCGTGTGCAACCGAACAAACCGACCTTCTATGAAAACCCATGAAGCTGGATATGTGTGATGCTAACGTTCAAAAGCATCAGTTTTCAAATTTCCCAGGATAGCAATATTGTTTTGAAGTCATAACATGATATTCTTCAAGTAATTGTGAGAAAATTACGCTTTATTAATCGAAACTCTGTAAATTTGTGTGAAAAGGAATAAAAGGCATCAGAGTTTTACTGCCTCTGGTGTTCATTTCTTTTGGAAACTGCAGTGATATGTGGTACGTATTTCGCGTCTCGCTAAAAAGTGCGCCCAGGTACGTTTATGCCATGAGACCAGGTAGGTTAAACGATGTTTTATAACATTTTTGGTTCCAATTGGGTTAATTGCATACATTCATACATTGTTTACATTTAGTTTGCTACCTTTCTTCAAATTCCGGATTCAAATTTCAAATGCATTCTGAATTAATTCATGGTGCGTATACACATTATTAATTTAGAGAGATAAATCTGTGCATAAACCTGAGCATATAATAAGTGCAGTGTTTTTCTTCTTGAGGCCACGATGAACAGATTTTACCTGCAGGCACAGAGAATGCAGTTAACATTGCCAAAGGCAGAAAACTTTGAGCTTCACAGAGGAAGCATAGTAAAAAAGAGAAATGTAGAAGTGTCATTATAGTCAATTTTTTAATTAGTTAACTTAAAACTAGTGGATTTGTGCTCAACTTTCTTTCAGCAGTACAGTTTCAGGCTTATTATACTACTCATTGTTTTTGGAATATGGCTTGTTCCGAACACTAACATCTGCACTACATTTGCAGTTACAGCAGTGGTCTTGTATTACTGCTCCAGAGTTCCCATTGGCCTTTAAGGTTTAGCCTTAACACTTGATCTGCTTAGGCACTTAACCCTTACATAACATATTCATACTGTATACAACATACTGTAAAGATTAATGCACAATGCCATCCCTCTAAGTGTTACAAATATGACCCAATTATATTCAACTTCAAGATAGATAGATAGATAGACAGACAGAAAACTTTACTTCACATTCAACCTAATTTCTCACCTAACTCTACATTCAGCTTCACCTCTCACCAAATCTCACTTTAATTTTAACAAAATTCTCACATTTACAATGAAATTTTCCACAAACTTTTGTATAATGCAATGTAATTTTGTCACTAAAAGTTACTTTAAATTCAGCCTCATTTCTCACTAAACTTTATTTTGCATTCAACATAATTTCTTACCAAAGTCTACATTCATCCTAATTCCTCACCAAACTTTACTTTACATTCAGCCACACTTTTCACCAAACCACACTTTACCTAATTTTTCACCTAAATTTACATTCATCCTAACTTCTCACCAAACTTTACATTCAGCCTCATTTTTCACCAAACCTCATACCTTCATCCAATTTCTCACCTAAATTTACATTCAATGTATTTTTCACCAAACTTTTTAAAATTCAATGTAATTTCTCACTAAAAGTTACTTAAAAGTTACATTCAGCCAAATTTCTCAAACTTTGCACTTATCCTAATTTCTCACCAAAATTAATTTTACATTCAACCTTATTTCTCACCAAAAGCTACTTTACATTTGACGGAATTTTTCACCAAAGTCTACATTCATCCTAACTTCTCACCACACTTCAATGTAATTTTAAATGTTACTTTACATTCAACATAATTTCTCACCAAACTTTAAATTACATTCAGTCCAATTTCTCACCAAACTTTACATGTAACCTAACCCCCCAAACTTCATTGACCCTTACTGCCTTTACATTTGACCCTTAAACTTGACACTTTATTGCATGCGAAATGAGCAATTATGAGTGGAGAAACCAACTTTTTACAACCAAACGTTACAACCCAATGTAACTACTTTGTCTCAGTTCATATTAGTCAGTGGCTTTACTGTATGATTGATAGAGTGTAATCGTAAAAGAGTTATGCTATGAATTCATAATAGAGGCTATAAATTGTGGGCTCTCAGAGTTGTGTATTGATTCTAAACAGATGATGCAAAGAGCTAGAAATGTGTTGAACGCCAAATAAACAGAAGAGGGTATTTGTGAAAAGGACAGCAGGTTTACAGGGTGTGTGCAGTTCTGGGATGCTTGGGCTGCTTTTTCCAGTCAGGGAAGGATGAGAGTGCCCAGCCCCTCACACACAAACACACACTCACACACATACCAGCTGCTCCTTCACGACCCACAACAGCTGCTGCACGCCACCGCCTAGCAAGAGCCAGAGAGATAGAGGCTGATACAGAGAGAAGAGAGAGAAAGAAAGCAAACTAAAGAGAGGAGGTGGTGCATTGTGTATCTGGAGATTCCCTGAGAAGTGCATTCATGAGTTCATCTCAAGTTAAGATGCTTTGTGTGGTGCACATGGGACGGCTATAATTATAGGCCTGGGAAGAACACGGCCCTCTACCTTCTGTCAGAGAACTCACTGTCACCAAAATCTTCAGCAGTGGCAATCATTAGCAAAATACAGAAAACCGGATAGGCATGGTGTTCCTTAAAACCAAGGAAATGCCTATAATGAACAGTTCACCTAAAAATACAAATTTTGACTTTATTTATTTACCCTTATGCTATTCAAATATTTTTTTCCTTCATAAGAAACACATTTTTGAGGAATATCCTGGTAGTTTTTTCCATATAAACAAAGTTAATAAAGACTGGAATTGTCAATCTCCAAAAATAACAAAACAGTATTGTTATATATGATTCATGAACTATATTTCAAAACTTCTGAAGCCATATGATTTGGTTTATGTGAGCAACGCAGACAAAAATCTAAATAGTTATTCACTGAAAATCTGCTCTTGCAAAATGTTGGCAAGTTAAAGAGAAAATTACAGTAGCGATGTTGATTTGGATCATCTTAAAGAGATAGTTCACCCTAAAATGAAAATTCTGTCATTAATTACTCACCCTCATGTCGTTCCAAACCCGTAAGACCTTCGTTCATCTTTGGAACACAAATTAAGATATTTTTGATGAAATCTGAGAGCTTTCTGACCCTGCATAGACTGCAACGCAACTGACATGTTCAAGGCCCAGAAAGTTAGTAAGGGCATCGTTAAAATAGTCCATGTGACATCAGTGGTTCAACTGTAATGTTATACAGATATGAGAATACTTTTTTAATCAACATTAAACAACTGTAATCAACAATTCCTTCTCTTCTGTGTCAGTTTTCGACACGCTCACGAGTTTAACACAACGCAGTTAACAAAACCAATCTGATTGATAGGTTTATGAGTGACTTAATAATTTGCATGTAATAGTTAATAGCTAACTGGAGGAGGAGATTATGATTATGAATTCTGACATACATTTTGGTGTGTTCTCCATAAAAAGCTACCATATGGCTTCAGAATATGCTGCCAGCATTATATTAAACACATTTATTACAGTTTAAATGTACAATACTTTTGTGTCCTTCTTGCAAGTTGAAATCATCATTTTCCATTCATTATAATTTCATGGAAAAAGACAAACTTTTCATTATTCAGAATTTCTAATTGTGAGTTTTTTGGAAACAAAAACATCATATGGCATGGAACGACTTGAGAGTGAATAACATCACTTTATAATCTCCACATGTGGGAGGGAAAAAATTATTTTTATCTCAGGAGATTTAAATGCGTTCTCTGTTATTTTAAACTGAATTATCAACTTAGATGTTTCTTCACCATAATACTCCACATGACAGTTCTAAAATTTCATGTTGGCTTTAAAGCGATCTCATTTGTGATTTCTCTCACCTACAGGCCTATAAAGGTTCAAAAAACTGAAGGCCATTAGCGAGGTACAGCAATCACAAGTTCAGAAGGGGAACAAATAAGAATAATTAGTTAATTAGCGAAGAGCGGCCTGTGGGCTTTTTGAGAGCAATGCTGTAGACCTCCATTAACTGTCACGTTCTCAAGGACTTCAACACACATTCCCACTCACAGGCACAACAAATTACTCACAACAGCTTCCCACTTAAGAATATGCAAAAACTCACACACGCATTCACAAAAGCAGCCAGGCCACGCGTGTCTGTGGAGCGTTGAACATGCGTCGCGGGACTTGTTTTTTGTGTTGCATTTAGCTCCAGGCCATTAGAGTTGACTGTGAGTGCTGAAAGAATGGAGCGACTCGATCCCTCAATGCTGCACTGCAGCTTTATTGAGTCCTGCGAAGGACACACATTCACACACATATACATATCCCTATGAGCGCAGGTTCGAATAGAGCGAAGAGCAGCAGGGTGGTAAACAAGACTCCCAAACCACTGACCGCAGTGCTAATACACCATTAGCTCACTTCGTAATGCACACTCACCATGAGACTATATAATTCATTCTTTATTTATGTTGTAAATAAAGAAAGCATTGATTTTATTTGTCCTCTCCCACCACTCAGCACCAGCAATATATGCAGCGACAGGATATCTATTTCTGTTTTCTTTGTCACATTACTTGAATTTAGCTTAAACTGCATTTTTTTTTTTAAGTCTATATAGCCTATTCAGCCTATCCTTATGTTGGGTCTACTATCTCGGAGATCAGACGGCCTCAGTCTGCAGAGAAGTATAGGCTTCTCAGATGCAAAAATGCTTACATCATCAGTTGTGATGTGGTCTGTCTGTAGAGGGCAGTGTTAATGCTGTGTGCTGTGAGGAGAGAGACAGAGACAGAGACAGAGAAGTGAAGAGAAACTCACCGGCTGCTCCCATGCAACTCGGATTTCTGGCATTCTTGGCAGCCGTGCGCAGAGGTCACTCCTGAAAAATTCAGTCACCGCAAAAACCCTAACGATATTTTTTCCCTCCACCCAAAGGGGTTTAATTCATCAACAAGCCACGTCTGTTTATAGGGCCGAATGATACTGCTGCTGAAAATTATGCATGGTCTCTGGAGGATTAGGTCAAACTTTTGCCACGATTTTCTACCGCTTGCTGTCTCACAGACATTGATAAAGAATAAAATAGCAAATATAAATTGTGTGTGTGTGTGTGTTTTACACCTATACTCTATAGAGTATAAGTTGGATTATCATTCTAAAACCCTTAGGAAGGAAAATCATAACAGAGATCTCTGTATTATCTTGGTTGTATTTTTATTTATTTTTTTCTCAAAGAAGGCAATAAGGTTGAGAGCAAATGGAGACTTGTTTACGTAAGTCACCTGGTTCTCAGATCGACAAGGAAAAAGAAAAAGTCTCCCTTTTCAAGTTTCAGAAGAGATCTCAACAATGTCTTAAACTGTCTGCAATCAAGAGATGGAGATTTCATTATGAATTCAAACATTTCTCATAATTTCCCCACCCCCAAAACTTCAAAAGTGTGGGGACAGACATTTTTATAGAAAGTCTTCAATATCCTAATGAGAAAAAAAAAACTGTAAATTTACTCACTCTACTTTAGAATCACACAATCCTTCAGAAATCGTTACAATATGCTGATTTACTACTCAATAATTATTTATTATGATTTTTAATGTTGAAAATAGTAAATTTTTGTGGAATCCATAAAACATTTGAAAATTTATTAGATTTTCTTTTTTTTTTTTGTAAAAATGTAAAAGTATTTACTGTCACTTTTGATCAATTTAATGCGGCCTTGATGCAAAATATGGCCATTATTCTTCATGTTCTTTTCATTGTATTTTTTCACATCCCTAGTACACAAAAGAGTCACATTGTCTCGACTGAAGATGTACAGAATATCTAGTCATGCTGATCTGAAGAATGAGCTCACCGTTGTGATGACGATATAACATGAGTTCTGAATGCATCACACATTACAGCATCGTGCTTAATGTCTTGCTGGAAGCCAAATATGAACGTAAAATCATTTGTCAGCCACACTGAACTTCTCACGGTAAGGCGTCATGCACCTATTTCTTTACTCCTTTTATTTATTTATTTTTTCCTTGGTGCCCCAAGGGGGTAGAGAGAGTTTTCAGTTGATATCAGATGACCTGCAGAAGATGATGATTACGCTGGCATATTTTTATTGAAATAAATATCAAACAAATGATCAAATATACCTATATTTGTTGCATTAAAAATCCACTTGACTCCACAATCTAAGTGGGCATGTGTGAATTCACATGAAACTTATGGGTGGGTGTGTGCTTAATAAAACAACTTGGCATATTGTCAGAGTAGAGGGAATGTCCCCCCTCACACCCTGTTTGGACACGCTTCTCTCAGCTGTTGTTCCCTAAACAGAGCTATGGGAGACTGAGCTTGTTTGCTATTTCTTTATTTATTTGAATTAGCCACAGCTGAGAACGTGAAGTAGAGGAATGCAACTGCTGTCGATGAGATCCCATGTAGACTTTGGGGAGCATGTTAGCTAGCAGAAAAAGCAAAACTGTATATGTGTGTGAAGGCGAGATAGGGATGACAAGAGAGAGATGCAGAGGAGAAAAAGAGCAAGTGTGCAAAGGAAGATAGGGCTAACCTCTTTAATCAGCCATTTCCGACCACAGGAAGCACCTGCAATCCATCTCCCATGGTTGGGCTGGGACCGCTACAGGCTTCAGAGAGACAGCCTTGTTTCTGAGAGAACTTTTAATTAATTGATTCATTGACTGATTGTAGCAGGCTGTATTTGTCACTGGATGTAATGTCTGAGTAAGGCTAGTGGCAATGTCAAAGTTGGATACTTTGACATTGGCACTCGCCTAGCGCTTTATGCCGGTGGAGAGCAGCTCAAAGGCAAGTAAAAGTGACAAGACTGAGAATAAGCAAAGGAAATGTAGAAAGTGTAGAGTCGAGGTGGGAAGAATACGTGATTATGGTAATGCTTACTTTGATTGAATTGTATTGAGAAGAAACATTATATGTGGACAATGACATGAATGACATGAATTATTCTAGATTGGGGGTTTTCAACTTTTTGAAATCATGGACTCCCAAATATGACATTCATCCTGCAAAGTACACCCTTTCCAATATACACACATACACAGACAAAAATATACACATACACATATACATATACACATACTGTACATATACACACCAATGTTTTTATAAAAAAAAAAAAAAATATCTATATATATATATATATATATTTTAAATATATATATATATATATATATATATATATATATATTTTAAATATATATATATATATATATATTTCAAATAAATGTTGTTTTTATTTTATTCAAATTTTATTTTTAAAATTTGAAAATAAAATAAAATAAATCACAGTTTCCACAAAAAACAAATATTAAGCAGCACACTGAAGACTAAACTAATAGCTGAAACTGTCACTTTTGGTCAATTGAATGTGTCCTCACTAAATAAAGTATGAATTTCTTACTGACCAAACTTTTGAACAGTAGAATGTTTATAGACTAAAATAGTAGCATATCAGGAGAATATCAATTTATTTATTTATTATTATTTTTTTTTAATATAAATATTTATAGGTGAATGTAGAACATTGATATGCCTAAAAATATTAGTCTGTTGAAAGATTTTATTTTATTTTATTCCTTTCATTCGAATTTACTCTGACCTCCAGGCATACACTTTCAGGTCCCTGGGGGTCCCTGTGCTCCAGTGTGAAAACCCTGCTCTAGGCAATATGAGGTCTTTCTGTATATGTAAGGTGGTCTAATCCGGTCTTGTCTGAAACTATAAAAGTAGAGCCAGCAGGTCTACCTAAAACCTCATAAAATACACAGAGGATTAACAAACGCAGCATCCATCAAAGATAAGCTCGAGACGGCGATGTGCTCTGCAACAGTTACTACAACCTTCTACCCCTTCGATGCAGTCCTCTATTTACCCACCATCTAAAAGATAGGGGAAACATCTCCTCAAAATCCTCTTTGACATGAGTATTTACATATCTCCACTCTAAGACAAAAACACAGGCCTCCTATTCACCAGGAGATGAAAGGAATAGCAGACACAGAGTAATTCCTGACACAGGAACCTCTGACAACCATCAGTATCCATAATCCCAAACCTAAGGACCAGACATTGATCAAGCAGTACTCATGATTTGTAGGATGAAAAGGCCTATGAGGGCAAGCCTTGTAGAAGTACAGGGCCTGTGATTTAATTTGAGCGCAAATCCAACTCAACATTATCGGTTCCATCAACCTTTCCCTGGTCTCTTACTCATAATTGTTGAAGCTAATGCTCTTTGAAGCCTCACCAACACAAGCACAGGAGATCAACAAGCACGAAACTAACCATATAGACTCCTGCGGAGTTTGGAGTCATAGGATCACATCGGTTGGCCCTCGGTGCACCACAGCGTGTGTTTTTATCGTTGAGGCCATTAAAATCCCATCATCCACCATAATAACATGTCTGTTTTCTTAGACATGGGTGACCCATCTATCTTCTAAATTTACCATGGACGCTGAATTTAGGAACGTTTAGACAAGCTGCAACCGGTTCCCTCTTAAGTTCCTGAGGAAAAAGTTTAATCCAAAACCAGGTTTAAAGACCAAGATGAGTATTTTTAATAGCTCTGAGATGAAGTCTGTAATCTAAAGAGGGAAATAAGTTTTTTAACTTAAAAAAAGTGGTTTGTTTCATCAATAATGGCTGGATTACCAATTAGTTGCTTTATAACCGGTTCTATTGCAAGGGTTAATGAATGCCCAGTGGAGGAGGAATGTGAAAACCTTCCCCAGCTGCAGTCCTAGAGGTCATAGGTCACAAAACATGTGACTGAATACTCGGTGGGTGTTCTGATAGGTGAAGGGATGCGATAAAGTTTCACAGTTCTTGTACTGAGATGTAGTGTGCTATTTCAACAGCATACTGAATCAGACAAGATGAGAACTTAGCTCTCAAACATAGCTAGTTCATAGAAATGTTTCAGCATGACAACTTTAACTACAATCAAAAGCTGCTGATGTTGAATACAACACTTAATATTAAAAGCTAAAGATATGAATCAGAACAAATAGGCTCTAGTGGTAAAATAGCAGGTTGTAACAGCTAGCCGCTAACGCTAATCTTGGTGAATGCATAACCATTTAGTTTAACACCCGAGTAAAGCTAAGTTCAGGCTATATACAACATTTAAAAGCATCATTACCCGCCCTCAAATAACCTCTGGCACAGCCTGAAACCTGAGGCATGGTTTCGGCTGAGAAGAAAGTCATCTGAGCGATCTTAAACCTGAGGTAGTTTTCCTTTAAAAGAAATGTGTAGGGTGCCTGTAAACACAGCTGGTATTAACAGTAAGAATAATAATAATATATATATATGAGAATGCTGTGTTGTAACATGATAGCGAGTAAATGAGCTAGCTAAACACCACCAGCAACACCCTGGGCTTGTATTTATGAATTAGCATGTAGCTAAGCAACATGTAGCTACCTTCAGAGGTCCTATTATTTCCACCCAAAGAAGCCCATGAGCTCTTGTTAAAGTCCCTCAGCAAACAGACTCTCTCTTTCCCCTCAGTCCTCTGGAGGGTTAATAGGTAATCCTTCACTAAATGAGATTCAGAGGGTGTATGGCCTTATTCTCTCTCTACAGAGGGAGAGACCATAGAGGCCTCCTGTAAAGAGGAGTTGAGGTTAGGGGGAGGGTCTTTCTATCCCTGTCACCTCCAAAAAATCTTTGGTGGAGAGAAAACCCAGCCAATTTAGTACCCGCCTCTGTTTATTTCAGAGGTTTGGAGGATTTAACCTGTCCTGATCAAAAACAGAAACGTCTTCTCTAACTGAACCTCTCACCCCCCTTTCTCTTTTCCTCAGCTCTTGTGTTTCAGAGAGAGCTGGGACTATTTTAAAGGGTCCCATGCTGTTTTATGAGTACTGTTTTGCTGGTTACTGGGGTCAGTGAAGGCAGTGATTTTATCCTCAAGTGAGTTCACACCTCTGCAAATTTTAAAAATCTAAATCCCGTCCTCTCTCATCAGGGGTTCAGCAGTTTTCTGTGCCCCTCTGTTTTAAATTAGATCATTTAAATCAGTGGTTCTCAAATGGTGGGTCGTGACCCAAAAAATGGATCACAGCAGTAATAAAATTGGATGAAATATAAATGTTTAAACAACAATGGGATAAATATTGTTAATTGTTAAATTTGTTAATTTTCTTCTGCAACATGTGCCACATTAATAATGTTTTTGATTATATTTATAAATTCCATTCATTCATTCATTCATTCATTTATTTGTGTCACTTCTCTGTCAATTCAATTTTCTGGTAATTCGGTTCTCATTATATTTTATTTATGTTCAGCTCCTTTCCACAGATGCAGTATGTTTTCTGCACAGCAAAAATATGTTGGGAGATTTGTCACCATGGGTGTTAAAATTAACACTTTCCGGGTGAACATACAGGTCCATCTTTGCTAGTGTTAAAACAACACTGACAAAAGTGTTTATTATACCAACACTGTGTTAGTGTTTAATTTTAAACACTAATGGTGGTAAGAAATTATTACTCGCAAGTATACACGTTTAACACTTTATGGTGATTAATCCTATACACCCAGTGTATTTATTTAATGTTGATTTAATGTAAATACTTATTTTAAAATGGTAATGCAGATTAAAACATACCTACACTGCAAATTTTAAAGAGTGAATTTAACTCCCTCAACTGGTGAACACTGCACCAATGTTCAGGTAAAAATATAAAAAAAATAAACTCACAAAACAATACACTTTTACAATTTTTAATTGAAACATTGTAAATCTTTTTCCCTGAGAAAAATGTTTTCACATTCAATGCATGTAAAGAACATGTTCTTACAACAATTAAAACATCATAATGTCAAAGCAAATCAGTGAAAATACATATTCTTATTTGGTCCATATGTACACTTAATGTCATGAGGTTTATAACGCTTACATTTATCAGTTTAGACAACAGCATCCCATTCATTAGCATCCAGGCAGAATGCATGTTAATGCTCACTGAACAAAGTCTCTGCTAATGGTGTTTGGACCTCCTTGTAAAGAGTAGTTTTCAGCAAGACGAGATGTGTTTCTCCGCAGCTTTCAGCCAAGCAAGATACCCAACTCCCACTTGCAGCATCACAAAAGTGCTCCTGTAAAATAGGAGAAAAAACAAATTATTTCACATCCATTTATCAGGTGAAATGTCAGGGACAAGTATCACTTACAATATAAGAATAGTTAACCCAAAACTGAAAATTCTGTCATCATTTATTTATACTCATGTGGTTTCACACCTGTAGGACCTTCTGTCTTCAGAGGAACACAAAAATAGATATTTTGAATAATCAACAGAAGAAACTGTCATACATGGCATCTGTGGAAAGGCATGAGTACAAGTAAACATTTAATGTTCACTTATGGTTGGACTCCTACCAACATGAATGCACATAAATGGGACGGAACATAAATGACAATGCAAGCATACCAAAAACTTACATTTGATGCGTTTTTTTACAAAACATTTTTAGAAGGAGATCAGACTCTTTATTATTATTGTTTAATAATCAAAAAAATTAAGCATGACAATCAATAATCTTAAAATATGCAATTGTGGCTTACGAGCCGGCTTACCCATGTCTCTGGTATGTGTCCTAACAAAGCTCTTCTCATCCCACTTAATGTATTGGTGGCTTCATACTCTTCAAGCACATCATCTCCTTTCGATTTTTCTGTTAAACCAGCATGAACCATCTGTAACAATATTAAAGGAACAGTTAACTTAAAATTGTAATTCCAAACCTATATGATTCACATTTGCTGAACACAAAACACGTTCATGCTTTAAAAAAAGATAATAAAGTGTCTAAAGTAGTTTATGCGACCATATTCCAAGACTTGTGAGGGCACAAAATCACTTTGAATGACTAACAATTTAACTCACTCAGTGTTTTCCTCGAGAAGACCAACTTCCCCGTCTGCTCCGCATCTCCAGTGAAAGAAAATGTCTCTCTGAGAAAGGTTTAGGAGCACACAACACATAAATATCGCTATTAATCAATATGTGATGTAATAAAACACAAATTTTAAATGAGGTAAAACACTTACTTCTTATGTTTCCCCTGTTAAAAGTGACGTCCGCGTCAATACATAGCCATTCAAATGCATATGTGAGAAACGTTTAGGCTCGTTTAGGCGCGCACAGCATAACAATATCGTCATAAAGTAATATTATTTTATAAAATACAAAATGTAAATGAGGTTAAACACTTACTTTCGGTGTTTTCCATGATAAAACCAATTTGCCCGTCTTCTCCGCATCATGAGTGAAGAAAAATATCTCTCTGAGAAAAAGTTTGTGTACACATCACACAAATATCGCTATAAATCAATATGATGTTGTGAAATGCATATAACTTAAATGAGATAAAACACTTAACTTTCGGCGTTTCCCTTTTAAAAAGAAACGTCCTTGTCTGGTCCGCCTCGCGAGTGGAAGAAATGTCTTTAAAAAAAGTTTAGGCGCACACACCTTGTAAATATCGCTATAAAACGATATGATATTACAAAACACATATTGTGAGTAAGATTAAACACTTAATTTCGCTGTTTTCCGTCCTCATATGCTCCGCATCGCGAGTCTAAGAAAATGGCGTCTTTGAAAATTATTCCAGATGGGTCAAGCGCGCACACGAGCAAATGTCCCGGATGTCACTAATAACACTCAACAGAGTTAATAAGGGTAATTCTCCGTATTGACACCGGCCAGAGAGCGCTGTTTACACTAGCTAGTGTTAATCCCCTAAAGTTCAACACCACAACCTTAACACTTTACTCTAAAAGTCCTTAACACTAGGATTTCAACACTGGAGATTTTGCTGTGTGTATTCTTAATTCCACTATCCACAGTCCTTTCTTTCTTTCTTTCTTTCTTTCTTTCTTTCTTTCTTTCTTTCTTTCTTTTGAGCATATACTCCCAAAAAAAAAAAAAAAAAAAAAAATGGTACTATATAGCACTAAAAGTGGTTATTTGGCTCGTAATCATAGGGGAACCACTTTTGGTGCTGTATAATACCAAATCTTGGTGCTTCAGTGGTTCTTCAGCGGTTCTTTGGCATGACTGAGGGGCTATATAGCACCACTGCTGTACAAAGAACCTGTTAAGCCCCTTCACAAGCCAAAGAACCACTGTTGGTGCTGTTTAGCACCTCTTATGGTTCTACATAGCACCTTTAAAGATATGGTGCTATATAGCACCAAAAGTGGTTCCTCTATGATTACGAGCCACGAACCACTTTTAGTGCATATATAGCACCATTTTTTTTTTCAGAGTGATAAGCATATTACCAATTGTTGTCATATTACATAAGCATGTAGAAAGAAAGCACATAATGCAGTTTAATTATCTTCTAAATGATAAGATTTCTATTTGTTGTTGAAATTCATTTACACAGTGACTTTTTTCCATAACAGATTTATTTAAACATACATTAAATAACTTAGAAATCATATGAAATATAATGAGTATATAGTCTAATATTTCGCGAAATGCTCTTTAGATATATAATTTTCTAGTGAACAAGCTGTGGACACTGATGGCTTGCCTGAGGTAAATGAAACGCTACATGATATTTTGTTTACAAGCTGTTTTATTGACATCTCCGAGGTTGAAACACTGATTACACGGGGCACACATATATATATATACACACACACACACATATATATATATATATATATATATATATAACAATAAGACTGTTGAATAGAAAAACAAAAGCTCTGGGCATTACAGAATTTACCGCATCTATATCATCTTTATATCATATTATATTATCTATATAAACTCTTTATTTTCATTGTAGAATCAAAACAAACCATCATAAACCAAAAATGACTAATGGAAAAACTGTGGTTTACCTTTCTCTCTGTCTACCTTTACTGATTAGGATTGCTGTTCTTTTATACAGCGTAAATAATGCTGTAATGAAACAGTTATTGTAATCTGATAACACTGGCTTTCATTGTAAATCCCTTTGGCATGGCGAGCATTTACCGGTGAAGCAGCACACAAAGCCCATAATCTCCAGCTCATTATACCTGATTCTCCCCACACACACTAATGTGATGACAGTTAGGACTCTAATTATACAGGTATGAAAACGAGAGAGATTGAGTTTGTGTCTGTGTGTATGTGCATGTGTGCGTCTGTGAAAACAACACCAGCTTAGTTTGTTATGACCGTAAACTAACATGCAGACTGAGGAAAGGTCAACCCATTTAGCTAAAAAAGCTCCAGTTGAAGGTGCATGAGGGATATTATGGCAGCATGAACGCTTAAACGAATAGTTCACCCAACAATGAAAATGTTGTTTCCAAATAGACATTGTTTTTGTTATATTTTTCTTAACTAGATGTCTATAAGTAATTTGCATCATAAACGCTGTTTTATATCAAATGGGTGGCCAAAAAATACTCAAAGTGACTGCCAGTTGTTTAGGCCACATACACATAATGGTGTAACTTAAGCAACGGGGTACAATTAGAGCAATTAGAGATCATTTTGATAAGATTTGCGCTTAAATTGCCATTGAGTTGTTTGGCAGTTGGAGATGGCTGGACAAAGATATAATGAGAAGCACGTGATACTGTGTAAGTTCTCTTCTCAACTGCTTTAACCCTGTAATAGGCATCTCAATCATTTCAGTCATAATATACTGTTGAAAAATGAATTCCACTCATCTGAAACTACTTTAGGTATCTCTATCACTCTTGTGTGCTGTATGTTAACCACATAAAATATTTAAAGGGTTAGTTCACCCAAAAATGAAAATTAGCCCATGTTTTACTCACCCTCAAAGCATTGTAGGTATATATGACTTTCTCATTTCAGACGAATCCAATCGGAGTTATACTAAAAAATGTTCTTTGCTCTTCCAAGCTTTAGAATGGGGAGTAGGCGGGTGTTTTTGTTCAACAGTCCAAAAGCAGTAAAATAAAGCATGCACATCCATAATAAAACATGCCTCACATGGCTCCGGGGGTGAATAAAGGCCTCCTGTAGCGAATCCATGCCTATTTGAAAGAAAAATATCCATATTTAATAATACTTTTCTCTCACTTCTGCTGACTGTCATTGGATTCGTCCAAAAGAAGAAAGTGATATACACCTAGGATGCTTTGAGGGTGAGTAAAATATGGGCTAATTGTCATTTTTGGGTGAACTAACCCTTTAAGAATACAGCAAATTCACCAGCATCTTCAGAAGGCTGCAGTGAAATCATTTACAATATGTATGCTCATTTCCATGGATTATCAAAGGCATGCCCATTTTATGATGTAATATAGTTTTCAGAGAGCTTGTTGAACAGATTGCATTAAATATATAACTAAATAAAAGTTTTATGAGTTGAAATGTCCATTTATGGTATGGAGATTTACAATTAAATAAAACACTTTTGTTTTTTCCCCAAACACAACATAATTTACCTATGATAATGTGTGATATATTTAGGAAAAAGGCCATTTTCAGAGTAAATTATCCATTTCAAAGTATAATGAAGAACAAAATGAATGAATGAATAAACATCATGTATAATTTATATAAAATAATATATAAATACTTTTTTTTTTTTTTTTGGTCTGTGCATGCCCATAAAAGGGTTGATCACAGATTGTAACACAGAGTGTCATCATCTTCTCTGAAGGGTGTTCATTTTATGTGCTTGCTTTTGGTCTGTCAGTCCTGTGGTACTGCGTTCAGGCGCTGGCGTGAAGTTTGTGTAGACACAATGCTTCTCGCTATTTCATTTGTTTTCCTCACCTAAGCAGTGGAAATGAGCTTCCTCTCCAGCCTTTAAGGGCTGAACCTTTATCCGTGAAAACAAACTAGACAGTTTCTGGAGAAATCACACATTAGTGTTTATGACAGAGGTGCAGCTTTCCCACAAGTCTAACACAAACAGGAGCATGATAACTGCGACATTATTTCAGGAAGTAGGTTCTAGAGTATGTTCAGCACAGATTTTATTTGTTTAAACAATTTCTTTAGTGAATTGAGTGGTGAAGTAGCACCAGCACAACACTATCACCACCCACAATTCATTCATAGTGAATCCACCCTCAGTATTTATATAATGCCATGCCATTCATCAACAACCCTCAACAGCAAATCTAAAAGAATGATAAATTAAAAGGCTGATTCGCCCAGGCCATCTAATGTCCTTGAACAAATAGAAGAAAAAAGCAATATCACAAAGAGAAATTATAAAACAAATATGAGAGTGTGTGCGTTCGCATGTCTTTATAAGACACATGTGCATCTGAAGAGTGAAGGGTGCTAAAAGCCTGCAGGGTACACAATCAATATCACATTTTCCATTGCCACCTTCTGGGCTATTGTAAATGACTTGTGTCAGAAGTAATAACAGGTTGAATCAGGAACCTTAGGTTTGCAATTTCATTCATGAGGCTGGAGGCCACACCCACTTATCCAGCTCCTGCACATTGCAGCTTAAAACTACAGCCCAGCACAGGCTTCTCGCTTATAAATGTGTCCAATGAAAACATAAATGGAGGGCAAAATGGTGGGTACAAGCAATCCTGCATTTTCTTTTTTTGTGTGTGTGTGATTTGGCCATATGCCCACTAAGCATGTTATTAGTGTTGGTCTGGGAGATTGAATGCACTGTCTGGTTGATATTGTCATGAAGCACTCGGGGCAATGGTGAGAGTGATGACATGCAGTAGGGGTGCATTAAGGCCCACAGGCCGCCGTACTCAAACACAAGCTCTATGACACCAGAGAGACAGCTATAAAATACCATGCAGCATGTTTATATCACAAATGATGGATGAATGCAGGAATGACTTAGGCTATACGCACTGAAAAAAAGGGTGTAGGATTTACTTTAAAACAATTTTTACTCATTGAATAGCAGATTGGTCGTCAATTTCATAAATAATTATGAACAGTAACATAGAAATCAATGTCAAATTTTGAAGGACTGAAATACTGTTTTCTTGCACTGTAAAACCCAATAAGGTAAAGTCAAACCATTTGAGGACACCAATTACTTTAAAGGGATAGTTCACCCAAAAAATGAGAATTCTGTCATAATTCTCTCACCCTCCACTTGTTGCAAAGCTGTAGGAGTTTATTTTTTCTGCTAAACACAAAAGAAGATATTTTGAAGAATGTTTGTAACCAAGAAGTTGATGGTAGCCATTGACCTCCATTTCTTTTCATACTATGGAAGTCAATGGCTAGAGTCAACTGTTTGGTATCCAACATTATTTTCGTGTTCAAAAACTGAAAGACATTTATACAGGTTTGGAACATCACGAGGGTGAGTAAATGATGACAGAATTTTCATTATTATTTCTTTAAATGGAATAAGTTCACAGTTTTTTTTTTGTTTTTTTTAAGTCCACAAAAAAAAAAAAAATTATATTATTATTGTACAAAAATACACAAAATAACAAAATTAAAACAGTTACTCTTTTTTAGTGGGGGGGGGGGGGGGGGGAGATGAATATGCCGTAATTTATTAAGTTTAAATTACAATTAATATAATTAATTATTGAGTTCACATAACTTTTTCCAGTAAATACAATGAGCTTTCAGAACTATTTAATTAACATTAACTTGTTTCATGTCATGAGTTTTTCATGAATTTCATGATGTTTTAGAAGTGTGTAAAACATACTCATTTATTTATTTATTTATTTAATTTAAATTTTTTTTTTTTATAGTGCTAGGGAGTGTATTAAATATTGTGTTCACTTGGCACACTCATTCAACTTAGTTTAATTCAACACTTAGCCATGTTTAATTGTGAACGTGGAGACAAGACACACTAAAATGCAACATATTAAAGAATATAATTTAATTCACTAATAGTAAATACCTGAATCTTATGATTTAAAGCCTAAATGTAAACTATAACCTCAGCCACGGTCTGTATGTGGCTTCTTCAAGCTTCCATCAATTTGACACTAACTGCAGTTCGCTGTTGAATGTAAGGGAAAATAACACTGTGAAAAAGGCAAAATGGCACAACAAAATGATTATGTCTAGCGCTACTGTCTGCAGCAATAACTGTCTCATAATGATCAGAGAGGAGACTACAGCTCTTCTGAGGGACCAGACTGCTGGAGCAACAAGAGAGAGAGAGAAAATCAGATCGAGGGAAAAGCGGAAACAATTATAGTGTGTCTCATCAGGTAATGTTCCGCAATAGGAGACGACTTCTAAGGTTCCCCAGATTGACTATTTTAGGAAGCAACATCTTAGACGTACAGTCACAAGGCCAGAAATATACAGAACAAGAAGCTCTTCGGCTGTGTTAATTTGGTCAACTAAATTCATGACTGACAAAATTTCATGAACAATAATGACAACACCACAGAAAAGTTGTTGCACCTTAATATAAGTGGAATTATTAAAACATACTGCTGACTTGAAAAAGGCGCAAGTCTTCTATGTCCTTAGGCTGCATTTATTTGTTCAAAAATACTGTAAAAATAGCAATGCTTTGAAATATTACAATTTAAAATAACTATAATAACACTGTAAAATTATATTTCTATTTTAATCTACTTTATGATGTAATTTCTGATTTCTGTGATGACTAAGCTGATTTTTTTTTTTTTTTTTAGCAGTCATTACTCCAGTCTTCAGTGTCACATGATCCTTTATATGATATATTTGACATTGCAATCATTTTGTAAAATTGTAAATGCCATTACTCTTACTTTTAATCAAAATTAATCAAATAATTTGGAATAAAAGTATTAATTCCTTGAAATTTCGGTTAAAGTTTGGTTATAGCTTATTGACTGACCTTAACTAAAATGATAAGGTATTTCATACATCCCACAGTGGGATTACAGGCTATATGGTCCCAGAATGAAATACCGCTGTCCATCATAAAAACAGCCACTGTGATGCAAGAGATGAAGAAAACCAGACAGATCGATAAAGACCAAAGCAGCCTGTGAGCTAGATCCATGTTGACTCTGTTTGTGTACTGCAACCCTTTGGATGATGACATTATAGAATAAAAATATTTTGGTGCTCAAGGTTTTTCTGCTGTATTGCTGGACGGTGTTAAACAAGGACACATAAAGGAAGTTGCCAGCAGGCCCAGACCCTCACAGACACAGTCGCTTTAATGTAAGTCAGTCAACTCTGACTCCATCTTGGTACCACCACAGCCAACTAATCAAAAAGGTTATTGGCTCCTCAACATTTATTTCCACAGCCACCATAGTGAATGTTATGATTCCTTCCTCATCTTTAAGCTCAGGACAAGGACATTACCTCCCAGATTTCACTTGTTATCATTCCATTGCGTGAGTAATTACCCAACCAACAGTCATTATTTCAAGCCAACAGCAACAGAGATTCAAAACCAGAAACAAATCCTTAACAAAATGTGAAGATGAATCTCTCGCCGCTGTCTCAAGTCCTGAGGCCTTGACTATGGGTCTGCGCCTCCCCAGCCTGTCTTTTGTTGAGCCTTTGAACAGCTTTGGAGTATCGACAGGGGAGTGTGTGGGAAGCAGCAGAAGCTTGGCTTATCTGGCCCGGAGGGTGTGTGTGACTGTAGTATGAAGAGAGAGAGAGACTGGAGTGGGACGCCTGTGTGGGGATTGGAGGCTGAATAAGGTGCCAAAAAAGCCCAGGACACCAACTGAGGCTGGATAAGCAGCACCACAAAGAACAGACTTATTAACCAGACGTGAGAATCTTTGACTTCTGGGAGATTTCCTGACACTTCTTGAAACAGTTGAGAATCTCTTAAAGTACACTCAACTTTTTATATCGCAGATCTGCTGCATGATTAAACCGAGAGGGGAACAATGTGATCTAAGAGTCTACAACAGATACCGTACATGGTTTGATTCGTAAGATAAGAAATTAGTGCTGTCAAATGATTAATCGCATCCAAAATAAAAGTTTGTGTTTACATAATATACAGTATGTGTGTGTACCGTGTTTATTTATTATGTATATATAAATACACACACATACATGTATATATTTTAAAAATATTTAACACAACACAAACTTAACACAAACTTTTATTTTGGATGTGATTAATTTACAGTGCAAGTTTCTTTCAGTTGAAACAGCTCAGACTTACATTTTAGTCTAGGATTAGGCTTAAGCCTTGTCTGTGAAACCGGGGGTATATGCTTAGTTAAATTTGTTGAATTTCAACCACAACAGCAACCTCTAAATTGTTACCAGATTTACCAACTAAAGCCGGCCATTCACAAGATGGAAAATAAAGCTTCTACCAGGAAGTCTCTGATACTATCATTCATTCATGACTATTAGCTCTGGCCAATCACTGCTTGACACCTGGAGTATGTAAGTACTGAACTTTCTCTTTTAAGTTCGCAGCTGATGACACTGCCATTCACATTCACCTTCCCCCTTCTATCAGTCTTTTTGATAGAAACTTTTCTCAAGGTCATATAGCAACAAATTTGACTAAGGTTTAGGGTTAATGCAGGTCTTCTAACAAGCACAATGCATGAACACTGTTAAAAATAAAAGTTATTTATTGGCATTGATGGTTCCATGAAGACATCCTTTAACATCTATGGAACATTTCTATTTCCATAAATGTTCTTTATAGTGGAAAAAAAAGTAAATGAGGCAGGTGACTCTTATAAGCTTGCACATCGAGACATGACCAGAAAAGACACCAGAGCCTCAAATGACCTGCTTCTGGCATCCAGAGTAATGACCCCAGACTCCAAAACCAAGTAAACCTCCTTGGGCACCTTCTGTACTGACTACAAGAAGAGATATGACTCAGTGCCACACACATGGATCCTCAAATATCTGGCTCCAAACAAGGTCAACAAGACACTTATGACCTTCACCAGGAACTCGGTAGTCCTCTGGGGGACAACACTAGAAGACAGCTTAAAGACATCCTCCAAGGCGTTGCATCTTTAATATGGATAGCAGATACAATATACAGTAGTTGCAAGACTGGAGCTACCATCAACCATATGGAATGCATATATGGATGATGTCAAGCTGTATACTAGGACTAAGAGGCATATTGAATATCTGATCCGCAGGTACTTCCAGAAAGTCATATCATAAAGAGACAGTTGAACGGCAGGAACCAGATCAAAGTCATCAACACATATTCCCTGCCAGTCATCAGACACCCAGCTGCCACAGTACACTAGCCAAGAGAGGATATAGAAGCTCCACAAAGACATGAAAACTCAGCAAAAAGAATGGCAAAACCATTCAGAGGCTATGGCAAAATATTCAGAGGCTATATATGCATTGAAAAGAAATGAGCAAGAAAAGTGCAAAGCCCTAGATCCTTATTAATAACTACTTTGGCTTTCAAAAATTCAAGGTCCAGCCTGCTGTTGCCAAGTAAGTTAATAAGTATATTCTAATCTAATATACAGCATGTAATATATTTTATTTTATTATTTTTATTATTATGTATTTCATTTATTTACGCTTTATTATTTATTTGATATGCTAATCTAATATAGTATATATTTTAATATATTTTATTTTATTATTTTTATATTATTTAATATTTTATTCATTTTATTGCATTATTACTTATCTTATTTATATTTTCATTTATATAATAAGTTTGCATCAATTAAACTGAAGTATGTGTATAGGTATTATGTTATTTTAACTAAATATATCACAAAACAAAAATATAAATATTTTAAAGATATTTATATTGAAAAATATTATATTATATCCATATCTAAAATATTCAAGCTTAATCTAAGTATTTAACTAAATATATATTACATTACATAAATTATATAAAATGATATAAATTTATCTTCAGAATATAACATTATTATTATTATTATTATTGTTATTTACAGTATATATATAACTATATTGGTGTTTTGTGTAATGATTATTTATTTAGATTTAAAAGACCATGTTAAAAACTATTCTGACAAATAAATAAATATGGTTGTACAGTTACAAATTTGAATAGATCTCAAATCTTAAATTCTTCAGAAGCGAAGCATCCTGCAGAGATTGCAAGAGACTGGTTTACAACATTTACTTGTTTGTTGGGAGGGACGCTAACAGAGTGAAGTGTATGCTGAAAGGGACTTCTAAAGGATGTCTTCCTGGAGGTGATAAAACAGGCTCTGACCCTCACTATATGAAAGCCCCTCTGATTTGTGAAGCAGAATACGACAGCAGGAGAGGGTGGGTGGTCTGCCACTGGCCTGTGCCTGGCTTCAGAACCAGGAAATTTACATGGCTTTAGTGGTCAGTCTCCTGTGCCTGTCATAAATCAAGAGCTGCACTGCAGGATGGAAAGACTGAAAGGTGTCCACTGCAGGTTGGAGCCAGAGGAAATGGTTTGCTGTAAAAACAGGACTGAGTTGTTCCTATTGGTTAGGATTTGTTTAGAGGAGCTGCTTAGATTGGCCAGGAAACAATGCCGTCTTTTAGTCATAGTTATCCATTTGGGAAAATGTGTTAGTAAATGTCACGCTATATGAAAATGACATATACAGCACCTGTGCTTGCCTGCACTGAAAAAGCGAACGTAACAATGGGGGATAGGAGAGGAATATTTAGATAGCTGACAAATTTTCCATACAGTTTATTTTTCATTTCTGCTTATATTCATAAATTCATCCTCCCCACAGGCAACTTTAGTTTGTATGCTTCACAAACTCTGCTGGAAAAAAAAGAGTTTAGATCAACCTAAGTTTATTTGCTAGTGTTAGCAGGTCTATCTTGTTTCCTAACCTAGTTAAACTGGTGTTCAACTGGTCTACAGGTGGTTTAGCTGGTCTCACAGTTGGTTTTTAGGTAGTCTCCTAGTCTGGCTAAACTGGTCTTCAGCAGGTCTAGCTGATGTCAACGCCTGGTCTAGCTAGTGTTCAGTTGGTTCAGGTCAACGTTTATTAAACTTGGTTTATTTTAGTGTTATTTTAGTATAACTGCACAGTGCATTATATTAATTTAGGTCAAAACTCTATTAATTATTATTATTATTATTATTACAAGAAAATACTATTTCATACGTTTAAAATTTTTCATTTAATCCAATATGTTATCTGTTGTATCTTTTAATTTGTGTAATTTATTAGCAATTTATGAGAGAAAATTGTTTCTGCAACTTTTTTTTTTTTCAAGGTGAGATGCTTTTAAAGATTTTAGCAATAATCTGAATTAGTTTTCATTTTTTTATTTAAATTTTAGTTAAAGTTCCAGTAATTGTTTTTTTTTTTAATTAATTTATTATTACATAGTTTTATGTCTACACTGTAACAAACTATTTTTTGAGTCAACTTTAAAAACCCCACTGCCTTAAAAATTTCCTTGTTTCTCGGTGTGATGCAGTTGTTTCAACATGCGTTTTTGAGTTGAAACAATAGTTATACTTGTTAATTCAACTTTCAGCTTAGTTGAAGGCCAATCGATTTACATTTTCTTGTTTTCTGGACAATTTATACAAAAAAAAAAAAAAAAAAATATGTCTACAAAAAAATAAAAAGTTGAAATGGGAAAATCTCTAAATTATTTTTTACAGTGTATATAGTTTTATTTTTTTATTTTCGTTTCGTTTCATTTTTTGGTAGACAAACTTAAACATGAAAGTGAGAAATGTTACTTCACAACTAGCTGAAATTAAATATGTTTATTAAACACACTTTCCTGCATTTTCTAGTAATCCTGAAAACCTTTATTACCTCATTCAGCTGAGTTTGATCAGGGTTGGTGCTAAGGAAGTCAGTAGCCTATGTGAGGAAGTTTGTTTTAGGTGTTCAGTCAGTCGGTTGCTCAGCCTGACCAGCTGAGAAGAAACCCAAAACCTTCAAAAACTAGAAAACCACATCAACCTGACTAGGCTGACCATCTAACATCTAAGAGCTTAGGTTGGTTTAAGCTGTTTTTCAGCAGGGGAGCTCACACTTCACTGTCATTCATCTAATTTTTTCTCTCTCCCCTTTTGCTCCTTGGCCAGTGACCTGCCATGAAAATGACTTCAACGGTAATTGAGATCCAGTCTGATTATTCCCATTTGATTGTCTAATGACCACCTGAATGGGATTCTTCATGTAATATGAGCTCTGTTTGATAGGCCACTGCAGAGACTCTGTGTCAGCCACTACATTCTCATGCAATTAGCATTCTAGACCTCGTCCATTTTCATGCAAAGCCTCTCTACAGTCATCCGATTGCCCTCCAGTTACACTGCAGATGAGCCCTGTGTTCTCCTTTTCAAGTAAAGATGTCATGTGACTATCTAAATTGCTTCATATCTATAAAGGCGTATGACAATGAGAACGATGTTTTCAGAAACAATATTAGAAATAGAAACTGATATTGTTAATGTGCATCAGATATTCAAACATTTGGGGTGAGTAAGATATTTTTTTCTTTTAAAATAAATTAATATTTTTATTCTGCAAGGATGCATTAAATTGATCAAAATGACAAAGTAAAAAAAAAAAAAAAAAAAAAAAAATCTATTTCAAATAAGTGAATTATCTTTTGAAATTTATGTTCAAAGAATCCTGAAAAAATGTATCATGGTTTTCACAAAAAAAAAAAAAACAGTTAAGCAGCACAACTCTTTAATATTAATAAGAAATGTTATTTACCAAATCAGCATAGAATGATTTCTAAAGGATCATGTGACACTGAAGACTGGAGTAATGATGCTGAAAATTCAGCTTTGCCATTACAGAAATAAATTACATTTTAAAATGTATTAAAATTAGGCCTGTCAATCGATTAACATATTTAATCGTGATTAATCGCATGATTGCCATGAGTTAACTCGTGATTAATCGCACCTTAATCACACATTTTTATTTGTTCTAAATTAACCTTTCAAGTTTTTAATACTCTAATCAATATGGGCATGGGCGAATATGGATGCATTATGCAAATGTATGTTTATTATTATTGAAAACATAGTCAACACTGAGCATGAAAACTAGAAATGTTTCAAAGTTTTTCAAAGAACTTGTTCATGTCTATTAGACACATATACAAGAAATACCAGGTTCCCATTACTTCTGTTTCTTTGCACTGAGCAATTTACAGACAAAAACCTGTTTACATTTCTGCATGACAGGGCAGCTCACTTCTTCTGAACATGCAAAATGTACATTTATTATTTATTATTACATTTGTTTGCCTCTCTGTGCCAACATACTGTAATTTGATGCAGCTAAATTCTCAGTAAAACTGTTTTCATTGATATATTTTACTGTTTCTGTTGTCAGACAACAGAATGAATATGAAATAATGACTGAAACGCGAACCATTAAGACTACATAACCAGCTCTCCTTTCCAAGATGTTAATCTGCACAAAAATCCTGATAATCGAGCCGTTGTCTGATAAAATCACATAAACATAAGATAAAGACAGTAGCTGTGCTGTGATTTCGGCTATACTTGCATGTAAAATTAGAGAAGCAACATAATATCTGTGTTTAACTGAAAGCGCTGCTCCTCTCCACCGCTCGCTGAACAGAGCAGATGCGCAGAGAGCAGTGGCTTGCACAGACCTCCGGAGGGGCGGGGGCAAAATGGGGGTTGTATGGGTTTGGTCCCCCTCAGCTAGGGGTGGGCGATATGGCAAAAATATCATGATTTTTTTTTTTTAGAAATATCACGATTCACAATATTATCACAATTCTTTGTCATGTTGGATTTTCTATTTTGCAAGCTGTTTGAGCAGTACAGCCAGACTAATTTCCCTATTATAAAGACAAAGCCTTTCAAGGTAACAAAATATAAAAAAGTATGGACGAATATTTAGGCCAAAGTGGGTGAAGATAAAAATCGTTGTCATTATTTTATCTTTGTTATTAAAAAATGAGAGCAAAGATACACATTACAAATACACATAATATACAAATAAAATAAACAGTGTTTTATTTTCAGGTAGTCTACAATAGGTGTATTTAGCAGGAGCATTCAAGAAATTGAATGAACAAATATAAAAATAAAACACTATATAGATTGATTCCTATTAAAGCAACTGTATTAAAGTTTTTCAGTCAAGAGTAGTGAGTGATTTTTCTCTTTGTGTTTGGTGTTTTATTAACATTAACATATTCACCCCAAAATTAAAATAGGCTAGTGTTTGATTTTTATACCTTCATTTACTCACTCAAAAGTTGTTTTAAACCTGAACGAGTTTCTTCTGCTGAAAATAAATGCTATTTTGAAGAATGTGGAAAACCAAACAGTTGCTGGTCTACAGTGACTTCCATAGTATTTTTTTTTTCCTACTGTTAAAGTCAATGTGAACCAGCAACTGTTTGGTTACCCACATTCTTCAAAATATCTTCTTTTGTGTTCAGCACAAGAAAGAAATTAATACAGGTTTGGGACAACATGTGAGTGAGTAAATAATGACAGAATTACAATTTTAGGGTGAACTATCCCTTTAATTACAGTCGGCAGCATGTTCAGTACTGTCCCTTTAAGACCTGCACGCATCTAATATAGAGGCACGCATGCGTTTCTCTCAGCTGTTTACCTTCATTTTAGACATAAGCAACAGAGTCTATACATAAACCTGGTGTGTTTTGACAGTATTAGCACAAAACATAACTTAGTTCACTAATCAGGCGCTGTTTGACGGGCTTTTTAGAGCACGCGCTTTGGGTGTATGTGCTCAGAAAAGGCGCTGGTCAGTACAGAACACTGAGTGAAACGTTTAACCAGTAAGTCTTTGAAGCAGATGCAGATAATGTACTTTTGGTGACTGCGAATAAGTGCAGTGTCCCGTGAGAGTAACTCTACTGCTGAGTTAACACTGATGTGAATGTATGTGGCGTTGTACAGTATATAGAGACTGCGGCGCCAGAACTGGAGCTGATAGAATGCGCGCTGAAGTACGATACTACGATATTTCTTCAAAAAGCAAATCGTGGAGACATTTTTATAGTCCACGATCAAAAATCGTCATATCGAACACCCCTACCCACGGCAGAAATCGCAGACTAGGGGCACTGGACCGCAAGGGCACTTTACCGTCGGACCTCAAAGTGGCAGGGGCTTGAGCCACGAGTCAAACAGAGAATGCTGGCTGCTTTAATCACACGTTAATAAAACTAGTGCCCTTAAAATTAATTTGCGTTAACGCGTTATTAAGGCGTTAACTTTGACAGCCCTAATTAAATTAGAATACTTATTTTTAGTTTATTTATTTATTATTATTTTTTTCATAGTACGTATTTTATGTCAATGCTTCAAATTACAGTTCCATGAAAGATGTAGTGTACAGAACTCAGATTCTTCACTGTGATATTAGGCTTATCTGCTGTACTCACCCGAGAGGTATTTTATGAACACTGCAATATTTATTGTTTTATCACTAACCTTCCACCGCTAGACCCTGTAATGCGGTTTACTATGTAACTAATTCAGCATTAGGGTTAGTCAAGTAATCCATTCTTATTATACTACCACAAACAATAAAGAAACCAAGAGCAGGAAGAGGTCACAATCAATGTTTGGTGTGTAAACGACAGCATCAATCGACGTCCCACAAAGAGACAATATCCACCCTTTATGAGCACATGTGCCTTCTACCGAAACATGCTTACAAAGACAATACCATTAGTCCATAAAGATGGAAGATATAGGTGTGTCATGTGTTACGACCCTAAACCTCAAGGTTATGTTTGGTAGCATGCATAGTCTACCTTTATTGGAAAAATAGTTGTTAAATTTTAAAACTAAATTATGGAAAAACCAATACGCAAAGCCAACTTGATTTTAGAAATGGACAGTTGTAACATTTTTTTTTTTAAATGGCATGTTGATTCAAATCTGCTGAACAGAAAAGTGACAGAAATGGCAAATATGATCACTTCAATCCTTAAAATAATTTTAGTTCCATTAAAAAAAATGTAGCCAATAAAGTAAATTTAGCATGAAATAGACTTATCTCTAGGCAGAATTATTTATTTATTACTGACCACAGGTTATACGATATGCATGCTATTCAGTTCAAATCACCTAGTCCCAAATTGGAAGTGCCTTTTTTCTTCCGTCATTACATAAAAGTAATCCAGACGAGTTTCCGACATTAAGGCTGATGAATTTTCAGTCTGAAACCACAGCTCAAGGCGACCTGTCACTCCACCATCGGCTCTGGTTCGCTACTGATGAATGAGACCCATAGTGCTATAGACTAACATGACTGTCGTCTAACTGCTCAGGAAATCTCTATCTATATTGAGCTACTGCAAATTGAAGCATTATTCTGTGTGAAAACCACAGAGAAGGTGTAATCCAGCTGCTTTCAAACTACATAAGACTCAGTTCACTTGACCACAATTCTTCCATTACCACCCCACTTCTCAAAAACATTAGCTCAGAAAAGAAGGAAAGCAAGCCGCTGGGGTTGGGCCTGGCATACTGGATGTTTAAGCCCAAGGAAGCATGTGCCCGCAGTCTGGTATTGCCTTTCAGTGTCATTAACTTCTGCAGGGCACAGCAGGTTTCTGTCGCCACTGACCAGATTGCTTTAAATGCCGAGCAATTACATGGTTGAGGCCTGAGCTTAAAGAATGAGGGAAGTATAGTTTCTGTACTAAGCGCCATTGTAATAGGATTATTAGAGAGAGAAAGAAATAAATTATTTTACTGCACCGCAGACCACAGACTGCACCTAACAACCTCTTCACTTAATTAAAGCATTAGCCTTTCTAATTAAGATATGTTGAGAACTATATTTTACAACTCTCCAACGTAAGAACTTTCCATTATACTGTACAACATCTTCATTGTTCCTTCTCACACTTTGACTACAATAATTTCTCAGTTAAGCTCTCTTTTTCTTCTAATGTATCATTCCTGTAATGCAGTAGGCATGTAAGTGTTAATATATATATATATATATATATATATATATATATATATATATATATACTGTATATATATATATATATATATATATATATATATATATTTTAACATGGAAATCATATTAGTTAGTATTACATCATATACGTATATAGTATGTACTAATATGATATTTGTATAAATACAGTTAGTATTTTATACAATTAATACGATAAACTAGTTAATTTCATTGAGTAATTTAATATATTAATGTAGTAATTTAATATATATTAGCATAAATTATTAAATTATAGTCTGCATACTAGCCATGATATGCATTAAGTTAATTAAAGTGGTTACTTCTAAAATAAAACAATTTATTTTAAAATTATTTATTTTATTTACTGTAGAATCTTTTACTGTATAAACATTTTTTACTGTTGAAACTTTTACTGTATAAACATTTTCAGACATTTTCTTATCTTAGTTTTCTTAGAAATACTGTTTCATTTGGTGATCTCTTATTCATTTTCATTTATATATGCATTTGATAGAGAGAGAGAATAAAGACTAATTTAAATTAAAAAAAATATTTAAATAAAAAAGTTTTATGTAATTAATTTTATTTTATTTATTTAATTTAAAATACATAGACGATATTGTCAGTGGATAAACAATCTTGTATGTGTGTGTGTGTGTGTGTGTGTGTGTGTATGTAAGGAATAATTGACGACGGGCCGTTGGATCCGCTTCGAGTCGTGACCGCATCACCACATCGGGTGTACATTATTTTTCTAATAATTCAACGGACCGAAGTCAGTTATTCCGCTTATACTACGGTTGCCACACCTCAAGACATCGATCAGACGATATATTTCAAGGCATTCGTCCGTATTTCTACTTAAATCGCTATTGTGAGTAGGATTATTTCTTCCGCATTTTATCCAACACCGTTGCTAATTCCTAAATGTCATTTTAAACCTAGCAACGGAGGCTTGAGCCGTTGATAACAGACTAATAATACAGTTAATAACTAAGTTATGAGAGAGAGAGAGAGAGAGAGAGAGAGAGAGAATTCTGTGCATCTCTCAATAGTGTTCGGCAGCAATGTCTCTAGTTATAGTGAAACTTAGTTCCTTTTGTTCACGAACAGCGCCGTTGTTGTTACCTCGCTTGTGAGAAGTCATGTAGTTTTTAAGGTGTTTACTGATAAAACCGTCAGAGTAGCGCTAACAACATTAGCGCGATGTATGCTAGTGTGTGCAAACTGTTATGTGTGTGCGGTCTGTGAGGGAGAGAGAGCGGGAGAGATAGAGTATGTGCTTTCCGTTCATAATAAAGCGTAATTTTGTGGCAAAAACATGGGCATGGTCTGTCGTTTTTATCCTTTTGTTTACTATATTTATTTGTCTGGCCAGTGTCATAGTGGGTTTTGGTTTGAAAGACCTTTGAAATAACAGAAATCGTTTGGCGAAGTGATGCGGTCAAGAGCTACCTGGAACTACATTCGCCGTGCGTTTCCCTGAAAATAATTGCACACCTTGGCTTAGAACGTTCGGCAGCCAATCAGATTCAAGCATTCAACGGCCCCGTAGTATAAATATATATATATATATATATATATATATATATATATATCCAGTGTTCCTATTGTTATTATCTTTCAAAAGGTGATATAACTTTTGTTTGAAAAATATGATTACAAGTATTAGAAATGAATTTGATAAATGCCGTGGTATTTTGTGAAATTATTTGGTTTACGCACGTTAAAGCATTCCATACTGTTGATTAAATTACAGAAATTGTTATGTTATCATAAAAAATAGCTTCTTTTTTTTCACCCAGTGTGGCTCCATCCTCTTAGGCATCCTGATAATTTTCTTGACATTGTGTAAATAATCAAGTTTAAATGAATAAAGTTACAGATTTCAAAAAGCACTGCATAACAGGAATGACCTCCTCCATCTTTCTTTATGCTAACCCTTGCCTTACCCATATCTTAAGTATGCAGAGCACTTAAGACAGTCAAGCAAGCACTTTGCGTTGATAATATATGTTAGCAGCATAATGCATGTTTGAAAATCAATGAGCGGCTCCTTTTGATCACAGTTGCGGCCTCTGTCTCACAGCACGCCGTAAATAACTGCTGTGCTAAGCAGACGGCTAGCGGGGTGAGGGAGGTGAAGCCTGTAAACAAACAATGACATGGCACAGTGTATAGACTGGCACGCTTCAAGAACATAGAAAAGACTGCTGCCAGCAGTAATGCAGTTACATTTTTCATGACCTAGTTGTGTATGTGATTGACATCAAGTGTGTAATTAACAAAAACACATCTCCATTTGGACATTCCAGTTGTGACGGCCCATCTAGCGAGGTTTCACTGTCTACCGTCTTGCTATCTATCCAGCAGAGTTATCATCAGTTCCTACTCGAAATAGACAAGGCCTACAGGGTTGCAGTGCGTGTTGGAAGTGGAACCGAAGAAGGGAAAAACATGTCCCCCTAATGTCTTCAAGGTCTCTTTAACAAGCAGTCACCACAAATGACAGACAGCTGCACTCTGCATTTCTGCCTGTGTGTTGTTTGTTCCCACTGCGGCAACCTGTCTGCTGTCAGCGCGGCCAAACGTTGTGTTATTTTCGTATGGTCTATGAGGCTTGTGCTGCTCTTGAAACTCTGGGGAACCAATAAAATCACCTCGCTTGTCCAATTCAGAGACGTGCTAGGGCCTACGATTCCCAGAGTTCCCACCCTCCCATAATTCTCCTGTTTGTTTTGTCAGAGATCTAGAAACTGAAGCTGAAAGCGAAATGTATATTTAATGACTATTACATATATCCATAATGGATATAGATCTGGCTGTACTGCATATGAATTGTTTATTGTACAGTGATTAATTATTAAGAGTGACAAGTTCTCAAAATTGGCTTTAAAATGTTATGCTTTGTTGGGACTGAAGCGAGTGGGGAGTGTGGGGCGTCTGCAGTCGATAATGTTTAATTATTGGTCTCTCAGAAAACAACATGCTAAGAAAAGTGAAAACTGCTTCATAACTAGCATCACAAAGTGATTAGAATTAAATAAAATGGTGCAAATCCCAAACAATTAGCATATGCAGACCATTGACTATAAAAATATCAATTTTCAGATTAATCATAATCTTGACATATTGAAAGTTGATTTGGTCAATTTAGACAGGTCGATTTAGACAGTTTTATTCAGTTCATTCTAATTTACAATTAATTCAGTTTGTGAGTCCGGACTCCCTTTATATTAGGTGGCCTTAACTACTATGTGCTTACATTTAAATTAATCATTTGATACAATGCACTTACTATGTAGCCTACATACATGATTTTACACTGTACTTATAGCCCTTATACCTTAACCCACTCTTAAACCTACCCATACAACCAAACCTGTGCCTAACCAGTCCCTAAGTGTTTTTTGTTTTGTTTTTGTTTTTCAATACAATATGAACACAACAAGTACATTGTACTTATTTTTTGATGTAAGTACATAGTTGTTAAGGCCACCTAAAATATAATGGGGTTGTCTTAATGGGGTTGTGCTGTATGTTTTTGATTTGATAAAAATGATCACATATATGAATCACTTGTCATTTGACTAAACTGGTTGCGCTGAACATTTTTGATTAACTAAAAAGAGCCGGTTTAAAAAAGTTGTTTGTTTGAATATATATTGCAACACTGTGACCAAATGAAGCAAAACAGAATCAAGTAGAATCTATTCACACTGAGAGCTAGTGAATAAGAATCAAATCAGGGTAATATGTACTGACACCTACCACTTATATAATTTTTTTAAACATTTTATAATGTTTTATATCCCTATTTCAAATGCGCATTAGTTACTATTTGAACACCATTCTTCTCTCACACACTATTTAATCACACTTGTTTGATACTCTTTACATTAAACACCCATTAGTTAGGGCACTGTCTATTCAACCTAGACTTCATTCACAATTCATAGCAAGATGGACAAAACGGCAAGAAACGATTGCAGACATTCAATATAACTATTTGAAGACCAGTGAACTGATTTTCAGTTCATATTTCACAGTTTAACACCATTGAAAACATCTGCTAGTCCCAATTAAATGGCAAAACAGCTTACGAGAAACTAGAGCACTACGAATTTCAGGGGTCTGTCAGTAGGCTGTGTAATTGCTAACTCATTTCATCACTTGTTTTTCCCATTCTGGCATGCAACCGCCAATCTCTTTGGCACTTCATGACTCTTTTACCTAACTTACAGATGCAAAAACTCCAGCTGTTAAGCCTTGGGCGTGAATAAATGCACATTTCTTTCCCTGTTTTCTCTTTATTTTTAAGGTATACTCAATATTAACACCTGATAGAATGTCAGTTGGAAGTAAAAATTCACCATCTCTGAACCCAATAGCACAGCATTCATCAAAATAAACCTCTTCTAGCGACCTAAGCTTCCTGTGAGGAGCCTAAGGGGGGTTTGATGTGCTAATTATTTACTGAAGCAGTAGGGACTTTCAAATTAGACCCCATGCTGATGCAAACTATGAAGAGTAGCCCTAATGGGGTAACCCGGGTAACATCTGAATTGAAAGAGAAAGCAGGGGACATTGGGGATTACAATGGTCATTGGGCAGAGTGCATTGGAAAAAGCTTCTATAGTGAGCAAGAATGGGAGGGGCCAGTCGAGGCCTCAGAACAGTATTAAATTACAGATGCATATGAATGGACAAGCAGTTGCTGCTGGCTTGGTCAAAATTGTATACCCTTAAGCTATTGTTCTTTACTGCTTGTGTTGGGCCTGAGAGGGAGGCTGTGGGTGGGGTGGGGGGGGACCCAGAAAGTTTTCAACCGTTATCACTTGTATGAGAGAATAGGGAACTTGTTCATATTCATTCCTGAGAGGCAATTTCTGTACCACTTATAGGGAGCAATTTTGTTAAAGATTTCTGCATTTAAAAAGAACGAAAGACAATGAAGGGGCTTTGAATTATAAAAAAAAAACAACAAAAAAACAGAAACGTATAGAGAGGTCTGTGCTGAACGGGCTCCTCTTGTGTCTCTGCAGAGAGAGAGAGAGGAAAGAAAAAAAGAAGGGAAGAAAGAAAAAATAGGGAAAATTACATACCTAAATCCATGTATCTGGGCAGCCATCCAAACAGACTTTTCCTAGTAGATAGAAAAAACATACAAGGGAGCAGTGAGCAGTAAAACTCTAATATTGCTCTCAGTATGATCACACAAGGTAGATTACCTTTGGATTTAAGATACATTCAAAGTTTTTCTCTCGCACTATAGAAACAGATTGGGGAAAATATAATTTACTTAACATAAATAAACTAGGTAGCCTTTTCTAGCTCTTAAAAGTTAAGTAAACCACCAAATTTGTGTTACTACATAACTCGGAGTAAGATTAAAACATGGAATTAATCTCTGGATCCAGCTTAGTATGTTCCAGCGCACTGGAATAACTTTAGATTAATGATGAAACGGCCATGATTACGTGGTATGATTAAAACAGAGTACTGTGCTATTGTGTAATACGGTTTAAAATAGCCTTGACCCAAAAGTGCACCGATTTAAGTGCTATTTTGAATTTAGGGAGTATATGCTGTCAATGGAAGAAGCAACTGACCCACCATAGGCATGCTGTATTATCTCTGAGCCTGACGGTGCAAATCCAGCTTAGCTCATGTTTACATTTTGAAAACGTTCCCTGATGTGGTGAGGTGCTGGGCCAAAGCGAGGGTCTCTAGGGACACGCCACAAATCTCAGCAGAGCAGCAGGGGTCAGGGCTCTTTCTAAAGGCCTGTCGAAGGGCCAGTACATGCAAACCCATTAACACACTAAATTTATTCAATGGTAGAGGACAAAAAGATAAAAGATGTTGCTTGGTGCAAGCGATGGTCAGCAAGTTAAAGTATCAAATGTACCTATGTGTTTAATTAATATGCTGTAATTATCTATACATTAACATATACTTTATTATATTATATTATGTATCATGTTATGTTATATTACTGAATACAAATTACAAGAAAATTATAGTTAGTAACATTTTAGTACATACTCAAGTATATTAAAGTATAATATTTAAATTACTTTTAACCTAACACATTTATCACATTGGTTTGAATACCATGCTGATTAAAAAAAAAAAATTAAAAAAATTAAAAATAAATAATATATTCCATTCTTTGTTATAAACAACATGAAGTGCATTAAACATAACATTACATAAGGGTTTACCAAACTGGGGTTTGTAAAGGAAGTTTTGTAAAGTGATGAAAAGCTAATAATTAATTAAATCCTAAAAAAAAAATTAATATATAAATAATTTTAAAATATAAATTCAAAATAAAACACTTAATAAAAGGAATAAAACAAATAGGGGAATCAATGAATTATAAATCATTTACTGACATTTTGTGAATATTAAGTAATTGTGTAATTAATAAAAAGTACCTTTATTTTAAGTATTTAATTTATATTAATGTCAATGTAACGAATATATATACATTTCAAATTATTATATTACATTATACATTATCATATACATTTTTATATATGCATTATATAAATAAAAGTTACAAGTTTTTGATATATAATATAATATAATATAATATAATATAATATAATAAAGTAAAATAATACAATCTAAGTAGGCCTATGTAGTGGTGCACTAAACACCTGCCCACTGCACTACATTCTGACACTTTGCACAACAAAGGAGGTAAATCATGTGACGCTCAGTAGTCTGGTGACTGACATGCAATGCAAAGAATGGACAGCAAGTGACAGGAACATAACAGGTCATCCTTTCCTTTGCACAAGAAGAATGTCACCACAATCGCTGAAATGCATTTCCTATTACCCGTTCAATAGCGAATCTTTTTTCTTGTACTTTGAGTTCTGAGGAGGAGTGATATATCTGATAGCAATAAACATCGGTGAGCATTTCTCTTGCCAAGCATAGAGGCACATCTGACAAAGCAGAGGATATTAAGAACGCAGCACTCACGCGGTGACTCCACACTACACTGGAGAGAGAAAAACAGCTTTGTTGTCATGGTCCAATTTATTATTATTGTCTGAGGTAGCTGAAGCAGAATGACATAGATGTGCAGCCCAAAGCTTCAAATCATCTTGGAGGAAGATTTGCTAAGATTTTGAGCAACACATCCAATCTAAAAATGTTCTTTAACCATCAGCTTCCTTGCCAGGAGCCTTTATGTAGATGTCACATGTGGCATTTGGCCATGACATCCAGATTTTATGAATGATTTAAGAGCTTAAAGCATTGGAAATTACATTCTTTTGTCACCAGTTTCCAACTGCTGGACTTGATAGATGTTATCCTACTCAGTGTCTACCAAGCATTTCAAATTTCCATTTATTTAAAGAGGAAATGGAGGGAAATTTTAACGGGTCACTAATTTCATTTCACTGCGTTCCGGTGGCATTAGGCCGGACCAGATATTTCAGAGGAGCACAAAATCAATGTGCAAATTCTGTGGGGAATCGCTCCCTGAATCCATTAGTAACTTTGACCAAGAGGTCAGGTAAAGTAATAGCCGGATAAATGTTTTATTACTGATGCCCTGACTGACTTAATGGCCAAACTAAATACATACAGTACATCCATGCATGTCAAACACTTACGATTACATCGAGATGATGTAATGCATTTATCTTTGCTCTCCATGGCTCTTCATTACCAAAGCTGCTTCTTGCTCATTTAGATAACTGCAAGATATAAACACAATTCTGAGGGGGAAAAAAGAGAGTAAGAATTGCTAGATTTTAAGTCACAATTCAAAGAAAAGCCTAAACTGGAAGATATAAATTCACAATTGTGAGGGAAAAAAGTCAGAACTGTGAGACAAAAAGTCACAATGGAACTTTTCCAGAATTGTCAGAAAAAAAAAAAGTCTGGTCACAATTACCTTTTATTTTATTTATTTATTTTTTTTATTATTATTTTATTTCATTCCATGATCAGAAATATAAAAAGAAAATGAAAAAATGTATCAAAGCCATGTATCAAAATTTAAAAAGTTGCAATTAAGGTATTTAAAGACGGTAATTTGCATATTAAAATTTTTGTGCATTCCATGCAAGATTTAGTAAATGCATCTTTAAGAGATGCATTCATGCATGTGCATGCTTCAGAAACTAAAAGCACATTAATGCTGCAGTAATCATCTTCTTAAATGCATATTGATTTGAAATGTCTAAGGACAGATTATATTTAAGAGTGATTGTGTATTCTTGCTTATAAACCATTTTTCTAAGCTGCATGACTGGTCACTAGTACAAAAAAAAAAGAGGGCAGTATGATTCGGAGAGCTTCACGGGAGGAGGTGGACTCTTCGGCAGTGATTAGTGGCAGCTGTGGAGCATTCATGCTGCGTCTCTCCTCTTCACTCCAACAGGCCACAAAATCCCACCAATCACAGGACCCCGCTTTCAAACAGCGCAAAATTTGATTTCTTAAAGGGGCCGTTGCTTCGAACGGGATAAGGGAAGCATTGTTTTGATTTAAACTGGTAGGTTTTTACTGGTTCCTGCCAGGAAAGATGTATATTTTCAAAAGAAAATCAGATTACGCAAAGCTTTTTGACCTGATTTTATGGGTAACCCACATATACAACACAAACAATGACATCACCATTTCATTTAACAAATTGAGAGGAGATTTTATGGTGGTAAGTATTTGTTTATTAAAAGATGAGTCAAAGAGAGGTTCACATTTGGAATGTGAGGCTAGACTGCCTTGTCCTTCACCATTTCTCCCTGGCAAAGAGTCCATCATATTCCAAACCTTGTATCAAAACAGACGTCATGTAAGACCCACATAAAAATAAACAAAATATGTTTTAAGTGCAAGAAACAAAAATACAGGTTTATGGTTGTCGTTGTTGTTGTTTTTAATAGAAAAGACGGCAGTCTTAAGTTGAAAATAAAATGTTTCATCATATGAAACGAGGATATGGAATGTACCTTTTTTTGCTTTCTTGGTATTTCTTGAGCCAGACCACCGACATTCATTATTTGCCCAATATGGCACATTTTCAAAAATGAGTCATTTTCAAATTGGTTGCAGGACATGAATTGTCCAATTTTTGTGGGTCAGTTTAAAGAGAAATGGTGGGGTTTTTCTCCACAGAAAAGCACACTGTGTGACCATATTCAGTTACGATCAGTTCCAGCTGATTTCTTTATTCATCAATGACTTCAGCATCATGACAAATACTGATGTTGACAGAGCAAAAGTCTGCCTGTCCATCATTTTGCTACAAAAATGCAAAAAAAAAAAAAAAAAAATGTAGATGGTCTGCATTTACAAGTAAATATATTGCACAAAAAATGAAGGGGAAACAGTATGTGCCATTAGAAAGAAAAAAAAAATCCAGTCTCACACCTGCGATTTGGGACCCATCCACATATCACGAGTATGATATACATAAACTCCTAACTTTACTATTTTACAGTACATATACAATCTTGAAACTAATACCAGCACTGAGGTATGCATCTCCCCCCTCCCCAATGCCATATGTTCTACAAATACTCAACAAATTTGATCTACAGCTGTACAAAACCTAGCTTAAAATCACAAGGCATTTTTGATGCAAGTTTTAATTTAAACTTAATCCTTAAACCAGGACTCCCTTGCATGCTTAAAACAAATGATAAAGGGAAGAAGTGCCTGAAACTCACTGAGTGCCCAGTAAGAACATTCCCTTTTTAACTGTACAAAAATATGCCTGAAAATAGTTTGCTTTCTTTTAAAAAGATGAGGTCTGTTATGTATCAAAATGCTTCCTCTAACACCTGCAACTCTAAGGAGGTTTAGGCTGCTTAAGTTTCAAACCAGTAGGTAAACAGAATCAGTTCCAAAAAGAAGAAAAGAGAAAAAAAAACAACAAAAAAAAAACTTTCCGGCATTTAGAAATGACTAAACAACGTTTGAAAGAAACGTCCTGAACAGTAATAGTTCACAGATTTGCTTTGAGTCAGTCCACAGTCTTTACATTTTCAGCTCCCTGCAGTTAGAAAGAGGGTATAAGATGCATAGAAGTTCTCAGATTTTCCCTTTGTGGTCCGCTTTAGTTGAACAGTAATTGTAGACCTACAGAAAAATCCATAAAACCCTGTCATGCTGCCAGAAAAAAAAAGGTCTGCAGACTTTTTTTCTTTTTTGCTACAGTACCAGCTTCATGAGCATCTAATTCCCCAAACCTCTCCCTTCCTATGGCAAACCATTTTAACATCTATTCCTTCAAATTAACTAGTATCTATTTTTTGCTACTATGACTTTTTTTTTTTTCAATTACTAGCAAATAATACAATACTGAGCAGTATTTTATTCAATTTCACTACTATTCCATTAAATACTGGTACTTCTTCCTTGCATACTAATACTTATTCCTTTGCTACTATTTTTGACATGTATTCCAATTGTTGCTGTATTCATTAGGTACCAATATTATTATTATTTATTTTTTTGGTTATTATTTCATGTTATTTATTTATTTATTTTGCCCTTTTAATCTAAGTTGTTACTTGTAGCATTTTGAATTGCACTATTAAGAAGCTATTCTGACTAGTCCTTACACATGACAAGTAAACTAGTGTAACAAGTGAGGTAAGAAATGCAAGTAGGCTACTGGAATAGTGACTAGTAGCACTATAAAGTAAATAGTATAGTCACCTTTGGAATACTTACTCGTAATTAAAAAAAAAAAAAAATACTAGTAACACAAGCACAGACACTATATAATTTGAAGAAATAAATGTTAAGGTGGCTTGCCATACTTGCCTCCTTCGCAAAGCCCCTATATGTGGACCACCGGAAGAAGGCAGAGGAAAGAAATACGTACAGAATAGAGCATTATACCTCTCCCGTATGTTATTACTTGTCTTATTTAGTATGTAAAAACCAGGTCAGAAAAGTTCGCTTCGAGCCAGTCCCCAGCTATCATTTCACTGAGCTCAGGCGTGCAATAGTCTGGAAATTCAAAGTGGGAGCCCAGGCTGCCCTCGCTAAAAGACTCCAACTCCTTATCCACCAGAGAGAGGGAGAGATTCCCTGGGTTTTGGTTGGCCAGCTCCGAGCTTTGCGCGGAGGAGGCGAAGTTCAAACTGAAGTCAAAAAGCAAGTCGTCCGCGTCTTCGCTCGAGCTGGAAGAAGTGGAAACTGACCTAGAGGATGCTGGTGAGACGGATGCGGGATACATTGTGCTCTGCTTGGTGATGTTTTTGAAATTGTAGAAGAGTCTGTTGTTCCGGACCTCCTCGTACATGCTGGCGCCCTCGGACTCTGTAGACGAGCTCAAAGTTGGGCTGGCGGGAACTTTTGCTACATTGTAGGCTCGGATCGGATCCTCTTCCTCCTCTACCTTCACCCGGACTCGAGAGGAGTCCTCCTCGGAGTCGTCGTCGTCGTCTTCATCCGTGAACTCACTTTTAATGACAGTCTTTGAAACTTTCATGCTCTTAAACGCGTACTCATCTCCGTAGCCGTGAGACGACTTGCTTCCCGTCTTGTTCGCTTTCAGTTTGGGACATTTCTTGGAATTCTTGGACATTTTGCTGCAGGACTTCTCTGGAGATGGGGCTGAGGGTTTGGAGGAACTGTCCAGCTTTGGTTTCTTCTTGGGTCTGTATTTGTAGTCAGGATAATCAGCCATGTGTTTCAACCGGAGTCTTTCGGCTTCCCTGATGAAAGGTATCTTTTCGCTGTCCTTCAGCATTTTCCAGCGCTTCCCCAAGCGTTTGGAGATCTCGGCGTTGTGCATGTCTGGAGACTGTTCCATGATCTTTCTCCGCTCGATTTTAGACCACACCATAAACGCGTTCATCGGTCGCTTTATGTGTCCGGTCGCTGTCTTGCACCAGTCTGGGTTTATCGAAACCATGAATTCACTTTCGTCGGAGTCGGTGGCTTCTCTGGACATGCTGTCCGTTTCGCTGTTGTCCGTTTGCTGCACCATGGTGCCGTTGCCGTGTGTTGTCAGTCCAAAATATCACCCGCGTGCGTCTGCTCTCTGCGCCTCAGAGGTTCACCCACTCTTTCCAGAGTTACAAGCCGCCTTCTTAACTACTTCTTGGCTTTTTCATGTACATGACATCATGGGTAGCGCTCCAATCACATCCTCTCCACTCCGCCCTACAGACTCCATGCAGCGCGCTTTAACCCTTAACGCTCTCCCGTCTGGACCCACGCTGCGCGAGACGCGCATATCACTAGATAAACCGAACGGGGAATGCGAGTGTCAACACGTAAACAAGCGAAACCAAACAAACCGTTCGCACCAAATGTTTCAGAATCCTTTATGATGTGAGACTATAGGCGCAAGTCGTATGTTGTGAAAACATTTGTGTATGGAAATTGTTTTCTCTCGCTCTCCACGCTCTCTCTTAATAAAATACTGAAGGTGGCGCTTGG